>NC_140166.1:13713822-13726322 GCF_963971535.1 Notolepis coatsorum
AATCTCTCTCTCCCTCTCCCTATCCCTCCCTCTCCCTTTCTCTCTCTCTCTCTCTCTCTCTCTCTCTCTCTCTCTCTCTCTCTCTCTCTCTCTCTCTCTCTCTCTCTCTCTCTCTCGCTCTCTCTCTCTCTCTCTCTCTATTTATCTCTCTCTCTCCAACACATTCATTCTCTACCTCTCTCCATCTTTCTTTTTCTCTGGGTCATCTGATGAGAATGTTGCCGGTGCCAAGGGCAACATTGCATTCAATTAAATAAAATTGCTCGTTCTCAGTTTGATATTGTTATTGTTGACAGGGGAGAATATGAAGGGAGACTAACGAGACACACCAGGTAACAACGAATGTAATTAAAGGGGAACTATCTTATAAATGGCCTTTTTGAGTGTTTAGCATTGTTTCCTAGCTATGTGAACTTATATTAATATGATCTATGTCTCAAAATTCTCATATTGGCGCATTCTTCCAATTCTCCTCTCACAATATTCACCCTCACTGAACTGAGTCGTTTGAAAATGTGCCTATATGTGATGTCATATAGTCACTGCTGCATGTTAATGTTCAGCAGGCGGCGCAGGCCACACAGTGGCCTGACTTGATTAAGGGGCGTGTTTAAAGCGGCCATTTTGTTTCCTTAAGTGACCCATTAAGGGCCAGGTGTTAGAAAGCACTAATTAGTGATAGGGATTTAAAGGCCTGCTGGCTTAGCGTCAGCGAAGCGTCGAGAAACGAAGAGGGACAAAGAGGAGTTTTCCTGGAGTTTTCTGCAGAGGGATCCAGGGATCCACCCAGTGCTAAGTACATCATAATCCTATCTTACACTCCACTCTGAAAAATCTCCCTTTCCCTCCCACTCTGCTATTTCTCTACTTCCTCCCTGCCACTCTTGACACCACAATGTGTCTCATATCCACAATCTGCTCCCCCAGAACAGACTCAACCCACCCACGGCAGTTTGCTAGCAACCCGGCTAATCTATCCTACCCTCCTACAGCCACTAATACACCTGTCACAGTACAGGGAGGCCTATGGAATTGTCAATCAGCAGTCAAGAAAGCTGACTTCATTACTGCCTACGCCCATAGTCAAAATCTGCAGCTCCTGGCTCTAACTGAGACCTGGATAACCCCCAATAACTCATCAACACCTGCCGCATTATCTACAAACTATAACTTCACTCACACACCTCGACCTTCCAGGCGGGGTGGAGGCACTGGCCTCATGACATCTCCTTCATGGACTACAAACGTAACACCCCTCCCAGCACTGTCACTCTCCTCTTTTGAATATCATGCAGTATCTGTCTCTAATCCTTTCAATCTCACCATTGTTACACTCTACCGCCCTCCAGGTCCGCTCGATCACTTCACAGATGAGCTGGACATGCTTCTAAGCTCCTTACCGGAAGATGGTACCCCTCTCCTTCTATTGGGCGACTTCAACCTGCCTGACTCATCTCAGTCAGTCATAGTAGTCTCCCTCCTACAATCATTTGACCTGACTCCCACTGCCATGCCTCCCACCCACAAAGCAGGCAACTCCTTGGATCTCATATTTTCACGTAACTCCAGCATCATTAACACCACGGTAACTCCCCTACATGTATCTGACCATTCCTTCATATCCTTCTCACTAACTCTCATGCTTAACCGAACGGTCTTCACCCCAACTCAAACCGTCTCACTCAGACGCAACCTGCCCTCCCTATCCCCCTCCACCCTCTCCTCTGACATACTATCCACTCTACCTTTGAGTGACACCTTCTCTGCTCTCTCCACAGAGATGGCAACCTCCACCCTCCTCTCAGCCCTTGCAACCTCCTTCGACAAGCTCTGTCCCCTCGTTGAGAAACCTGCCCGCCGTTCCCCACCCAGTCCATGGCTGACAGATCCAGTGAGAGAACAAAGACAGGTCCTGAGAGCAGCTGAAAGGAAGTATAGAAAGTCACGCCTCACTGCTGACATCGACACATATCACAACCTCTTGTTAACATTCTCCAAAACCATTACTAATGCCAAAGCTTCTTTCTTTCACCATAGGATCGAGGCCTCTGCCAAGAATCTTCGCAAACTGCATGCTACCATGTCCTCCCTCCTCACTCCCCCCCCACCCCCCCCTCCCTCATCTTTCTCTGCCGAAGACTTTGCGATCTTCTTTGAGGAAAAAGTGGAGAACATCCGCAGCTCCTTCTCCCAACCCCCACCCATTCCAAATGCTGAATCGAGAACCTCATCCTTCACTCTGTCATCTTTCTCTCCCATTACAGAAGCCGAGACCCTGACACTGGTAACGTCGAACCGTCCGACTACATGCCAGCTGGACCGGCTACCTTCCCCACTCCTCCAGTCCATAGCACCGGACATCCTCCCATTCCTAACTGCAACCATCAACTCCTCACTCAACTCGGGGGTGGTCCCCACCTCCCTAAAACAAGCCAGAGTCACGCCCCTCATAAAAAAACCATCCCTGAACCCTACCGTCATAGGCAACTACCGTCCTGTCTCTCTTCTCTCCTTCCTTTCTAAAACACTTGAACGTGCTGTATCCAACCAACTTACTGCTTATCTCTTACAGAATGACCTCCTAGACCCTAATCAGTCAGGCTTCAGGACTGGTCACTCCACAGAGACAGCCCTCATTGCGGTCACAGAGGCACTTCACTTAGCAAAAGCGAAAGGCCTCTCCTCTGTCCTGATTCTCCTAGATCTATCTGCAGCCTTCGACACAGTCAACCACCAGATCCTCCTCGCGGCCCTCGCAGGAATGGGAGTGGCTGGCTCTGCGCTGACATGGTTGTCATCATACCTCAATGACCGCTCCTACCAAGTGTCATGGAGAGGGACCCTGTCGGCCACCCGCCCCCTGCAGACGGGTGTCCCCCAGGGCTCGGTTTTAGGACCCCTTCTCTTCTCCCTCTACACTAAATCACTGGGTAACATTATCACGTCTCATGGCTTCTCCTACCACTGTTATGCCGACGATACTCAACTCTTCCTCTCCTTCCCTCCCTCAGATATCCACGTCTCTGAGCGGATCTCGGCCTGTCTGTCCGACATCTCCGCCTGGATGACGACCAACCACCTCAAACTGAACCTAAGCAAAACAGAATTGCTCCACCTGCCGGCCAAATCCTCCCCCCTGACCGACCTTTCCATCACAGTCGAGAATGCAGCTGTGACCGCGTCCCCGACCGCCAAGAACCTTAGTGTTGTCCTCGACGACCAGTTGAACTTCTCTGCTCACATCGCAGCGACAACCAGAACCTGCCGATTCCTCCTGAGCAACGTCAGAAGGATACGCCCCTTCCTGACAAAAGAAGCCACCCAACTCCTCGTCCAATCAACAGTCATCTCCCGCCTCGACTACTGCAACGCACTGCTCGCTGGCCTCCCGGCCACTGCCACTAAGCCTCTTCAACTCATTCAGAACGCAGCGGCCCGCCTGATCTCAAACCTACCGAAGTCGGCCCATGTCACCCCACTTCTTAGGGACCTGCACTGGCTCCCCATTGCTGCACGAATCCGCTTCAAGGCCCTTGACCTAGCATACCGTGCGGCAAAGGGAACTGCTCCCGCCTACCTCCGGTCAATGGTCTCTAACTACACACCCTCAAGACCCCTACGCTCTGCATCTTCTGGCCGCCTCAGACCTACTCCTATCCAAGCTCCGGGAGGGTCATCAAAGAGAAGTCGCCTATTCTCAGTCCTTGCCCCACAATGGTGGAATGAACTACCCACCCCAGTTAGGACAGCCGAAACACGTCCAATCTTTCGCCGTCGACTAAAGACTCACTTCTTCAACCATTATCTGAATAAAAAAAAAAAAAAAAAAAAAAAAAAAATCTAACCCTAACTAACCATACTGTCATGCACTTGTCCTAATAAACTAACCTACACTGTAGCACTCAACACTTTGATGAACATTGTTACTCAGCTGATAGAGTTGTGCTCTTCCTGATGGCTTGTCGTACAGAACTTGTAAGTCGCTTTGGATAAAAGCGTCAGCTAAATGACTAAATGTAAAATGTAAATGTAAAATGTTTAGGAGCCCAGGCTCAAAACAGCTCGAGATCTTGAGGTAGAAAAATGCTGTTTTTGAGGACTTAATTAGAAATACAAAACAATGAATAAAAAAAATATATATATTACAGAGGTGTTCCATAGACTCACAGGAATTGTGTAAAAGTGCCCAAATAGTGAAAGAAATAGTAAAATAGTTCCCCTTTAAGACAGGTAGACATGGCAACTACCAACCAGGGAACGCCAGAGGCTCACTCACTGAGCAGAGCGAACCCCCAATGTTACAGATATAATTAATAAATCCAATCTAACAAGTTTTGTTTGCTCATAAAATGCTTAAAATGTTAAATATATGAATATATGAATCCTGATTCTATTTTTGTCCTAGCCACTATCCGTTCAACTTAAAAAACAAAAACATTATTTCAATTGCTCCCATTAACTCATTCGGCGCCAGCTATTACCCTCATCCCTGTAGTGAATGCGCCAGCTTTCCATTGCCTATTTTCACTGTGCGTCATGATGTTTGCAGAGCTATATCCATATTATATATTATAGCTATGGAGACAATACTATGGCTCATTTGACAGTCACTATCTCTCGTCCAACATGTAAACAAGAGTGTTATCCCGTGGTGAATATTGTATAGTTTCAGAGTGATCCGGGCTAATTCCTGAAAAGCTGAGTTATGGAGCGCTATGGGAATTTTGCTAAAGTAGTTCACGTTGCTCGCCTAGACACGTTACTATTTCAAAATCAAAGGTATATAAGAGGTATTATGTTTCATCATGAATGCATCAATGGGGGGGGGGGGGGGTCTTTTTTGATGTTCTGATTGTCAGCAACAGCATACGTTTTGGAGTATGTTACATATGATCGTTGCAATAGATGTGAAATCATTGTTGGATCAAAGTAGGATTGATGTCATATAGTCCTTACCTTTACTAGAAGGTATCCCAAAAAGAATATTCCAATTGTCTGATCGCGATTTCCAGTATTGATGTCCATCGGGTCCCTGACATGAAATGGCACACAATATGCATGAAGTGTGCTGAACGCGTTACAAGGTGCTCGGATGAAGCGTTTAACTTGCCTGAGTCCAAATTCTCCGCCCGGACCATATATAATGTAACACACAGTGTGAAATAAGGTTGGTATACTGCCACCTATCAGGATTCGTCTGGCATTGCACTCTCAGGGTCTCAGAATGAGTTCCAATGATAACACAGAGGTCCGTGAGAGTGTATATGATATTAATATCGGAAAAAAAGGAAAACGGACCAAATAACGTATATATACGTGATTGGCACTCAGCGGTTGGCGAGCAAACAAGTATATATACGTTAATGGGACTGAAAGTGTTAATGCCCTTACAGATTCTTATTCCAAGGAAGCTTTTGTTGTGGACGGACCAAATGTGGTTGAGATGTAGTCCAGCCCCTCAAACCTTTTCTTTAGCAAATTTTCCATTTTTGTATATTATCTCTCCAAGTAGTTGGAAAAAGTTTTCCGTCCCATTTGCCCTGTGCCGCCTGGACATGGTATCATGCTAACTAGAATACTAGACGCCTGAAAGCGGGTGACTCCACTGTAGAAATAGGCTGCATGTTTTCTACAACATATCGTGCAATTACTTGATCGAGTCCCTCTGTTCAAATTCAGCCGCTGTTGCTTGGGAGGAGTGGCTTCGGATGAGTCGGATGAGTCCGGGTCTTTAACGTTAGACTAAGCTACTAGCTTCGTTGAAGCAGGCTGTTTCTCCAGGTGCTTCAACAGATTTGAATAGCTGTTTTGCAGTAGATTGGATCTTTGAGCCAAGAGACAATTTACATTTAACTAAAACGTTATTTTCTTTGGGCTCGACAAAAGAGAAATAGTGAGAATATTTCCATGTGTAAAAACTTGACTTAGTGGGTGCCGCCATGACAGTCTAGACTAGAGTAAACACAAACGTGCCCAGAATGTGTCTCCGCATGTGACACAGGAGTCAGGACTGCACTGCAGCTCGCTACCAATCTACATAAAAATAATGCAGTAACGAACCATTTAGTAACGGTAATTGAGTTACCGAATTTAAAAAGTTATGCATTAGAGTACTAGTTACTGCCAAAAGTAATGGTGTTACTTTGTAACGCTTTAGTCCCAACACTGCATATGAATTTATAGAAATCAGAGTCAGAAACCGGTGGATATTGACGTGAGGAAATGGCACAGTCATACATGGGTGTAGTCCTATGAAAGAAGATACCCAGGGCTTTCGATTTTTCATAAAACTACACTACCCAGCTCACACAGCTAAATCCAGATTGAACTCTGCCATTGGAAAGAGGAGATTTCGCCCGGTCCATAGTTGTATGACTTCATTGACCTGTCCATAATAAAGTCATTTATATAGGCCTGATATTCAGATTCAGATCATTTTATTGTTTTATTGTTCCTCGACCATAGCAGCATCCAATATAATATAAATCTAATTAAATGTGCATAGAATAAAAAGTAAATAAGATAAAATAACAGCATGATGACTATATACAGTTCTAAATAAGTGTGCAGTGCAGATAACAGATATTATACTATACTATATCAAATTTAAATAACAAAAAGGCTATGTACAGTTCCAACAAGAAAAGTATGTTATGTAATGTGCAATGAGCAATGTGCAATAATTAGCTGTGGGTCAAATGCAATGTGCAATACAGTTTAGCAGCAGCAACAATTTACAAATATACACCATATCAAGCTGAGTAGGTACAAGTTGACCTTTTCCATCCGTGCGGTCCGGGGCCGGTATGCAAATGACATCGCATCATAAATCAATCTGTCTAGAATGTCTGACAAAAGTATAGTTTTTATTTTTTTTATCCACTTTTTATCCACTTTTTCTCCTTATTTTTCTCCCATCCCAATTTCGCCTCGCCAATTCTCCCTTCAATTCTACACTCCCCTGTCTCGAACGTTGCTAGACTATGCCTCCCACTGGTCGGCTGCAGTGAGGACCAAGCCTTGCATCACATGTCCCCTCCGGTACACGAGGAGGCAGCTGTCACATCTTTTCACCAGACAGCGCAATCTCTCAGTGGCGAGGAGTAACGCGTGGGAGGCTCACGCTGCCCCCGATACTTCCTGATTCTGCTGTACAGGCGCACCAACCGACCTGTAGGATTCTCTGTCCACAACGTCCAATCTCCACCCACCGGCTATCCCACTGCCAATTGTGTTAGTATGAACGGCCAGCCAAGCCGGTAGCAATGCCGACAGCTGGGCTCGAACCCAGCATCTCCTGCATTAGTGGTAAGCGCCTTGCCCACTGCGCCACTTAGCCGCCCTCAAAAGTATCGTTTTATTTTTCAAACGTATTCAAGTATAAACATCATAACCATGTCACAACATCAGTTATAATGTATATTATCAGCAATACGTTAGTTTACCAATAGGTTAAAGTGTTATCAGATAGATTTTCATTTTCGTTTTTCTATTGTTTTGGTCGTGAAAGTCGACCATTTTGGAAAAATGTTACGTCGGGAATTGTAGTTTTCGATGAGCGTTGGAATGTTTCCGAACGACACTTCCCAAAGGCCTCTATGGGGCTTCAAGCTAATTACTTCTGTATGAATTTTTTTTATATCTCTTATTACTCGGGATTAGAAATTAGTTTCAAAATGGTGGCACCCTGGCAAAAATAAAAAATCTACTTGTTGAAGTGCCACGAAGTAACCCTTTTTTATTTTGACATCCTGTTCTCTCTCTGTCACTTGTATGATGTAATATATTAAGCATTAACATAATATATAGAGGATTAAATATATGTTTATTGTATATACTAAAGTACCTGGATATATAGGGCCTTCCAACCATGACAGTGCAGGTTGTTCATTCTGTACAACTTGTACTGTAGGCTCTCTCTGTCACTTGTATGATGTACTATTATGATTATGATGTAAATGATTATGTATATATATCTGTATATATTTGTATATATAAACGTACATGCTATTCATGCTAGAAGGACCATGTATTGTATATCACAGCAGGGCAATTGTTTCATTCCCTAAATACTGCTGGGCGCTTTTAGGAATGTGCCTATGACCTTGTGGGCCTCTGCTAGCCTACTAGATACAGATGGACACTTAGGGATTTTCCACAGTACCGTACTCTGTTTCAGTAATCTGTTACTTTTCCAGTTACTGTACCAACTAGAAAAGGGAGGAGGGTTCATCCTTACTGAATTGTGTGTTGATTGGCTGGTAGAATGACATAAATATTTTCAGACCAATAATAAGATGTCTTGATATGATGCAGACCTGGGTATATAAGGTTCTGCCCGCTCGCTCTGAAGCGGGATCTTTTTAGAACCAGGCAAGGCTGAGCGGTGTATTGGAGCCTAGCCTGGGTATTTTTGAGTATTCCTCCCTAGGAAGAATACTCTTTAGACTCAAAGAGCTATGCTAAGCTCTTAGCTAAATCTTTTAGATGATTTTTACCAGAGAGTTTTTATTGTTCTTTTAGACAGTATGTTGTTTTATATTATTATTCCTGGACTGGACTTTTCCAAGACAGTATCTTTTGTAACTTACTTTTTCTAATTAAACCACAACTAATTAAAATACTTTTATCCAATTCGTGGACTGCGTTTATTGTGCTGCTCTATCACAATGTTTCGAGACGCTGGCATCGCCCTGCGTTCATCTGAGGTAAACCGGTATACTTATACTCTGGAAGCCATACAGATCAAATCAATTGCTGGTTACTGCTTTTAGCTAAAGTTATATAAATGATATAATATATATATATATATCACTATTTTGCTTGCGAGCACCAGTATCTCTGTAATCCAACAGGCCTATTAGATTTATGGGGATTTGAAAGTCTCGGCCTAGCAGGACGCTGCGGGCAAGGCCAGATTAAGACTTCAGAGGCCCCTGGGCCAGATTCTTGTGGAGGCCCCCCCACACACACATACACGTGCACGCACGCACAGTGGCGTTTTTATATGTCACTTTAAAAAATATATAGAATATTTAGAAGTGGTGGGCTCTGAGGGCCAAGCTAAAATGACTTTGATCACCCCTGCCCACTTTGACAACCTAGGATGGCTTAGAGTAGACGACAGAGTACAGCAACTTGCAATGGGCCTGGTCTACAAGATACACTACATGACCAAGGTACCCATGTACATGTCAAAATACTTCCCAAAGGTCAGTGAATACCACAATCACAACGCCAGAGGGAGCTCCACAAATCATGTTAAACCCAGATTCGGCTCAAACAAGGGACTAAACACGTTTCGCAATTATGCCACATCAATGTGGAACGCCCTACCCAAAGCTGTAAAGGAATGTGAATCACTACCCACTTTCAAAAACACTTTCAAAGAACACCTACGGGAGACTGCAATTAGAAACTGGCCCCTGTAAATGTCCTAACACAACCCCCTCCAATGTACAGTAAATGACCAAGTATGGTTTTGTCAATATTCCAATGTACAGTTTTGCTTGTACAGTTGCTTGTACCCACCCACCCAACCACCTCCAATGTACAGTCCCCCCACCCCCCCACCCCACCCCACCTACACAACCTCATCCAATGTACAGTTTCTATGTCAAATGTATACTCTCTTTTCTGGACTCTTTTCGTATCACAAACAGTACTGTATTTGCAAATCTGGTATGTCATAAATGTATAGATGTAGCAGTACTGTCTATCTGTATGTCATGTATGTCATATATGTTATGATGAATTGAAAATGGGGGACCCTGATGTAAACAAGACAAAAGTCTTTCTCTGGTCTGCATCCCCTTAACAATTATTGAGCTGTACTGTACTATACTGTACTGTACCCATTCTGCAATCTGTTAATAAAGTTTTCAATCAATCAATCAAGAAGGGAAAAGAAACACATCATGTTTAGATGGGGTGATGGCGCCATCCTCAGGAAGAAAAAAAACATGCACACACTTTGGAGACAAGAATATAATATTAGAATAGTAAGCTTACTTTTACGTGAATGTCAATTTAAATTATAATTAGGGAAGGGAGGGGGTTGAAATGTGTTTTTGTCCTGTGTTACTGTCTGTGAATGAATGAATTAATGAAAATTGTATTTAACAATCTCTCTGCCCGCGGCGCTTGGCTCTCTGCTACTACTAGTGCTAGCCAGGGGGAGGGGGCTATCCTCCTCCAGGTCCCCCTTAGTCTTACCTGACGGGGTGAAAAAAGTAGAGATAGTTGGTATGCTTTGCCGAAGTAACGCGCTCTTTCTGTCCCTTTCTTGTTTAGATTTGAACTTAGCAGCTCCGCTTTCCCACCGTTTAACGTTTTTATCCATGTTTTTTGAGTGTCATAATGATCATGCAGTACTACTCGAGTCTTAGCCTACTTGATCAACTTGCAAGCGCAATTCTCGCGATCAGACCTGACCTGACAGTGACCCCTGGACCTGGACGTCAGTGTCACGTAGACTCAAAGTCTCTCACCCCTCATTATCAAACAATCAATCATATTTTTATTTGCAATACAAAAAATGTAATAAAAATAGATAGAGAAGAGATGAGATGATACTAGTAGTCACTATAGATGCTGTGAAAGTAAACGCTGGATGGATCTGATTATATATATTTTTTTTTCGTATCTCTTTTATTTTTTTTACTAGTGTGTAGTGGAGGCCCCTAGTCGCGTTATTTCTAAACCTAGCCGCATTTCTGGCAAGACGCTCTCTGATTGGCCGACGCCTGTTTCTACACTGGTTAAGCTTAGGCACTCTTTCGAAGTTGGTTAAGGTTAGAGTTTGTCTTAGAGCATGGCGATAGAACGGCAGGTAGTTTGCAGGCTGTTCGACGCGGAAATGGGCAAAGACACAGCTCGTCACGCGATTGGGCAACCATGTCAGTGGCCAATCAGAGAGCGTCAGTCAGTGCCAATCAGAGAGCGTCTGCCAGAAATGCGGCTAGGTTTAGAAATAACGCCCCCTAGTCACTAGGAGGAGCTCGATGATATCCGCTATCAGCACCGGCGGGTCTCTGCTGTCTGTCATGAATAATGATCCAAATCTGCCTTATTCGTGTCGGGGCCGTGTCTATTCTTTTACCAACGGATTTCCAGTTCCGCGTTCGCGTTCTGCGATCTGATTGGCCACTGATGGAGGTTCTGAGGCTTACAAATGATTATTAATATTATTACGCTAATATTACACTATTATTAGTAGTACTACTTATTAAATAGGGGTGACAGTGGCTCGGGAGGTAGAGCAGTCGTCTGGCAATCCGGAGGTTCCCGGTTCGATTCCCGCTCCTCCCGGGCAGCGTGTCGATGTGTCCTTGAGCAAGACACTTAACCCCTAATTGCTCCCAATGGGCAGGTTGGCACCTTGCATGGTTGCCTCTGCCGTCGGTGTGTGAATGTGTGAATGAATGTGTGAGTGAATGGGTAAAATGTGAGAAACAAATTGTAAAGCGCTTTGGATAAAAGCGCTATATAAAAAAGCAGCCAAAGCAGCCATTTAAATAGTAGTAATATCATCAGGCTTACAAACGATTATTATTCTGGGGCTTTTCCTATAATTATTATAGGCATAGTGCTGTGAATATGACAATTCGATGAAAGGAGTTTTTCCCAAACAGACATTGTGTTTATTACACACAACGAAGAGGTTAACAACTCTTCTACGCTTATATTTCATATGAACTGGATATAACTAACTAGTGACTATGAAATAAGCGTGATTAGGATTAGTAATTGACTCAAGAACTTGGCGAGTTTAGCACCTCGCTGGGGGATATCGAGCGGCCACAGGGTTCTATCTCGAATAGGAGTTGAGATAGTTGGAGACACCTGTAGCTCTTATTACTACTATACATACAGTCGATTTCATTATCTGTTCTTATGCACGCCTGGTGATACTAAATCCAAATTTAACTCTGGCATTTGAAATATAAGATTTGGCACAATCCATGTGCGAATTGGCTATAATAAGGTAATTTATAAGCCTGCTATTCTATATTATTTTTTTTTTATCCACTTTTTCTCCCATTTTTCTATATTTTCTCTCATCCCAATTTCGTATCATCCAATTCAACCCTCCCCTGTCACGAACGCTGCTTCTTGCCTCCCACAAGCCGGCTGCAATGTGGACTAAGTCATACATAGCACAAGTCCCCTCCGGTACTTGAGGTAACAGCAGTCGCATCTTTTCACCTGGGCAGCTCGATCTCTCAGTGGCGAGGAGTAACGCGTGGGAGGCTCACGCTGCCCCCGACACTCCCTGATTCTACTGCGCAGGCGCACCAACCGACCTGTAGGAGTCGCTGTCCACAACGCCCGATCCCCACCCATCAGTTTCCCACCCCCTAATACGGCCAATGTGTATTAGTATGAACGACCAGCTAAACTGAAAGCAATGTGGAGCGCTGGGCTCGAACAGGCATGCCCAGCGTCTCCGTCATTCGTAGCGAGCGCCTTTCCCACTACGCCATGTAGCCGCCCGCCTG
>NC_140166.1:13728708-13743708 GCF_963971535.1 Notolepis coatsorum
GTTGTAAACAACCCTTAAAAAGCAGAAAAGGCTCAGGGTTGAGTATTAGACGTCTTCTCCAGCATCAAACACTTGATATACATTTGTTTCTGAAGCACATACAGATATGTTGGCTCTTTCAAGAACATGGCTTAAGGATATTATTAGCAGTGATGCCACAGATTACTTGTAAAAGTAATCCGATTACTGATTACTGATTACTCCTTTAAAAAGTAATCCAAGTTACTTTACTGATTACTTGATTATCAGAGTAACTTAGTTACTTTGAAAGTAACTAGGTTACGAAGTCGTCGTCGTTCCCCCAACAGTTTTTTTTAAAACGCTTTATTGAAAGTGCATAAATTGTTTTTAACTTGTTTCTCTGCACATAACGTAAATTGTTAAACTAGTGCTTCAGCTTCTGTACCATCAAGTATGGTAAAGCAACAGTCTATGATGCTCACAGCATTAGAGCAGCCAGCCAGTGGTTTTACAAAACCAGTGTATCCATTCACATCTAACAAATGCAGGCTGAACTATTCAATTATATCAACTGTAACTATTAAATTGTTTTTATAAATGTCTCTCTATAAACATACAATCAGTCTCTCTTTAACATGTAAATTAACTGTAAATCTGGCAAATAAGAGCTTTTGCTCTGCCACCATCAAATATACATTAATCAATAGGGAAAGAAACAATCTCTCTCTTTTGCTGTTTGGCTGGCCTCCGAGTCCTCCTGTACCTAGTCGAAGCGTCGTAGTGTTGTGATTCCAGATGCTTTCAATGCAATTGGATGTGCTGTTTTTAGCGGTAGACAGTATTTACGTTTAGGTCGCTTTCACATATAGTTTCGGTTCTGGGGGTGAAGTTGAAACATCTGAACAATGTCACGCGGTCGAAAAGGGCGCTTGTCTATTGGACAGTGGAAATGTGTGTGTGGCTGCTGCGATCCCGTGTGTGCGCGTGCGCGCGTGTGTGTGTCTGTGTGTGTACTGCGGTCTGCGGAGCCCTTCAGTTCAGCGGAGCCGAGTTTTGACATGGCATTGATCCATTGTTCTATTGAAGCACATTACCACCATCCTCTCGCTAAACAACTTGTAGACCACGGTGTTTTTATGAGTGCCCACAGGTAGCTGTTTTAATAATATAATAAGCCGCGCGCCTCGGTAATAATAATAAGCCGCGTTTTTTCTTCCTGTAAGCGTTTTGGGGTGGAATTCTCAGACGAATGCAACGGAGCCCTGCTGTCACACGATTGGCGCATATGTCACATGACGTGCTGTGAAGACCCGCCCTACTCTGCCTCTGATTCGCAGACTGTGGATGGGGAATGTGATTGGGCCAAAGCAGAGTCACTCACAGACAGAGAGTCCAGTCACGCCGCGGGCCACATTCTTGTGTAACCCTTTCACTGCCACACCACGTCACTCCCAAATAAGAAAAAAGCACAGCTCAAAAATGTATTTTTGACTGTCGAAAACGAAATAAAATACTGCATTCCGCCTGCATTATGAATTTATGATGAGATAGTAACGAAATAGTAATGCACAGCCACTTGGACAAGTAACTGCAATCAGATTACTGGCTTTTAAAGATTAACGCGTTAGATTACTATTTTCGGGGAAAAGTAATCAGATTACAATAACGCGTTACTTAGTAACGCGTTACCGGCATCACTGATTATTAGTGATTCAGAGGTGGCCATGAATGATTCTAATCCATTTAGAATAGACAGAATTGGTAGAGGCGGCGGGGTGGCAGATTGTTTTTCTGTTTTACATGCCGTTATCTTGCCTAAATGTTGGAATGTATTGCACTAAAGATAAATTGTGGGTCTAACCATTCGTTTGTTGTAATTGGGGTTTATAAACCTCCATCAGCTGATGCTAGGTCTATTGATTATGTGGCAGAGTTACTCGCTCTGTATACTGATTGGGAAATTATAGTTTTGTAAGATTTTAACATTGATTGGTTGAATAATGCTTCTTATTATTTAAAGGAGGTTTCTTTTGGCCTCAATTAATCAATGAACCCACCGGGTCTAATCTACTCTAAATGATTAATTTGATTAGAGCTCAATGAAATGATAAGGTAGCATTCCTATAATACAAGGTATTGCTATGTTGTAATCTAGATCATTTCATTGAGCTGTAATTAACACAACGCAATGATTCAATGTCCCTGATTTAATTTGATTTAATTACGGATCCCCATTAGCTGGTGCCATAGCAACCAGCTAGTCTTCCTGGGGTCCACACCAAAAAAAACATACAAAAACAATTATTATTGCAAAACAAAGTGATTAAAAGTCAGTACTCAACACACAATGCATAATGAAACTAACAATTAAGATGGCTAGAATTACATGCAAGCACAAAACAAAAAAAAATTTATATATACTTTACAGTGTTAAATACAATTTAAGATTATTTTTAAAAGTGAATCTACTGTAAATGCAGCAGAGGTTTTGAGGCAGGTTATTCCAAAGAGTTAATGCTCTAAAAATAAGATATCTCCTTAAAGCGTTGGTTTTTGGACCTGGCAAATCAAGCTGCCCACTACTGGAACCTCTAGTGTAATGCTCATGCACAGTATTACTAAAAACAATCTGTTTGTGTATAAAAACAGGAGGTTTACTGCTGATGACCAACTTGAACAGCACAAGTATATTAAAAGACAATCTATTTTCAACGTTAAGCCAAGAGAGGCGGGCATGCATACGGCTCATATTAGACCTTAGTGAGCAGCCCAGTACCAACCGTGCAGCCCTGTTCTGGACCACCTGGAGCTTCCTGATATTAAGGACAAGTCTATTACATACTACCCAGTGCGATGACATCCGGAAGCGTGGTTACATGAGTAGAGCTCTGGACTCATGATCGGCAGATCACTGGTTCGAGCCCCGGTCAAGGCCGCTGTCAGAAAGTTGTGTTGTTGTCCAATAGGGGGCACTATGTCCTCTGGACTAGTCAGTAACAATGGGTCTCATTCCCAAACGGATTTACGACAAAAAATTTCCTCTCAAACAGGTTTCTGCCAATTTAAGACATATTAGCGCTAGTAGTGCAATTCCCCAAATTTTCCTGAGATCGGATTTGCCCGTGGCTGAGAGCAGAATTTAAGAGTGTTGAGGAGCACACTTATGATTGATTGACTGATTGAAAATGTTATTAACTAGACAGACTGTGTTCTCCATTCGTAATGGCTTTATTTGGGAGGAATCATAGTGATTCCTGCATGTCAACGCTACAGGCCTCCTTGGAATTAATTACTTAATCATAATTAAAATAAATATGACAATATTTGTACGATAAGAAATTACGCATTTGATGTCGGAAAGATAAATAATATGGATTCATCTGATCACAGGGAAGCTGGATTAACCTTATCTGAACCAGCTATTTTGGACAAATGTATAATTACTTTAATTACTCAGATATTCAAACACAATTATGCAATTATTGTGAAATTATTGAAAATAATAATTATTTAATGCCTTCTGTAGAATTTGTATTTCTTATTTGTTACATATATGTTTTATTGATTAATTATACATTTTAAGGAATGCAGGTTATAGCAAACATGATTGGTACAATGGGACAGACATTTGTTTGATATAGCTATAACTTTCATTCCTTCAAATGTATCATTAATCAATAAAACAGATATTGAAATACACTAGCCTAGTACACCAACACTGCAAATGACAGTGGATACATAAATAAATAAGAACCAAAGCTAATCGCATGGAAATAGACTGCATTAATATTCCATAACAAGTCTTGTGTGGGCCAGTATGGCCTACGTGTCTAATGGATGAACAGTAGGCTTATATTATTCTAGTTACTTGTTTCATTAGGATTTAGTATATATATGCTCTGCCCTACGTAATGTATAAGTACAGACTGTACTTATACTGTACGTAGGGCAGAGCATATATATAGTATCTACTAAATCCTAATGAAACTTTCATTAATGGAATAATAAGCCTATACTGCGTTCATTCATTACGCATGTAGGCTATACAGTACTGCGCGCGAGCGTGTGTGTGCGTGTGTGCGCGCGCGCTGCGGCAGGTGTACGACGAGCTGTACTATATATGATGACAATACATTAATCTAATCTAATTTTGATGGGTCGCAAAGCGATTCCGCGTCCATTTTCACAGGGCTGCATCATTAGTTGCCTTATAAGGAGCTCTGGAGGCATTGTTTTGTATGCAAATGACCTGAACGGGAACGTGCGTTCGCGTTTCAGACTGGTGCCATTCCCCAACGCAGATATAATAATAAAATAATAATAGATTGAATTTTAAGAGAGAAGCGCCTTTCTCAGACTCAAGGACACTGTACAAGGAAAGGATGGAAAAAAATAAAAGTAAGTAATAAAATTGAAAAAATATATATAATAAAATACATAAAAGATCTGTGTATAGTAACAACAAGAAAAAACAAATAAGATAAGAGATAAAAATAAATAAAAAAAGGAGGCAAGTTCTGTCCAATTGGATGAAGTGGTTAAAATTAACAAACAAACAAACAACAAAACAAAACAAAACAACGGAATCTGTGGCTTAAAAAGAGTCAGGGATGGGCTACTTGGGAGCGGGGCCGTGTTGCGTGAAGGCAAGTGTGAACAGGTGGGTTTTTAGCTTGGTTTTGAAGAGGTTGATGGTGTCAGAGCCTCGGATGAGGGGGGAGAGGGAGTTCCACAGTCTGGGGGCTGCTGCAGCGAAAGCTCGGTCTCCCAGTGTGGAACGCCTGGTGCGGGGGATGGTGAGGAGGTCGGAGTTGGAGGATCGGAGGCCTCGTGCTGGAGTGTAGGGGTGGAGTAGGTTGGTCAGGTAGGAAGGGGCCAACCCGTGCAGGGATTTGTAGGTGAGGAGGAGGATCTTGTAGGGGATTCGATAGTTGATGGGGAGCCAGTGGAGTTTTTGCAGGGTGGGGGTGATGTGCTGCCAGGGTTTGGTGCGCGTGAGGACCCTCGCAGCAGAGTTTTGGACGTACTGTAAACGATCCAGAACCTTCTTGGAGGCACCAAGAAGGACTCCGTTACAGTAGTCGAGGCGGGAAGTGATGAAGGCGTGAATGAGTGTTTCCGCTGAGGTGTCGGAGAGTGAGGGGCGGATATCACAGCTGTAACCGTTTGAGACACTTAGGGCGCTTTCACATATAGTTTTGGTGGACTCGGTGCGGTTCTGGTGGTGAAGTTGCAACATTGTTGCATTCTACATTTGGTTCATCTGCATTCACATTGCAATTTGTCAAGCACACCAAACTTTCTGAACAATGTCACGCGGTCGAAAAGGGCGCTCGTCTATTGGACACAATGGAGAGTGGAAATCCCTCCCCTTCAGAAAGTGAAATCCGCAAAAACACAAACAGCCGCAAGAAGCGTGATAGTAGAAGAGACGTGGCATTGATCCATCGTTCGATTATAACCCATTACCGCCATCCTCTCGCTAAACAACTTGTACACCTCGTTGTTTTTGTGAGTGCCCACAAGCAGCTGTTTTATTTGGTCTTCTGCCCATATGTCGATCAGGGATTTCACTTCATCATTCGCCCAAGTCTGTCCACGAGACATGTTTACAGTGTGCTTGTTTTGCAGTGAATGCCGGGCGCCGCGGTGTTTTTTTCTTCCTTCTACCCAAGATGCACAGTTTATCAGGTGACTTCCTATATTTGGTCCGCGTTTGGTCCGATGAAGCGAACCAAGACCTATGTTTTTTGGCGGACCAGAGTTTGCGTGTTCGACTGCGCATTCACACCACCCCAAAAACGAATTCTGGTCCGATAGGCCGGACCAAACAGCTCTGGTATGAAAGCACCCTTAAGATATATTCCCTGCACGTTGGGGACTCAGAGTGAACTTGTCATTGATTCTGTCTCAGTCGGTTCCAAGATAAGTGTTCCAAGAGAACTCTTTGGAAAATATTCGGGAATGAGACCCAATGCACCTGTTACGGTGATATCTCGGTCATTAAATAACCCAGGACGCATATTGCCGTAAGAGCTGCCAAGCCCTGGAACTCCATTCCAAGTTACATCCGCAATATAGAAACACACAGATCATTCAACCACACTTTCAAAACATGGTTAAGAAATAACTACACATGTGAACATACAGTAACAGCCCTGCAGAACTCTAATCCCATATGATTGCCTGTACCTAATATGTAGAATTATTGTTTGTTTGTACATTGTCTGTACATGTCTGATGTAAATATTTTGCATGATGTGTTTTTAACCTTTTCTTAATTATCTGTATGCCATATATGTTATGCTTTCTTTTTTAGCAGATTTTAACACCAGGCCCAGTGACAACAGTTGAAAATTAGCTTTGGCTAACACTGTCTCACACATTTACATTTATGTTCATTAATGTGTGCTGTCCCTGGTCAAATAAAGTTTAAACTGAAACTGAAAGAGTATAGGGGGTTACCCAACGTTCCTGGCCAAATTCCCAATCAGGTCTCTGTCATCAAGGCCACCTAATCATCCCTTCCCCTTAATTGGCTGATCAATTCCTGTCTCCTGGGCCGTTCAGCCATTGAGTAGTGTGATGTGTGCCTGGTGCCACTGTATGGCAGCCATTGAGCCTGCATAGCCCAAGGTTGGGTGCTACCAGTGCTATAAATGTAATTAATTATTATTATTATTATTATTATTATTATTATTATTATTATTATTATTATTATTATTATTATTATTATTATTATTATTATTATTATTATTATTATTATTATTATTATTACTGGTGGCCATATTCAAACTAATTTACTCTCAATAACTGTCAAACGAAATGAATGTCTGCAGAGTTTTGGGTTGTTTGTGAGATGAACTATGTGCAAAAGTTAATCAACATTGATTATTGGTGAATTGGTCCCTTTAAGAAAGTATTGATTTCATTACCTCTTAGCGTCTCTCTCTATTTATCTATTTCTCTCTCTCTCTCTCTCTCTCTCTCTCTCTCTCTCTCTCTCTCTCTCTCTCTCTCTCTCTCTCTCTCTCTCTCTCTCTCTCTCTCTCCCTCTCTCTCACACACACACACACACACACATCAGGTCCTAGATGTGTTGAATGTTTGGGTGCAGTGTATTCACTGGAGAAGAAACAGCAATGTGTCACCACTGACAGATTCACTCAGGTGTTAGTCCTGACCCAGACACACAACAACACAATGTTACACTGTCCACATAAATGCACACACACACATACACGCGCACACACACACACACACACACACACACACACACACACACACACACACACACACACACACACACACACACACACACACACACACACACACACACACACACACACACACACACACACACACACCTCACACACACACACACACACACACACACACACACACACACACACACACACACACACACACACACACACACACACACACACACACACTTGTTTTACTATACATTAAATCCCGAGCCCCTTACCCTGACCTTAACCTTTAACCCGATAATCAGCAACTCAAAATGTCCTCCCGTTAAAGGTGCTTTGTCACGAGTCAGGTCGTACAAGCATATAGCTACAATGTCAAAATGACCACTAGCATAGTCAGAACTAGAGATGTCTGTCATCTCTTTCTCAATTCAAATTAATTAAATTAAATTCAAATAGCATTTATTGAACATTATGTTGAAATACAGCAGTATTGCCAAAGGACAGTGTACAAGTACAGTTTTTAAGATACAAACAATATTTTGCAATGCAAATGAAATGCAAAACTTAATTTGAATGAATGTGAAATACACATACATTTGACATTCTCTCTCTCTCTCTCTCTTTATCTATATTTCTCTCTCCCTCTCCCTATCTCTGTCTATCATTCTGTGTTTCAAAGAAATGCAGGCAGAAAAAAAGGCCATTAAATAATTTAATTGAAAAAGATCAATTAAATGTTGACAGAAAACGTGCTGCTGCCAAAACCTCTCACCAACGTTTCTTTCTTTCGTCTGTCGCTCTCTCACAGATCCCTCCACCACCTCATTAGACTAGAGCTAAAGTGAACCCGCATGACGACCCGCCCCCCTATTGGCTGCTCTGTTCTCTTCTATTCTGCTCTGTCTCCAGGTTGGGAGCGAGGAAACTGTAAAAGAAGGAAGGGTCATCAAATCACAGTGTAGCGTGTGAACACACGTTCGATGCCAAGTGCGGACACGTTCAGTTTGGCCGACATCAACTTGAATGGGATCGGCCATCATCTCCTCGTTTATGACCATGCCGTTTAAACCGGTTGTTACCTCGGATGTCAGAATCGTTGGCAATTTGTTGCATTGTTAACTAACACACACTTTAACTGCACAGCGATAAAGTTATCATTAAATCACTTATCATTTCCTAAAAAAATTGTTATCCACCTCCATAAATACCACCTACTGAAATGAAAAGATAATTACTGCCATGAAAGTGAGACTCTTTATTAAATTGCTCTTTAATGTTTAGATACCAGTTAATACTACCAGTGAACTTCTTTCTTTCTTTCTTTCTTTCTTTCTTTCTTTCTTTCTTTCTTTCTTTCTTTCTTTCTTTCTTTCTTTCTTTCTTTCTTTCTTCCTTTCTTTCTTTATTTTCTTTCTTTCTTTCTTTCTTTCTTTCTTTCTTTTTCTTTCTTTCTTTCTTTCTTTTCTTTCTTTCTTTCTTTCTTTCTTTCTTTCTTTCTTTCTTTCTTTCTTTCTTTCTTTCTTTCTTCCTTTCTTTCTTTATTTTCTTTCTTTCTTTCTTTCTTTCTTTCTTTCTTTCTTTCTTTCTTTCTTTCTTTCTTTCTTTCTTTCTTTCTTTCTTTCTTTCTTTCTTTCTTTCTTTCTATCTACTTTCTTTCTTTCTTAACGTTTGATATATTGGTTGATGTATATTTACTCAGATATAGCTTGTATATTTGTTGTATTATTTACATTTCCCATAGGCTTCATTAGAACTGGCACCAAAGTCTGGCACCAAACGGAGCAAAGAGCGCTGGTGTTCTGACGTGACGACCTGGATGGAGCCCCAGTGGAAGGTCTGCTCTCAGGATCAGGGGCTCTCTCTTTATTACATGGCGTTTTCACATTCGCCGAAATGCCTGCTTGTGATTGGTCAATAGCGCTCGTCAGAGGTCCGATATTACTCGATAACGGACCTCTGCCGAACAATAATGACCGCTGTGCGCAGCTGGACCAATCAAGCCCACTACACACACTGTATCAGTGCTGCTCAGCATATGCACAGCTGCACTCAGTCATGCAATCAGACCACAGACCTGCCGGCTGCCGATAATAATAATAACTAGACAATTCCGCGCGGGGGAAATTGTGAAAGTGTGGGTGACGCCTGTGCACCGCCGGCCAACGGGGGAGAGGGTCTCTCGTGAGTCTCTATGACAAACGGTTCAAAGGATACAAAAAGGGGGCGCGGCCTAATGATCGGGGGAGTGGTCAACATAGACCAATCAAAGAGGATATCCCTACTGAGTGCAATGACACAACCCGCAACACTATTACACTATTACACAATATTACACTATTACACACTATTACACTATTACACACTATTACACATTATTACACTATTACACTATTACACACTATTACACACTATTACACTATTACACACTATTACACACTATTACACTATTACACACTATTACACTATTACACACTATTACACACTATTACACTATTACACACTATTACACTATTACACTATTACACACTATTACACACTATTACACTATTACACACTATTACACTATTACACTATTACACACTATTACACTATTACACTATTACACACTATTACACTATTACACACTATTACACTATTACACTATTACACACTATTACACTATTACACACTATTACACTATTACACACTATTACACTATTACACACTATTACACTATTACACACTATTACACTATTACACTATTACACACTATTACACTATTACACACTATTACACTATTACACTATTACACACTATAACACTATTACACTATTACACACTATTACACTATTACACACTATTACACTATTACACTATTACACACTATTACACTATTACACACTATTACACTATTACACTATTACACACTATTACACTATTACACTATTACACACTATTACACTATTACACACTATTACACTATTACACACTATTACACACTATTACACACTATTACACTATTACACACTATTACACTATTACACTATTACACACTATTACACACTATTACACACTATTACACTATTACACTATTACACACTATTACACTATTACACTATTACACACTATTACACACTATTACACTATTACACTATTACACACTATTACACTATTACACTATTACACACTATTACACTATTACACTATTACACACTATTACACTATTACACTATTGCACACTATTACACACTATTACACTATTACACACTATTACACTATTACACTATTACACACTATTACACTATTACACTATTACACACTATTACACTATTACACACTATTACACTATTGCACACTATTACACTATTACACACTATTACACTATTACACACTATTACACACTATTACACTATTACACACTATTACACTATTACACACTATTACACACTATTACACTATTACACACTATTACACTATTACACTATTACACACTATTACACTATTACACTATTACACACTATTACACTATTACACACTATTACACTATTACACTATTACACACTATTACACTATTACACACTATTACACTATTACACACTATTACACTATTACACACTATTACACTATTACACACTATTACACTATTACACTATTACACACTATTACACTATTACACACTATTACACTATTACACTATTACACACTATAACACTATTACACTATTACACACTATTACACTATTACACACTATTACACTATTACACTATTACACACTATTACACTATTACACACTATTACACTATTACACTATTACACACTATTACACTATTACACTATTACACACTATTACACTATTACACACTATTACACTATTACACACTATTACACACTATTACACACTATTACACTATTACACACTATTACACTATTACACTATTACACACTATTACACACTATTACACACTATTACACTATTACACTATTACACACTATTACACTATTACACTATTACACACTATTACACACTATTACACTATTACACTATTACACACTATTACACTATTACACTATTACACACTATTACACTATTACACTATTACACACTATTACACTATTACACTATTGCACACTATTACACACTATTACACTATTACACACTATTACACTATTACACTATTACACACTATTACACTATTACACTATTACACACTATTACACTATTACACACTATTACACTATTACACTATTGCACACTATTACACTATTACACACTATTACACTATTACACTATTACACACTATTACACACTATTACACTATTACACACTATTACACACTATTACACTATTACACACTATTACACACTATTACACTATTACACACTATTACACTATTACACTATTACACACTATTACACTATTACACACTATTACACTATTACACTATTACACACTATTACACTATTACACTATTACACTATTACACACTATTACACTATTACACACTATTACACACTATTACACTATTACACACTATTACACTATTACACACTATTACACACTATTACACTATTACACACTATTACACTATTACACACTATTACACTATTACACTATTACACACTATTACACACTATTACACTATTACACACTATTACACTATTACACTATTACACACTATTACACTATTACACTATTACACACTATTACACTATTACACACTATTACACTATTACACTATTACACACTATTACACTATTACACACTATTACACTATTACACACTATTACACTATTACACACGATTACACTATTACACACTATTACACTATTACACTATTACACACTATTACACTATTACACACTATTACACTATTACACTATTACACACTATTACACTATTACACACTATTACACTATTACACTATTACACACTATTACACTATTACACTATTACACACTATTACACTATTACACACTATTACACTATTACACTATTAGACACTATTACACACTATTACACTATTACACTATTACACACTATTACACACTATTACACTATTACACACTATTACACTATTACACTATTACACACTATTACACTATTACACACTATTACACTATTACACAATATTACACTATTACACACTATTACACTATTACACTATTACACACTATTACACACTATTACACTATTACACTATTACACACTATTACACTATTACACACTATTACACTATTACACTATTACACACTATTACACTATTACACCGAGTACAATGGCACAATCCGCAAGTCTCTACGACAAACGGTTCAAGAGATACACTGAGGGGGTGTGGCCTAAGGGGGCGTGGTCTAAGGATCGGGGGAGTGGTCAACATCGACCAATGAAAGGTGGTCAACATCGACCAATGGCACAATCCCCAAGTCTCTACGACAAACGGTTCAAGAGTTACACTGAGGGGGTGTGGCCTAAGGGGGCGTGGTCTAAGGATCGGGGGAGTGGTCAACATCGACCAATGAAAGGTGGTCAACAGGGGGAGTGGTCAACATCGACCAATGAAAGGTGGTCAACATCGACCAATGGCACAATCCGCAAGTCTCTACGACAAACGGTTCAAGAGATACACTGAGGGGGTGTGGCCTAAGGGGGCGTGGTCTAAGGATCGGGGGAGTGGTCAACATCGACCAATGAAAGGTGGTCAACATGGACCAATGAAAAATGAAAGAGGATATCCCTACTGAGTACAATGACACAACCCACAAGACAGAGGGCGCTGTCAGCAATTCAGTACTGCAACACAGTGATGGCCAATGATGGGTTAAGTGGATGATGTCATTGGCAGCTCAGCCACGAGCCACACAGCTGAACCAATCATGAGTGAGCCATGAGCCACACAGGTGAAGCAATCACTATGACTTGCATATTTTCTATCTAATGCATTTCTATGGAGGCAGATGCATGACTCATTGTCACGTTGATTAAAAGAAAACTATAAGAGATGAAGCGTTGTGACGCGCACATGAGCACTACAACGAGTAGGCGAAGGGTTGTGCGCGATATTGTGACATTCGTGCGATATTGTGGCACTCCTTCGGCGATCGGAACAGAAGGCTAAAAAATAGTGTGAAAAATGTGATTTCTAGAGTGCGATTGCATGGCGGTCAATGGGGGGGAGAACCTTCAAACAAATGGTCGTCAGTTGAGATAGAAATGTCCAATTCCATTTATTTTTCTTTTGTGAGCGGGATGACAGCCGTGTCATCGTTTTGATGTGTTTGTTTTATTTCTACGTCCAAAATTGAGATCACACTCGCAATTCACCCAAGGTAGGGGGAAAAAGATTATTTCAGCTGCTACACTCTAAAATGCAATGCATTCCCAATGGGACCGAAATTTTACCGTTTAAAGTCGATTCGTAGCCAGACGGTGCGGTGAAACTTTACGAGTTCGAATAGCACATCGAGTTGGAGCAAGCCGGTCGTTTTGATACCTTTCACGTGTATGGGGCGCGAACGCTCTGGCACGAGTGTGTTGGCAAAATCGGTGGAATAAAGAATAATAATAAAAAGAGTATGGATATGTATAGTGTGGGTGGCAACCTGGCTTCGCCAGGTCACCCACACTAATCACTTTATTTGGGCTGACAGAGCCACAGAACACCTGCGTCTGCATTTGATCTCGTCTTGTCGATGAATTAGGTATATTGTTAGTAAGTTAGCCATGTAATAAGCGGGATAATGTATAGCCTATACTCGGTCATTGTCGCAAAATAATTGACCTTCACTGACGTTTAAAACACCTCGGCTGCGCCTCGGTGTTCTAAACTCTGTGTCGGTCAATTATTTTGCGCCAATGACCTCGTAGCTATACATTATCCCTTACATAATAGTCTCTATAATATAATATAGTCCACCACCTACACCTAGCACTATATATTATATCTACCACCAGGATCAGTCTCTCTCTCTCCTATCTACCACCAGGACAGTGTGTCTCTCTCTCCTATCTACCACCAGGATCAGTCTCTCTCTCTCCTATCTACCACCAGGACAGTGTGTCTCTCTCTCCTATCTACCACCAGGATCAGTGTCTCTCTCTCCTATCTACCACCAGGACAGTGTGTCTCTCTCTCCTATCTACCACCAGGATCAGTCTCTCTCTCTCCTATCTACCACCAGGACAGTGTGTCTCTCTCTCCTATCTACCACCAGGATCAGTCTCTCTCTCTCCTATCTACCACCAGGATCAGTGTCTCTCTCTCTCCTATCTACCACCAGGATCAGTGTCTCTCTCTCTCCTATCTACCACCAGGATCAGTTTGGTCTCTCTCTCCTATCTACCACCAGGATCAGTGTCTCTCTCTCTCCTATCTACCACCAGGATCAGTTTGGTCTCTCTCTCCTATCTACCACCAGGACAGTGTGTCTCTCTCTCCTATCTACCACCAGGATCAGTCTCTCTCTCTCCTATCTACCACCAGGACAGTGTGTCTCTCTCTCCTATCTACCACCAGGATCAGTCTCTCTCTCTCCTATCTACCACCAGGATCAGTTTGGTCTCTCTCTCCTATCTACCACCAGGATCAGTGTCTCTCTCTCTCCTATCTACCACCAGGATCAGTGTCTCTCTCTCTCCTATCTACCACCAGGATCAGTGTCTCTCTCTCTCCTATCTACCACCAGGATCAGTTTGGTCTCTCTCTCCTATCTACCACCAGGATCAGTGTCTCTCTCTCTCCTATCTACCACCAGGATCAGTGTCTCTCTCTCTCCTATCTACCACCAGGATCAGTGTCTCTCTCTCTCTCTCTCTCTCCTATCTGCTGCCAGGATCAGTGTCTCT
>NC_140166.1:13748708-13751208 GCF_963971535.1 Notolepis coatsorum
TGAACTACCTGTCTGTGCCGTGCTGTTGGGGTCGGTTTCAAACCATAACACACCAGACCACCCTGAAACTACACTCATATTCACAACGGTATAAAACGGAATTGTATGGATGGAAAAATGATCTGTATTTTGCATCTTGACCGGAAGAAACTCAATGACAGTCGACTATATTATTAGATCCATAGCTATAATATATAATATAGCTTTAGGCTTGCAAACACAGCCACATATCCCCATGGTAAAAGGCGCTGACCTTTCAACAGTAACAGCGTCATCTGGTGCTGAAAGTGTTAATAGGCGTCTTTGTTTACGGTTTGATTATCACTGATATAAAGTAAAATAGTGCAGTGCAATAAAATAGTTAGTAAAATAGAATAAAATAATGCAATTGCAATAAAATAGTTATCATCGTATTTTTTCGGGAGGCCAGTAAGGAGTGCATTACAGTAGTCGAGTCGGCTTGAGATAAAGGCATGGATCTGGTTTTCAGCGTCCTTTCAGCCACAAAATGTGAAGAGTTCGCAGTTTTCTTTAATGAAAAAATATCATTGATTAGAGCAAGCATTGCCTCTGATATAGATCTGGCTGTGAGTGGAAACCCACCTGAGATAACTATGGGGGAATTCACATGTATTACATTACCTGACCTCTGTAAGATTGTCTCTGAGTGTAATTCCGCCACCTCCTGCCTCGATCCTATACCAACAGCATTTCTCAAGCGGGTGTTCGATAGTGTCTCAAATCATGTCCTTGAAATCATAAATATGTCGCTTCAAACAGGCACTTTTCCAGATGCATTTAAAACGGCTGTAGTAAAACCACTACTAAAGAAAACAAACTTAGATGTAAACGAACTAAAAAGCTATAGGCCAATATCGAACCTTCCATTTATCAGCAAGATATTAGAAAAGATAGTCTCAGTACAAATAAACTCCTTTCTCAAAGATAATAACATCATGGAGGAATTACAATCAGGTTTCAGAACAAATCACAGCTCTGAAACTGCCCTTACTAAAATAGTTAGCGACCTCAGGCTAAACTCCGATGCTGGCAAAGTCTCAATTCTTGTCCTATTGGACCTTAGTGCAGCGTTCGATACGATTGACCATAATATCTTGATCAGTCGTCTTGAAAGACTGGTTGGCTTTTCCGATCATGTACTAAATTGGCTCATAACATACATTAAGGGGAGAATGTTCTATGTTAAGCTTGGAGACAATGTATCCGAGGAACATGACAGCAGCTTTGGAGTTGCACAAGGAAGCTGCCTTGGTCCATTACTCTTCTCACTATATATGCTGCCCCTCGGGGACATCATTCGAGACCACAATGTATGCTTCCATAGTTCCATAGTTATGCTGATGATACACAACTATATATCTCCGCAGAACCAAATAACACTACAGCCATACAGTCCATTACAAATAGTCTGTTAGCAATAAACAAGTGGATGAACAATAACTTCCTAAAATTAAACGAAAGCAAGACCGAAATCCTATTGATCGGCCCAAAAGCGAAAAGGGAAGTGCTGTGTGAAAACCTGGGGAGTCTGTCATCCTATGTAAAGACTGAGGTTACAAGCCTAGGTGTCATCTTGGACTCAGACCTGACCTTTAAGTCTCATATAAATAAGGCCATGAAAACGTCATTCTTCCACCTAAGAAACATAGCGAAAGTAAGACCTTTCGTAAATAAAAAGGATGCAGAGACACTGATTCATGCTTTTGTATCAAGTCGGCTTGACTATTGTAATGCACTGTTCACTGGTCTTCCCAAAGCAACCATTGGGAAGCTTCAGCTTATTCAAAACTCTGCAGCTCGATTACTAACTCATACAAGGAGAAGAGAACATATCACTCCAGTTCTAGCCAATCTGCACTGGCTTCCAATAACTCATAGAATTGATTTTAAGGTCCTTTTCCTAACATATAAAGCTCTTAATGAGCAAGGCCCAAAATACATAGCAAATTCCCTAGTTAGTTATCTGCCCTCAAGAACGCTACGGTCATCCACTACAGGTTTACTAGACACGCCCAGAAACCAAAAGAGGATAGGAAGTATGGCATTTGCCAACTATGCCCCAAAACTATGGAACACACTACCAACACACATCAGAAACGCCAGCTCCATACACATTTTTAAAGGAAAATTAAAAACGTACCTATACAGTCTAGCTTACAAATAGTTATGGCTTGGAAAAACCTGATGGATCCATGAGGCTAGGATAAGCCTTGTGGACCCAACTTTTTAGATGAAGGAACGGGTACATACGCACACAATACACGACCACTGATGGATCCGTAAGGCTTGGATAAGTCTTATGGACCCAACTCTTTAGATGAGGGAACGGGTACATATGCACACAATACGCGGCCACTGATGGATCCATGGGGCTTGGATAAGTCCTATGGACCCAACTCTGACCACTGACCACATGAGGGAACGGGTACATACGCACACAATACGCGGCCACTGATGGATCCATGGGGCTTGGATAAGT
>NC_140166.1:13753708-13808708 GCF_963971535.1 Notolepis coatsorum
AAGAAATGTAAAACAGGAGATGATAAACAAGAGATAATAATAATAATAATAATTAATTTATTTTGTATAGCGCTTTTCAAAGACCCAAAGTCGCTGACAATAGGCAAAAAAATTAACAAAGAAAACAAAGAAACATAGAACCACAGGTAAACAGAGGACAATAAGAAATACACAGGAACATAAAACCACAAGTAACGGATAACAAATACGGGAGTGAGTAGGGGAGACAGTCGGGAGGAGAGTAAGGGAAAACCAAGGGGGGTGGGGGGGCAGGAGAGGAGAGAGCGTGGGGCAGGGGGAAATGGTGGTGAGTTGGAGGAGGGTAGTTATGGGTAAGGAAGGTTGAATGCTTGGGAGAACAGGTAGGTTTTGAGTCTGGATTTGAAGGTGGAGAGTGAGGGAGAGTCTCTGATGGTCTGAGGTAGGGAGTTCCAGAGTCGGGGTGCAGCGCGTGAGAATGCCCGGTCACCAAAACCTTTGAGTTTGGATGACGGGACAGTGAGGGAAAGAGTGGAAGAGGACCGGAGGGAACGGGTGGGGCGGTAGGGGAGAAGGAGGTCAGTCAGGTAGGGGGGGGGTGGGGGGCAGGCAATGGAGGGCTTTGAAGGTGAAGAGTAGTGTTTGGAAGTGAATGAATAATTTTTTTGTATCATGGTGTGCATGTATTCAAGCTGTGCTGTATCATGAATAGAAAATGGGGGACCCCGATGCAAACAAGACGAAAGTCCCCCTTCAGTCCGCATCCGCCCAACAACCGCATGCACCTAGCCACATTGTATTGTACCCACTCTGCAATCCGCCAACGACATCCTCAATCAATCAATCAATCAGACTAGATTGTATTGTGTGTGAGTGTAAATACTGTTTGAGATTTCTTTTAAAACTAGCCTAACTAGTTACTAGATGACATGCTACTATGAGAGACACTCACCAGGATGTGCTGCTGTTGCCTGGATTGGAGGACAGAATCTTGCTCCACTTTTCCCTGTCTGTAGTGGATGCAGCCCAGTAACACCCCTCGCATTCGCATCACAAATCAAAAGTGTCTCCAAATATGTTAAAATTAACCTTATATAAATCCTCCATTGTTAGTTATACGGATGTAAACAAACTTGTACCCGGCCGGGACCTCTTAACACATTGGCGCTCAGCCACGGAGATGTCCGTGTTTCGAATCCAACGCTAGAGGGCCATCCACGGACATGTCCGTGGCTAGGTTGTTTTGGATTTTATTCCATTTTAATAACCTACTCAATGTCACCGAGCGGCACTGCAGAAGTACCCTACTCTTTGAATTCAAAAAAGTGCATTACCGGCCAGATCCTCGTAGGGGTGCTGTCTCGATAATGCAGTGTTCCCTGTGGCAGAAGTTGTCTTTTTTTTTCTAGATCTTCAATGTAGTTTTCTGCTAACCTGAAGCTATGCCTGTAGCATGTAGCATGGAATACGTTTTGGGACGCGGATTTCAGTGTGCAGTAAAAGAATATATGATCAGCCAATGGACATATCGATCTACCAGATGGAGATCGATAACTGGGAAATCCTTTTTGCAGTCCAACCGGTCACAGGTAAGATCGATTTGACGTCAATTTCAGCTTGGTCGGGCCTTGCTTTGATAGCCCGGTCAGCAAATGAGGCTACTGAGGCTAATGCCATTATTGGTAATCAATAATCAGAAACGACGTCCCCCCCGTCCCCGTCCCCCCCTTTCATGCGTTCATGGTGGACCATCATATCGATCATATGCAGTTTGATTTTTAACTCTAGCTTCTCTATAGCCGAAATGCCATTGGATTTAACGTTACTAGCTTAGCACCTTATTCTCGCCTTCCAGGAAATATACCAGCCCAAATCCCATATAACGCTTATATTCAAGATGCTATAAAATGAGAACGTATTGATGAAAAACGTATTTCTTTAAGCCATTTTGAAGGGACGGTTTATGGTTTCAATTGACAATGAGAATGGACAGATTGCAATACTATAGAGTATAGATTTAGCTCTACAAACAGCCTCACAAACTATGCAAGTCTGTTTTGAGATGCTGGCCATCTAGAGTGATATTAGATGGCCCCAAATGGCCCCGAATGTGTTAATGCAGAAATGAGGATTGATATGAACCAAGTTCTCTGGTTTTGATTAGACACAGGTCTGTTATAGAGGGAAGCGGTCATTATCAAGAAATAACAGACCACTGAATTCAGCGATTGACCAATCAAAGGGTCTTATCATAGAGCAACATCTTTGTACTGATGTCATTAATTGAACGCTTCCACTGAAGAAACATATAACTCTGTTTTGAAATTTGTTTGCAGTTGTAAAGTCAATCCAAATCACTTGGAGTGTGATTATGATATATCACAAGAACGTAAACTATGAATGAACACACCACTCTAACTTAACATCTTTAGATAATAAAGTACTCAACTTTTACTATATTTATCTATGAATGAACACAACACTAACTTACCATCTTCAGATAATAAACTACTCAACCTCTACTGTCTTTAACTATGAATGAACACAACACTCTAACTTAACATCTTTAGATAATAAAGGACTCAACATCTACTGTATTTAACGATAGGTTATAACTATAACCAAGTTATGTGAGTAATGGTGACACTCAGCGTCACTACTGCACTGTACTTCACTTCGTGCACGTGCACTGAATAAAACATTCCACATGTACCTTTATATCCCAACATTCGTCTGGCCACACCCCCATCCGCTTACCTACATAAGCAGGGGTGGGGCCACATACTCGCCTCCTTCCCAAGCTTTCACCACAGGGTGAGATCAAGGGCCGCAGCGGCGTCTGACGCTGAGCGTCACCATTACTCACAGAACTTGGTTATAGTTATAACCTATCGTTCTGTTTCGTAATGGATCTCGCTCAGCGTCACTACTGCACAAGGGAGGCTGAGCGAGAGCCATAGCCCGACAAATGTACCCCGCTGAGGCCCCCCACAACCATCAGATCGGGGAGGACCGAGCCCCCCCGACCCTCCCTAATGGAGGATACCCCCCCTATTGGAGGGTCACAGGAGGACTCATATGTCACTAAGCATAGCTTTATAGGTTATTTAACCCTCTTAGTTGTGAGTACACGGTACATGAACACACATGATGTTTCTCAACACAACAAACCAGATCATTTTTACATATGTAACAAAAAACCCGATTTGCATGGAGAAGCTAATACCAGTGACAAGACAATTCACACACAACTTGCGTCATATCCTAAATGTATTGCAGCAACACCCGTTTTGGAAAACATCGTTATTACAAAACATTAGAAGGGAAGGAAGAAGACGCGTTTTAAGGTCTGGTCAGGACCTTTCCTACCGTGAGCGCAGACCACGCGAACTGCAGTCTCTAACAGGGCACCGATAGTAAACACAGCATCTGTGTTGACGACACGGGTCGCTGCTCCACCCCGCCGCTACGGTTCTCCTTGTTGACGCAGTCCTCGCCGGCCAGGCTCCCGGTAAGTTCGACTAACATCCTCTGTCAAAGATGCCGTCGTAGTCAGAGAGTTTAAGGCATGTTATAGTCACAGAACGTTCAACAGTGTAGCATTAAGCTAACTGCCGATCGGCTGATAGCAACAAGCTAACGTATACCAGCCTGGTAAACACAGCGAGCTAAGTGCTAACGCCGCAGCTAACAGCTGCGCAGCTAACAGCTGACTGGCAGTAGGCCACAACTAGCACGCAAACTAACAGCTACCACCTGAACTGCATACAATGACATAACACGCCACACTCAGACAGGCCGCTGTCCCAATCCCTTCCCTAACAGGGAAAAGAAAAAGAAATGTCAGAACACAGTTGTCAACGGTGATCCAGACATACACAGGGCCCTTTGAGCATGGCACTTCCGATAAAGAAGATCTTATGTCCACATTTCCTCGTTAGGGTAAACTTTCATTTGTATATGAAAGATGGGGCCTATACGGGACAGAGAAGAATCCGCTCTAGAATCCTGGGATCACCAGAACATAGCGCGGGCCACTAGATTAGTCATCATGGGCGTCAGGCCAGGATCCTCCGACCGCCGTCTTAAGCCGAGCAGAGAACCTTAGCCTGGGGTCGGCGTTTCGTAAATTGTTAGCTAACCCCCATAGCATCAACAACAACCAGAGGTCGCAAGCAAAACAGTACATACCCAACCTGGAACCCACCGCTTCTCACAACAGTCGGTGCGTCCTACAGTCCAGCTGTGTTGCTGGAGGGTCTTACCCCATCCAGCCGCAGCAAGGAGGATTGTAGTTGGGAAGCATGTCAGCGGCGTGAGCTCCTAATACGGAAACACCGGTGGAGGTGTAGAATGATCATCATCTTCCAGCCACTCCAGTAACGAAGACAATATCGCTGTATTTTCTCGAAAATAGTGAGAGAGAAAATAAAGATATGATGTCAACGTATCTCTTGTTTTCCAACTTTCTTCTACTAACAACCTCGTCAAGTGGGGATCTACCGAAGGCACTTCCTTGTGGTGAAAGCGAAGAAGGAGGCGAGTATGTGGCCCCACCCCTGCTTATGTAGGTAAGCGGATGGGGGTGTGGCCAGACGAATGTTGGGATATAAAGGTACATGTGGAATGTTTTATTCAGTGCACGTGCACGAAGTGAAGTACAGTGCAGTAGTGACGCTGAGCGAGATCCATTACGAAACAGAACTTTGAATGAACACAACACTCTTAACCTCTTCCACCCGGAGCCTATTTTCTGAAAATCCGCCTAAAATATATACCTAGGTAAATGGAATATTGCTCCACTTCTACAAGGCCCATTTGCATATTCTTGGTATCTAGGGACATCTACGGACCTCAGGGAATGTATTCACAGTGTCAGAAATATTGTGTCTATTACTAGGCTTGCTTAAATTGTGATGAAACAAAGGAGAATATGATTTATGATTTTTCTTTGCATCTTTGACAGTGAATAACACCATGCTAATAATGACCAAACATTAAAAACCGCAACTGATCTCGTTCAGTACCTTCTTGAGATCATGTGTACGAAAAGTCTAAGGAAATTAATAAAAGGAAGATGATTAAACAGAAGGTTCTGTAGATACAGTACTGAATTCTCCCATCCGGACCAATGCTATTTGAAATATTATTATAGAATATAGAATAGGAGGCTTATAAATTACCTTATTATAGCCAATTCGCACATTTATATATATATACACTATATATTATCTTTCAAATGAAATGAGTTCAATTTGGATTTAGTATCACCAGACGTGCATAAGAACAGATAAGGAAATCTACTGTAATCTACTGTACTTTTTTATTTTCCCCACAGTGCAACCGTTTTGAAACTAATTTCAGATCTAATTGTTCCTACATGTTAACAATAGGGAAGAGAAACTTGAAGCCTTTCAATATTTGTCAAAAACGTTACCTTTTGTGGCTTATTATCCCGAATATTAACAGTTATTGAAATAATTCATATAGAACTCTGAACCTTGAACCCCATAAAATCTTCCAGGAAGTGTAGTTTTAAAAACGTTCAACGCAGAACCATATCGGTCAGCCGATGGACCACACAGGGGGAACAGGTTAACGTATCCTCTTTAGATAATAAAGTACTCAACCTCTACAAAAACAAAGAAAGAAACAAATAATATAGAACAAAGAAAGCATGCCCATATTACACTGGTTCTGGCCTCCCTGCGCTGGCTTCCTGTCCAATTCAGGATACATTTTAACACTTTAATCGCCGGAGACGCCTAAACTCGTCATTCCCCGCCATGCTCATTCTGCCAATGACGCCGTAACACATCATTGAGAAATCATGTTCTGGAGTAAGCTGCAGAAAACGACAAAAACATACTTATACTTTAGACCGTATTTTAGTATGAATATGTGAATGAAAAAGTATAACGTTGCTACACCCTGAACAATAGATATAGGATGTTGAATGGGCCATAATAATGTCAATTTAGCAATACAATTTAAAAAGTTATAGCCCTGCAAAGAAGGGGAACTTCTCCATAGTAAATAGAGCTGGCGAAGGATGGTAAATTATGAATTTAACCATGGCGATCAAAGTGTTAAGATCCTGATGTTTGTATTTAAGATTTTAAATGGTCCGGCCCCTCAGTACCTAGTGGAACTCCTCCATGTTCACACGCCAGCTAGAGCACTGAGGACGTCAGATCAGTTGCTTCTGGATGTTTCAAAATCTAGGTTCAAAGGTGAACAAGCCTTTGGCGTGGCTGCCCCCAAGCTGTGGCATAGTTTACCTTTACATATTAGATCCGCCCCCAAGCTGTGGCACAGTTTACCTTTACATATTAGATCTGCCCCCAATCTGTGGAACAGTTTATCTTCACATATTAGATCCGCCCCCAAGCTGTGGAACATTTACATTTACATTTACATTTAGTCATTTAGCTGACGCTTTTATCCAAAGCGACTTACAAGTTCTGTACGACAAGACAGCAAGAAGGGTACAACTCTATCAGCTGAGTAACAATGTTCATCAAGTGTTGCGTGTTACAGTGTAGGTTAGTTTATTAGGACAAGTGCATGACAGTAAGGTTAGTCAGGGTTAGATTTTTTTTTTTTTCTTTTTTTTTTTTTTTTTAATCATTTCAGATAATGGTTGAAGAAGTGAGTCTTTAGTCGACGGCGAAAGATTGGACGGGATTCGGCTGTCCTAACTGGGATGGGTAGTTCATTCCACCATTGTGGGGCAAGGACTGAGAATAGGCGGCTTCTCTTTGATGACCCTCCGGGAGCTTGGATAGGAGTAGGTCTGAGGCGGCCAGAAGATGCAGAGCGTAGGGGTCTTGAGGGTGTGTAGTTAGAGACCATTGACCGGAGGTAGGCGGGAGCGGTTCCCTTTGCTGCACGGTATGCTAGGTCGAGGGCCTTGAAGCGGATACGTGCAGCAATGGGGAGCCAGTGCAGGTCCCTAAGAAGTGGGGTGACATGGGCCGACTTCGGTAGGTTTGATATCAGGCGGGCCGCTGCGTTTTGAATGAGTTGAAGAGGCTTGGTGGCAGTGGCCGGGAGGCCAGCTAGCAGTGTGTTGCAGTAGTCGAGGCGGGAGATGACTGTTGATTGGATGAGGAGTTGGGTGGCTTCTTTTGTCAGGAAGGGGCGTATCCTTCTGACGTTGCTCAGGAGGAATCTGCAGGTTCTGGTTGTCGCTGCGATGTGAGCAGAGAAGTTCAACTGGTCGTCGAGGACAACACCAAGGTTCTTGGCGGTCGGGGACGCGGTCACAGCTGCATTCTCGACTGTGAACAGTTTACCTTTAGAAATTAGATCCGCCCCCAAGCTGTGGAACAGTTTACCTTTACATATTAGATCATGCCCCCAACCCTAGAAATGGTTTGTTAGTCTTTGTTAATCCATCTGGAGTCTGGGCTGTTGGGCCCCTCCTCCCTGGGAATTTTCACATTTTCTTTTTTTACATAATATGAATTTTATTAAAAAAAATTCGAGCCGATAGTTTTCAATTAATGTCCTATGAAACATTCTGGTAACATTATAACCTAAACTCAGTTCAGGGCTTTGAAAGGAAGAAAGTCAATTCAGCTATTTGATGAAAGGACTACACTCCCAGAATTCAATGTGATCAATGTCACTCCAGACCAATTCACACCTGAACAAAGGTCCAGCTTCCAGTATGTCGTTCCTTTGTTATTCCAATGACTGGACCTAAGAGGCCCAGAGAATGAGAAACTGGAATAGAGCTCAGCAACCAAGCCACATTAAGTTTGATTAAGTTTTTATTTTTATACCATTTGATTTGATTTGACGTTAGAACCATATCTAAACAGACACAGACCAGGATGGGAACGCTGAACGCTGTGGATAAGGAGCTCATTAGGTCGATATTCCGTGAGGAAATAGACGCTATCGTGGCTAAGGGTTACCCGATGAAGTGGAGGAGGACGCGCCGATTAAGTTCCTTGAGAAAATGAAACCGAAGTGGTTCCGGAAGCTAGCCTGCCCCGAGATCGAGAGAGCGCACAGGATCTTCAGAGCCGGTACCCCGATGAAGAGCGAGCATACAAACCCTCGCACATTCATCTTCTGCTGCCTGAGGTTCCAGACAAGACAGGATATTTTAAAAGAGGCCAGGTTGAATCCTCCGGTGGTGAACGGCCGTACCCTGAGATTCGCCGCAGATTTCAGTGACTACACAGCGAGGCGGCGTAGAGCTTTTGCCAGAGCCATGGATCTTGCCCGTGAAAGGGCGTGGAGGTATACCTACTGTTCCCGGCAACGCTGAAAGTAAAGACGGGACGAGGAGCTGTGTTGTGCAACCGTCTATTCAAGTCACCATCCGAGGCGGAGGACTTCATTCGGAAAAGCAATACCAACATCCCGACTGAGAGGAACAGACCGCCCCCGGTGGAGCAGACCTCGAGCGACGGAGAGTGAGAGGCCAGAGCAGGTACCTGAGGCTGGCTTCACGCGAGGCCTGCTAGCATGCTAGCTATCCAAGCTAGCGGCCCTGTAGAGTGGAGCGGGCTCCACATGTGGGCTGCTAGCATTCCAGCTAACTAAGCTAACGGCTCTGGAGCACGAGAGCTGTTAGCACACCAGCTAGCTATCCAAGCTAGCACTGTTGTAAACACAGCCGAACGCAGATTTTTCAGTCCTCAGAACGGTAACACTCGACTTCTCTATACGGTATTGTCTCAGTCACGAGCATGAATATTGACAATTTGAAATGTAATTCAGAGTAATTCAGACGTCCTTTACTCTTAGAGTATAGTTTTTTTTTTTTTATCGTCTGTCACTCGAACTATGCATTGAACTGCGCATAGATTGGTACGTATATTATCTTTGTCCAGCTCTGTCCGGGCGAAATTAATATCACAAGTTTCACTCAAACAGACTGTATGTGCTTATGAACCGCTCAACCAAGGGGGGTGACCCCCTTGCAACGAGCTGTCTGCGGGTAGCAGGTCAAGACTCCCCTAGCTAACACTGCTGATACTGCATGCTTTTAACTTTCTTTCTTGTCACAGCAGTGCACATGGCCGCCACCGGCGCTGCATTACCTCAACGATGGTGGCAGCACGGTAATGCTCGAGGTTTATTACCACAGTGGTATTATTTCAACATGTGTTACTTCACTTTACTCAAGTTTAACTCTGACGAACTGTGTTTCAGGTGCTTTTATCGTCTGCATAATGTTCTATGCACTGAGCTCTATATAGATTTATTCTCTCTGTTGAGCGAAGGGGGGTTCCCCTATTTCTAAATTGTTACAATATACAATTTTTTGTATGGTTAAGTTACGTAATGTGGTTGTGGTTGCTGTGACCCGGTCACAGTGCCAAATGATGTTTGATCGACATCGGACGAGATATTTGATGGGGGGAGGGGGAGGGGAGGGGGGGATACTGGGATTTTTGTTTTTAATTTCTTGTGGCTCGCTCTATTACAGTATGTGTTTGCTCTCGCCCAACAGGACCTTAGCGTGGGGATGTGTATATGTTGTGGTGCTCTACTTCAAGGGAATCACGTTCAGTCATACTGCAACCTGGTTGGACTATGGCTAATTTAAAGGTGACATGCATTATAAATGTCATTTTTCAGTCTCTAGCATTGTATTATAGTAATAGGAGTTAGTATCAATGTGTTTTTGTGTCTAAATACCATATTGGCGGATTGCCGTCATTCAGGTAATTCATTTCCTGGTCCATTTTAACCAGGTCGTTCTGATTTGAGGCGCATGCTGACGTCAGTTGGCGCTGGGTAAGCGGACAGTGATGCGATTGGCTCTGTGGTTGTAGCGCACCAAACAGGGTTTGACAGAGCAAGCGAGAGAGAGAGAGAGAGAGAGAGAGAGAGAGAGAGAGAGAGAGAGAGAGAGAGAGAGAGAGAGAGAGAGAAGAGAGAGAGAGAGAGAGAGAGAGAGAGAGAGAGAGATAGATAGATAGATAGATAGATAGATAGATAGATAGATAGATAGATAGATAGATAGATAGATAGATAGATAGATAGATAGATAGATAGATAGATAGATAGATAGATAGATAGATAGATAGATAGATAGATAGATAGATAGATAGATAGATAGATAGATAGATAGATAGATAGATAGATAGATAGATAGATAGATAGATAGATAGATAGATAGATAGATAGATAGATAGATAGATAGATAGATAGATAGATAGAGAGTGTTCTGCCTCCACAGGCAGTGTATAATAGTTTGATTTACTTTAAAGGGGAACTATTTTACAATTTCTTTCACTATTTGGGCACTTTTACACAATTCCTGTGAGTCTATGGAACACCTCTGTAATATATATATTTCTTTTTATTCATTGTTTTGTATTTCTAATCAAGTCCTCAAAAACAGCATTTTTCTACCTCAAGATCTCGAGCTGTTTTGAGCCTGGGACGCAGGTGCAGGTGCAGGTGCCACCTAAACCACTGTGCAGCGGCGTCGTCCGCCTGAACATTAACATGCAGCAGTGACTATATGACATCACATATAGGCACATTTTCAAACGACTCAGTTCAGTGAGGGTGAATATTGTGAGAGGAGAATTGGAAGAATGCGCCAATATGAGAATTTTGAGACATAGATCATATTAATATAAGTTCACATAGCTAGGAAACAATGCTAAACACTCAAAAAGGCCATTTATAAGATAGTTCCCCTTTAACACCACCTGTTGGTCGAACGTGGAATATACAGGAAATAGGACCTCACGGATAAACAGGAAATAGTACCTGCAGGCTTCATTAGAAGAGAGATCTCATTATGAACAACACGCCATTTTCATCTGTTATAATCCTTTGATTTGCCCCTTCGTAAGCATTGTCTGTAAGTAATCCTTAATGTTTGCAAGGTTACCTTTCAGTTTTGAAGTATATTGTCGTCGATGGGACGCTGTTATGTTCGTATTATATTACCTATGATACACGCTAATGGCTGATATAGTAGATACTCATAATACGTGGAATGTTTAGTACAACATGTCTACATATAATCATTTAGTAAACTTACTGTATATCTATACTTTTTACGTGCACTAGTAACACTATGCACGTCATTCTGTTTCAGTTTTACTCCTATCCTAGCAAGATGTCAACAAGAACTACATTAAAACAAGAAGCAAGGAAGCTACGTTTTGACTCTTGTGTTGCTTATTGAAGAGTTTGGCTGGCCGTCTACCTTTGATTAAAAACATCATTGCGAGGACAGCACAGAAAGAATCAGATAGACCCTTGTGACAGAGCACACATACACACTGTGCCGCGCGCTAGGAGAGAAAGAGACAAGTGGAGGAAGAGAAACAAAAGGTGGAGGAGAGAGACAGAGATGGAGGAAGAGAGAGAGAGATAGAGAGAGAGAGAACCATGTAAACACTCTGTGCGCAGGTCCCCCCCTCCACCCCCCCTCCCTCTCTCGACCCGGGAGCACAAGCTGCAGCGCGGCACAGCGGCAGACCCCCCCGAACGGGAGAGAGAGAGAGAGAGAGAAATGTGTAAACACTGCGTGCGGGTCACCTTCTCTGTCTCTCTCTCTCTCTCTCTCTCGATTCGGGAGCGTGGGCTGTGGCGCGGCACGGTGGTGGACTTCATCGAGGGGGGGGGGGTGTGCTCGCTGATCAGGAAATGAGAGAATCGATATTTCAGCCCGCTTCTATAGCGTGCACAAGTACACATACTATCGATAATCAGGCACGTTGGAACTATAAAACGGCAGGGGGTGCTGGGGGGTCGCCAGATGATAAAAAAAAATAAAATAAAAAATGTTCAGGCCACTGAACTTAGAAGCAGGCTAGGCCAGTGTTTCTAGTTGCACCAGCGCAATAGTTAGATAACCTAGGTGGGGAACAACCAGGAGATCACTGCAACTCACACAAGTTGGAGAACTATCTCTCCCTCTCTCTCTCTTGCTCTCACACACACACAAAGGGAGCCGCATGTGATTGGTGGAGGCGGGATCCTTACGAAAAACTGCTAATCATTGACACATGCTAGCCTGTAATAATCCCCCCCAGAAAAATGTACTTTGCATTTGATATATTGCAAATATATGCCATCACACACACTGGCATTTAAAGGGTTAGAATTATAAAAATGAATATGTGGTGTTATGATCAGGGCTGAAGTTGAATAAAATATTGTATTTATCAATTACAAAAAACTGAAAATCCATACAAATCTGTGTTGTTGCTAATCATACATTATGCTAGCCTGTTTTTTAATAATAATTTGTGATGCCATCACAAACACTGGCATTTAAAGGGTACAAATAAAAAAAATGCCTGCACCAGAATGCAGGAAATGAAGTCTTTGTAACAAAAAAATTCCTGGTGGGGGACCCCCAGACCCCCTGCTTAAAAAGTGGCCTGACTGGGGCTATATTTCCGTTCTGAATGATTTCCCCAGTCCGGCCCTGGTTAAAAGCCTCCAATGCTTATTAGTGTGTGTGCGTTTGAACGTTTGCATGTTTCAACCATACATTTGAATTAAAAAAATTTTATAGTGGGGGTCGCGGCTCTCTGACACGTTTTTTTTTTGGGTCGCAGCCTGAAAAGTTTGGGAACCCCTGGTCTAGCCTGTACCTCCCAGACATGTTGCTGGCCCCGTCAAAACAGTATCCCATCAGCCTCTCCATGGGAAGGTCGAGGCGTAAAAGTATTTTATACACAAAAACAGCGTCTCGGCTGTTGTGTCTGGGCCGGGAATTGTAAAAACCCCAAAAGAAGTTCTGAGCTTCCAAGTTGTCATCGGCGAACTGTATATTACACGAGAATTAGTGGTTCCGTCAGCGCTCAAGCCAAAGAATGGGCTTTTGGACGCTTTGCCTCTAATTTGTCGCTGAATATCATGGGCAAACAGCTGTAAGATTTCGTTTTTGGATGTTGTTGGACATCCAGTTGTCTCTCTTTTGGAGCCAATTCTTCAACTCGGGATCAGACTCGGTGCGCACTCTTTCCATCATGAGCTGCCATAACACCCCATCCCTATTTGCATCACCCCTCAGTGGAAGCCCCTGGCGCCCGAGGGGGGGTATAGGGGAACAGACTCAGTTAACTCTTCAATACCTGATGCTGAGGCTGAACCTGTCGTCTCTGTCTCTCTCTGACGTTTATCAGATTTAGTGGGACTGTCACTGGGACCGGCGGGACGTTTCGAAAATAAATCTGATATTTTTCTTTTCTGCGAGTGAGACATTCTGTGCTAGCAAAGTCTGACTACTAGCTAAAATCGACTGACTGCGCAAGCACTGTATCACAGTAGCTCAGTGGTTCGTGGCGCGTAGGAAGGGCGGGAGACGGGAGGTGAATACAATTAGTTGTTTCACCTGTCATTCAATCAGTCTGTGACAGTCTGTCATCACTCGAAAATCTACTCGGTTTTACACGTATGATTATGTACATACAGTAGTGTAATGAATGAATGAAAACTTTATTTAACAGATTGGAGAATGGCTACAATACAGTACGGCTCAATACACACAATATTAAAATGGTGAAGTGCTTTGAGCAGGATAAACTTATAATATACAGTGTTACAGTTATACAGTTACAGTATATACAAATATATAAATACTGTCATAAAAAAAACATAAATAATAAAAAAAATATATATATATTTTTTTTATTTTTTTGCAATAATTGAGAGGGGGTGCTGCAGCCCCCCCCCCGCACCCCCCCTTCCAACGTCCCTGTCGATAATCTAGCGTTTATATTCATAAATAGGCCGAAAAATTAGATTAACTCCATTTTAAGACAACAGTCTGAATTTCAAATGCACAGAACAAGACAACACTACTACTTTCATGGCTCTAGACCTAGTCACCTACTAGCTATGAAGATACGGGCCAGTGAATAATTTGCAGATATCCCTGCCATTAAGAACCAACAGGGGGAGATAACCACCATCCCCAACAAAATCAACGATACATTTCGCTCGTTTTATTCCAACCTGTACGAGTCAGAAGTGGTCTATGATCATACCAAGCTTGAGGACTATCTTAGTCAAATTAACTTACCACAAATCTCAGAGGATGACGCTAAACGGTTAGCTGAACCTATCACACTAGATGAGCTCAGGGAGGCGATTGCTGACATGCAGCGGGGCAAGGCTCCTGGTTGGGACGGCATTCCACCGGAACTCTATATTGCGTTCTGGGATGTACTCGGTCCCTTATTACTCTCAATGATTTTACACTTAGTCAAAGAGGGCAATTTTTCCAGGGATGTCAATATGGCACTTATATCTGTCCTACTCAAGAAAGATAAGGATCCCACCGAATGTGGCAGCTATAGACCCTTAAGTCTCCTCGGAGCCGATCTCAAGCTATATGCTAAGGTGCTAGCCATCCGAATTGACATCTCTGGTTAACCCTGATCAGACTGGCTTGGCGGATGGTCATGGATAATAGCAGACGGTTACTGCACGTGATTGATGCCAGCAAGGATGTCGCAACCCCTACGGCTGTCATGTCCTTAGACGCGATGAAGGCCTTTGACAAATTGGAGTGGTCATATTTGTGGGCAGTCCTTAGAAGGATGGGGTTAGGTGAGGGGTTCATTCACATGATCAAAGTTCTCTACACAGGGCCCTCGGCCATGATCTTAACAGGGAAACTCTGCTCGCCACTCTTCTCTGTCTCGCGCTCTTCTAGACAGGGTTGTCCTCTTAGTCCCGGACTCTTTGCTTTATCACTCGAACCTCTAGCTCAGTACATGAGACAATCCCAGATTATATCCCCTGTGTCAATTAAGGGCACACATCACCATATCAGTTTATACGCAGATGATGTACTCCTATTTATGCAGAACCCTGCCGTCTCTCTACCTCATCTTCTCCAAGTAATAGATGATTTTGGCAATCTATCTGGATTTAAGATCAACTGGCCAAAATCAGCCTTCCTTCCACTGAATGAGACTGCGAAGGCAACCATCCTCCCAGCAAATATACTCATGGTAGAGCACTTTAAGTGTCTTGGGATTGAAATATTCCCCACTATTAGCCAGACAGTAAAGTATAACTACTCCAGCTTGGGTGACAGGATTACGAATGATTTCAACAGGTGGTCAAAAAAAACTCATTACAGGCCCGTGCCTCAATAATTACGATGAATGTTTTACCCAGAATTCACTTCATCAGCTCCATGCTACCGTTATCTCCTCCTGTTGGTTACTGGCAAAAACTGCACTCTGCTGCATATAAATTTGTCTGAAACAACAAACGCCCACGCTTAAAGAGATCCACTGCACAGAGGAGTAAACTCGACGGGGGTTTAGCATTTCCAGACTTCAAATATTATTTTCAAGCTTACTCTTTGAGACCTCTCATCACTTGGTTCTCCGATTTTTCCAGGATCTATCCAACGGATATGATCTCCCCGGAAACTCCTTTTTCTTTTATTTACAAATGAGAGTAGCTCTGAAGGCTTATGGCGTTCCATGGGACGTTCCACTAGAGTGACACCGGTTTCACAAATAATTTTATGACAGGGAGACATCGAGAGGCTTCGTCTCTGACTTTTATCGGCACTTACTTATGTCCTCATATAAGGACCTACCCCTAAATACTATTTGGCGAAAGGATATCCCTGAGTTGGATATAGATTTTGATTGGGATGCAGTCTGGGAAAATATTAGGCTATCATCACGCAACCCAGATCACCAACAGATTCATCAAAATGTTGTTCATAGGACTTATTTGACCACCAGGCGATTGAACCTAATGGGTCTCAGACCTGACTCTCGATGTACCTTGTGTCCAAACGGTGCCATTGGAACATATATGCATATGTACTGGGAGTGCCCTCCTGTTGATATCTTCTGGGAAAATGTTACCTCTCAGCTATCAGAGATTTTCTTTTTGACCATACCGACCTTGCCTTCTGTATTATTGTTAAATGATGTTTCTCAATTGCCGACCTCTGTACATGTAAAGAGACAAATTTTGGCCGGCCTTACAGCTGCCAAAAAGTTGATTGCTTCACGCTGGATACAACCAGATAAGTTATGTCCGAAGATGTGGATTCTCACCTATCTTGATGTTATTTATCTGGAGATTTCCACTGCACGTGTCATAGGTGTTAATGAAGCCAATATCGCAATCTGGTTGGCTGCGGTGTAAAAGCTAAAAGAACGCATATGACTTTAGAATCTGAGTACTGAATAAGGTATTATATGAACGAGCGAGTGTTCATGTATGTTGGTGTTTTTTGTTTTTGTTTTATTTATTATTTTTCATTCTCTGGTATCCTATGTATATTTTCTGATCCCCTTCTGATTTGGGTCTGGTGGTCGTGGGCTCGGACTGGGGGGGGGGGGGCGTGGGTCGGAGTATCTGCAGGTGGAGGCATTAAAGACGCGTGGTGCTTTGGCTCGCGGGGGCGCCGGACTGTGGGTCCTCCGGGGTTGTGGCTTGCGGCTGCTGGGTCTGGAGATGGAGGGGACTCAGGAGGCTCATTATAGTCCATGTATCTATTTTCCTTTATAATTGTCTCCTATTTTAAGTCTGTTGGCATATTTTATTTTTATATTATGTCTTGTCATTATTATTATTATTATTATTATTATTATTATTATTATTATTATTATTATTATTATTATTATTATTATTATTATTATTGTTATTGTTGTTGTTGTTGTTGTTGTTGTTGTTGTTGTTGTTGTTGTTGTAATGTGATTTGTGTTATGTTATGTCAAAAAAAGAAACAGAATAAAAATTGTATCACAAAAAAAAACAGAATAATAATCAACAAGAAACATCAACCCTGTATTGTACAATGAACAACCCTATATATCACTAGGGTGCAGAGTCATTAGAAATGTATTTTGAAATATATTGTGAATTATAGTAATAAACACATCATATGTGCCTCATATGATATATAGGGAAAGCTTAGATCAGACCTGGGCATTGTACGGCTGGATGGATGATTCTGATGATTCTGACCGGCCCGCGAAAGATTACATGATAATAAAAAAAATAAAAAATAAAAAATAAATAAAAATAAAAAAAATTATTTTTTTTTTTAACTTTTTTTCTTTTCGTGTCAACGTTCATACGCACAATATACGCTTACCTAGGATTTGACTTGATTCAACAACAAAGCAGTCGGGGCAAGCCGAAAACGGTCGAAAGTGTGGTTATTTGAAGTTTGGATTTCTTTTTTCACAACTGAGGTAGGTAGATTACATTTTTAGAGACTAAAGTACAGAAAAAAGGTACCGTTGGGTACCGGTATCGATTCACAGGTACCGGTACCGTATCGGTTCAAATGTGAACGGTACCCATCCCTACTGAGCACAACTGCAGGGCAAGGGCATTTTTGCTCATGAAATGCATAGCCATGTAAAAGCCTTCATGACAAAGTTGCAATTAATTTCAAGGCAACTAGGCAGCAACAATCTCAAACACATGAAAACCCTGAAAGAAGTCAAACCATCAGCTGATCACCGGCACAGGTACTCATCCATGTTGGGAGCACTGCATGAGGAATTTTCAAGGCGTTTTCAAGATTTCAAAAAGGTTGAGGATGAAATGCAGCTGGTTTCCTCTCCCTTTACCTACAGTGTTGATAGTGCACCCACTGATGTTCAGCTTGAACTCATTGACCTGCAGTCTGATTCACTACTGAAAGAGCACTTTAAGTCAGCATCACTGCTAGAGTTCTACTCTGCTCTCAAGGAGGAGAACTTTCCAAACATGAGGAGACATGCTCAGAAGATGTTGGTTCTCTTTGGATCCACCTATATGTGAACAGACATTCTCAGTCATGACGTTTACCAAGTCCAGGTACAGATCATCTCTCACTGATGAACATCTGGCAGCTGTGCTTCGCATCTCCACCTCAGACATGCAACCTGACTTTGATGGACTTGTTAAAGCTCAACAGAGACTGGATTTATCAGACTGAATGAAAAAAAATAGCTGAAGAACACTAAAATGTGGAAATATAACAAGTGAAATGGGACACTTGATATTTTTTTTTCTTTTTTTGCACAGTTCTGAACACATTAAATGTTTAATATAGGCATGTAGAGTAAAAAAGGCTACTGGGACACTTTTCATGTCTTGTTTATTTTGGCTATAAGATGATGTGATGTCTTTAGAAAGCTAAGAAAATCCTTGTTTCAATAGTATATGAAACTCAAAATAATAACTTTATTTGTATAGCACTTTTTCATACATGCCCTTTGTTATTAATATTTCACATTTTGTTTATCATTTTGGAAATAAATTCTATTTGAATAAATTATATTTTTGAAAGCTAACCTCACCTTTTAATTGCCAAATAATAACATACACTCTTACCAGGGGTCAAAACAATGCCATTTACTGCTTTTTATATAGAAATAAAATGTATATTATGCATAATTGAGTTTGGAATTTTGGCCCGGCCCTCCAACATATTTTCAGTTGCTCATTCGGCCCCCCGGGAAAAATAATTGCCCACCCCTGGCTTAGATTGTTGTTGGCTAACTAACACATTTTTAGATGGTTGTTAGCCTTGATACTAGCAAGACATTCCAGTTGGGGTTGGAGATCACTGTAAACTACAATTGAAATAAATAAATAAAATTATATATCACATGGACAGTGTTGGGAAAGTTCACTTCCTACATGAACTAGTTCAGTTCTCAGTTCAGAAATATGTGCATCCAAACGATACCACTGAAAATGCGAGCACAGAAAGACTGAAAATGCTGTAACGCTGCCACAAATGTACAAAATAAACGTCCTTCCTGTTTTAGACTTCGCTCTTTTTTAAACATTTTGACCGGAAGTGTTAAAGACTTCTATGCTTTTATGCCGACGATACTCAACTCTTCCTCTCCTTCCCTCCCTGAGATATCCACGTCTCTGAGCGGATCTCGGCCTGTCTGTCCGACATCTCCGCCTGTATGACGACCAACCACCTCAAACTGAACCCAAGCAAAATCCCCCCCCTGACCGACCTTTCCATCACAGTCAAGAATGCAGATGTGACCACGTCCCCGACCGCCAAGAACCTTGGTGTTGTCCTCGACGACCAGTTGAACTTCTCTGCTCACATCGCAGCGACAACCAGAACCTGCAGATTCCTCCTGAGCAACGTCAGAAGGATCCGCCCCTTCCTGACAAAAGAAGCCACCCAACTCCTCGTCCAATCAACAGTCATCTCCCGCATCGACTACTGCAATGCACTGCTCGCTGGCCTCCCGGCCACTGCCACCAAGCCTCTTCAACTCATTCAGAACGCAGCGGCCCGCCTGATCTCAAACCTACCGAAGTCGGCCCATGTCACCCCACTTCTTAGGGACCTGCACTGGCTCCCCATTGCTGCACGAATCAGCTTCAAGGCCCTCGACCTAGGATACCGTGCGGCAAAGGGAACCGCTCCCGCCTACCTCCGGTCAATGGTCTCTAACTACACACCCTCAAGACCCCTACGCTCTGCATCTTCTGGCCGCCTCAGACCTACTCCTATCCAAGCTCCGGGAGGGTCATCAAAGAGAAGTCGCCTATTCTCAGTCCTTGCCCCACAATGGTGGAATGAACTACCCACCCCAGTTAGGACAGCCGAAACCCATCCAATCTTTCGCTGTCAACTAAATACGCACTTCTTCAACCATTATCTGAATATTTTTTTATTTTTATTTTGTATCTAACCCTAACTAACCTTACTGTCATGCACTTGTCCTAATAAACTAACCTACACTGTAGCACTCAACACTTTGATGTACATTGTTACTCAGCTGATAGAGTTGTGCCCTTCCTGATGACTTGTCGTACAGAACTTGTAAGTCGCTTTGGATAAAAGCTTCAGCTAAATGACAAAATGTAAATGTAAAGCGCTCACACCGCTCTGTCTCTCACTGTGTGTGTGTGTGCGCGTGCGTGTATGTGCGTTTCGTGATGAAACCGGGATAATTACAACCATACCATCTAGCAATAATTAAACATATTTACAAGTCGTATTAAGTTTTGCAAATAAGGATACATATATATAACATCTCAAAGCACTCAAAAATGCCATTTCTCTATTTTGACCGATTTCTGAAATGCGCGACACTCTGGCCATTTCTGAGACATTCTCTCTGCATTTGTTTGCCCGCGCGTGGGTGCAAACAGCATGGGCCAAATCCAGAGGGTTAAAAGACCCACCTCTTCTCGCTGACTTTTCATACAGCTTGAGCCGTACATCCGTGCTTCTATTTTGATTGTGCAATTTGTATTGTTATTTTCTGTTGTATTTGTATTGTTATATGTGTATAACTGTTTGCAGTTCTATTTGTTTGTGAAAATTGTGCATCTTGTGTTGTATTTTCATTACTATTGTACATTACTTTTGTACTTTGTATTGTGCAGCACTTTGGTCAACCTGTTGTTTTTAAATGTGCTAAATACATCTGACCTTGAACTTGACCGTGACCACAAACAACAACAAACTAGAAATCATTATTAGTATTAGAAATGATACTAACTAGAAATATCACGTGTTTAAGTTTAATTTGCCTTTGGGACATTTGATTTGTACTCCGTTGCACTCAGTATAATGGATTCTGTAAAGTGTGTGTTTGTTTTGGACTCTGGCCATGGCCCGAGAGGGGTGGAGCTGACCTCTACATTGTTGGTTTTGACCACAGCAAACTACGGATAGCACCAATGTGATACACAAACAAACACACACACACACACACACACACAAACACACACACACACACCAGTTTGCTTTTTGATCTCTGACCCCTCTGCTGTCAAAAAAACAAACACAGTAACACCTCACCAACACACACACGCACATACAGTACACACATTCAGAAAACACACATTTAAAATGGTCTCTCTCTCTATCTCTCTCAGAACAACAGTCATGCAGAGAGCTTGGAGTAAATAAAAGAGGAGTTTGTGTGACATATGGGGACATTACATAGGGTGACCAAACGTCCTCTTTTGCCCGGACATGTCCTCTTTTCACGCCCTGTCCCGGGCGTCCGGGGGGGGTTTATAAATTCATGGTAATGTCTGGGGTTTCATTGTTTTTCAGTTTCAGTTTCACGGCCCTTTGCGAGCATCTGAAGGCTTGGGACTGCATTTTTCGCCGAACATATAAATTACAGAATTAAAGCGCTATTCGTTGCCGTTCGAATGCCATCTGAATCGCCAAAATCCGTGCCTCGGTTCTCGAGTTACATGCCGATATGTCAGGCGTGCGACTTTTTACATGGCGCGCCAGATTACTCCCGGAGAAGCATGCCGCTGCAGAGCCGCAGAGCCAGCGGCGCTCTCAGGGCCGCGCGCTGACGGCCGCGCTGTGAGGGCCGCTCAGCAGCGCCACCCACCCAATGGCTGAATTGCCAATGGCTGAATTGGAGTATTGCACTGTGCGGGCACAGCTGCGAGATCCGCGAGGGGCCAGACTCACACAATATCTTGAATGAATGCGTTTATTTATTTCGAACATAAATTGAAAATAAATAATAATAAAAAACAAGTAATAAACAGATTTTAAAAACAAACAAGCAGGAGTATAGAATGAAGTGTAAACGTATGTATTCCTACCCCCTTGATTGATTGATTGATTGATTGATTGAAAACTTTAACAGATTGCAGAATGGGTACAATACAGTACGGTTCAATACACACAATTGTTAAGGGGATGCAGACCAGAGAAAGACTTTCGTCTTGTTTACATCAGGGTCCCCCATTTTCAACTCATCATAACATATGACATACATGACATACAGATAGACAGTATTCAGTATACCTTTACACTCTATTATCTTATGCAACTCATATTCACCCCACAAACTGAAATATACATACATTGTTGAATGAACATCCTGTTTCTTGAAGTTAGACTCCCCTTTAAATTGTAACCCCCCTCTCTATAACAGAATTTTTGGATGTTACCCTGGAGTGAATTGTTACGTGCTTTAGACATGATTTGTGCAGTCTTAAATTCAGCTAGGTCCCAGAGTTTCATGACATGTGATTTAAAAAATAGTGTGTTTGTGTGTTCCAGATATCCTGCCTTATTGATAATCAAATCAAAATCAAATGTATTTGTAAGGCCCGACAACACACGTTAATGTCCCTTCAGGCCCATGTCCCTTCAGGCTATGGATTTGCGGTGTTTTCCAGCTTATACAAAAAATATATATATTATTTTGGAATATTGCAACTATACTACACAAAAACGTGAGTACACAAGTTCAACTCATGTTCAGCCCTATGTTACTCATTAGCACTAAAAGTGATTTTTCTTTATTGTGTACGAAACTTCAGAATGTTATCTTTCAAAAGAGACCAGGCGTATGCATGTGCTATAAGCATAAAGTATAAAGATAAGCTTTGCAAAAAAAGTATGCAGTCCTCAAGTTCAAGTAAAAAAAGAATTGCCACTTTTCTGGGCGCATGTTATGTGGTTAAATTTGGGATATTGCAACCACTGCAGAAAAATGTGAGTACACAAGTTCACGTTCAACTCAAGTTCAGACCTATGCTACTCTATTTCATTAGCACTAAAAGTGATTTTCCTTTTTTGCATTAGTAACTTCAGAATGTTATCTTTCAAAAGAGACCAGGCTTATGCATGTGCTATAAGCATAATGTATAAAGATAAGCTTTGCAAAAAAAGTATGCAGTGCTCAAGTTCAAGTATAAAAAAAAATTGCCGCTTTTCTGGGTGCATGTTTCCAAGCATATGTTAAAACAATAAAGGCATCTTTGAGTAAACTTTGAGTAGAGATTCAAGATTCAAGAGGTTTATTCATCACATACAGTACAGTACACAAGACATAGTGAAATGAAGGTGGCCATGCCCGCTTCGATTAAGTATCATTAAGTATCATTAAGTATCTCGAGGCTGGGGCCAGCATGTCCTCTTTTTTGGAAATCAAAATATGGTCACCCTACATTACATAGACTTACATAATGTGATATAACTGACCCTAACCTTAACCGTAACCTAACCCTCATCAAATAACTCATCAAAAATGTCCTTGTTCGTTGACACTTCCTCGTTTTGTGTGTGGAATTGTAATTAAATGGTCATGATCCTTCAGAAATGTGCTTTCCAGATGCAGACCTGGGCCCTCATTCATCAACGTGTTCTACGCACAGATTTGTGCTTACCCTGTGCATACGATCATTTCTAAGCAAAGAGTGGGATTCATCAATTTCAACTTGAACTTGACTTCATGCTTATATTTACGCACAGCTCGGACCATGTGTACCTGGCGCCCAGTGGTAGAATATATTATTACAACAAGGAAATGAGCTTCTGTGCATAATAACACTGGATGTTCTGTATGAACCGTAATTCATTATAGTTCATTGTAAAATAGCAACAGTAGTGTAATTATGGTCAAAACCCTATAAATAGCATTTGGAATAATAGATCTTTCTCTCAGAATGAATGCAGCATGGTTTATATAGCGTTATCGGAATATACGGGGTGTAGGCTACTGACTGACTGCGCTCCGCGTAGCTTGATTGATTGATTGATTGATTGAAAAGTTTATTAACAGATTGCAGAATGGGTACAGTACAGTACAGCTCAGTACATACAATTGTTAAGGGGATGCAGACCAGAGAAAGACTTTCGTCTTGTTTACATCAGGGTCCCCCATTTTCAATTCATCATAAATCATAAAGCTCAACTCGTTATTATTTTGCGCACAGACCGCCGAAACACGGGAACGTTTTGATTATATTTAAAAGGCTTTACGTTAAACGAAACAAGTGGAATTTCGAAGCTGTAAGCAGAATACAAGTCATATGAATATAGTGTTCTTCCCCCTTTTTACTGTATAAGAAAGAATAGAAAAAAAATTGCAATGACACCAGATAGTGGACAGACTATGTATATGATGGGATTCAAGTTCATGTATTGAAAGGCAGGCTACATCATACATGCAGTGAGATTCATTGTTCTTGTATATGCTCTCGTATTATTGTTTATATAGGCTACCCAATACTGACATCAAAATAGATTGTAGTATGCCTCTAGAAATCATATGCAGCAGGTAGAAAATTGACGGGAGATCCATCGCGATTTGGAATAAAATTGAGGAGAACTTTAATCCCTGGGTATTAATCAAACAACACGGGAAAAGGCAGTCATATTCCAGCGCGGTCTTTATTAGCCGACAACAAAATAGATGCCTCTCAAAATCATATAGCCAATCGAACACAACTAATAAAGGCATTCATATTACAGCACGGTTATAATGACACACAACCAACGCCAAACAGTGGTCAACGAACGGTCTTTATTAGTATTTTGAGCTGTCCAGGCAGAATTGCAGCAATGGTCTTAGGGAGCCGTTGATATCTGACATCACCGTTTACAAGTCCGCCTTTTATTTATCCCATAATACGCGATAGTGTCTTCTTGGTTCGACAGCAGTGAACAATCTCCGTGGAGTTTCTCAGAGTTCCGCTCGGGTCAGTCCATTATTTCACATCCCATGGGGGGTGTTTCCTCACTTTCATGACCATATATGGATAATCATGGACGAGCATTGACGGTAGAACAAAGTGGTATTCATCAACACGGAGGAGCATAGAGCCTGCGTACGCACGTGTGATGAATCCCGACTTCCCTGTGCGTACACTGGTTCTACATTCCGTGCTTACGTGTGGAAATAGAACATGTTCTACGCACACATTGATGAATGAGGGCCCTGGTGCGCTTGGAGCATTGTAGTCCTCAACTCTCCGACATTAAGATGTCTAACTGGCTCAACAATAAGATGTCTAACTGGCCCAACATTAAGATGTCTAACTGGCTCAACATTAAGATGTCTAACTGGCCCAACATTAAGATGTCTAACTGGCCAATATTAAGATGTCTAACTGGCCCAACATTAAGATGTCTAACTGGCTCAACATTAAGATGTCTAACTGGTCAATAGTAAGATGTCTAACTGGCCCAACATTAAGATGTCTAACTGGCCAATATTAAGATGTCTAACTGGCCCAACATTAAGATGTCTAACTGGCTCAACATTAAGATGGCTAACTGGCCCAACATTAAGATGTCTAACTGGCTCAACATTAATATGTCTAACTGGCTCATCGTTAAGATGTCTAACTGGCCCAAGATCAAGATGTCAAACTGGCCCAACAGCAAGATGTCTAACTGGCTCAACATTAAGATGTCTAACTGGCCCAACATTAAGATAATAATAATAATAATAATTTTAGGACCTGCTCCGAGGTCACCATTTGGCACACATGCGAACCATGCATACAATGCGTATCTGCGATTAACCCAACATTAAGATGTCTAACTGGCCAATATTAAGATGGCTAACTGGCCCAACATTAAGATGTCTAACTGGCTCAACATTAAGATGTCTAACTGGCTCATCATTAAGATGTCTAACTGGCCCAAGATCAAGATGTCGAACTGGCCCAACATTAAGATGTCTAACTGGCTCAACATTAATATGTCTAACTGGTCAATATTAAGATGTCTAACTGGCCCAACATTAAGATGTCTAACTGGCCCAACATTAAGATGTCTAACTGGCTCAACATTAAGATGTCTAACTGGCCCAACACTAAGATGTCTAACTGGCTCAACATTAAGATGTCTAACTGGCCCAATATTAAGATGTCTAACTGGCCCAACACTAAGATGTCTAACTGGATCAACATTAAGATGTCTAACTGGCCCAACATTAACACGTTGGCTGCCGGAAAACGCCTAAACACGTCATTCCTGGCCATGCTCAAGTTGCCGAAGACGCCTTACAGCGTCTTTAATATCAATATTTCAAAAATCTGGGATCGGATTCATATTTCCCCTCCGCTGGCCTGAGATCCACCAGGAGGACCCACTGAGCTCTCTGGCGGTTCAGGAGCGCCATCTGGTGGCCGATCGGCGCAATCGCTTAACAGGAAGTGCTACGGAGATTGTGCTGGTCGCCGTATTACTTCCGGGCACTAGCTATAGGTTCCGGGACTCGATCTCGACACACTACATAGCGATCGATTGCCAATAACTCGATAAACAACATGATTTGGACGTATATACCATTATACAAGCTGGAGATGGACCGGGTAAATCTACATCCCATAATGATAAAATTTCTACTCTACGATGATCGCCCAACGGCGCGCGGAGACTGGGGTGAGTTTTAGCGTGTAAAGTTAGCGTCTTCGATACTAACTGCTATTATCAACATTTGACCCACATTAGATGATTGGTATAACGCTGCCCACGGAATTATAAACGCCCCCTAGCTCATCCGGTCAACATCAGATGACGTGTAGTAACTTCTAGAAGTACATCTAGTTGGCATTTTTTATATCGCGCTGATTGCCATAAAACTGTATTGCATCATCAATATAATGTATTTGGGGCTATAGATCACGTTCTGGAGAAAGCTGCAGAAAGAGATGAAAACATACTTATACATTAGACCATACTTTACTATGAATATGTGAATGAAAAAGTTTAACGTTGCTACACAATGAACAATACATATAGGACTTTGAATGGGCCCTAATAATGGCAATGTAGCAATATAATTTAAAAAGTTATAGCCCTGCAAAGAAGGGGACTTTCTCTATAGACAAATAGAGCCGGCAACCTACGGTTGATAATGAATTTAACCCATGGCAGCCAAAGTGTTAAGATGTCTAACTAGTCGACATTAATATGTCTAACTGGCCCAACATTAAGATGTCTAACTGGCCCAACATTAAGATGTCTAACTGGTCAAACATTCTCAGAGTTTCAGTCTACATGGTAAATATAAATGGTAAATTGCTGCATTTATATAGCAGCTTTTATCCAAAGCGCTTTACAATTTGTTCCTCATATTCTACCCATTTACTCACACATTCACACACTGGCAACCATGCAATGTGCCAACCTGCTCATCCGGAGCAATTAGGGGTTAAGTGTCTTGCTCAAGGTCACTTCGACATGCTGCCCGGGAGGAGTGGGAATCAAACTGGGAAACTCCAAATTACTAGACGACTGATCTACCTTTGAAGTTTTGATCCACTGTTACGCTAAGTAAATAGTAAATGGCATTTATGTAGCACTTTTATCCAAAGCGCTTTACAACTTATGCCTCACATTCACCCAATCACTCACAAAGCGACGGCGGAGGCGACCATGCAAGGTGCCAACCTCCTAATCAGGAGCAGTTCGGGGTTGTGTCTTGCTCAAGGATACTTCGACGCACTGCCGGGAGGAGCTGGAATCGAACCAGGAACGCTCTGATTGCCCCACATCTCAATAACGCTCAATATCACATCTCAACACTAAGTCTGGAATATGTCTGGCAACGCAAAGTCTGTTATTGATTATTTGGTTGAAAATATGCACTACTCATAAAAGCTGCTAACAATAATTGTCCTCTCAGGTAGAAAAATTGCCACAGATCCAATGGACAGCCAGTTGCCTACAATAGTCAAATCACGCTATCATAGTTAAAGGTGGATTACGGTATTTTGAAACCCTAATTTTCCATCATGTGGGGTTTACATGAATAATAGAGACAGCAATCTTGAGGGAGATCCCTTCAGCCAACAGCCTTAAAACGTCTGCAATGTAATCACACCAATCATTTACAATGCTTCTGCTCTCTGTTCCTTCTGAAGAAATACAGCAATCCCTGACCATAAGTATCTATAACGTATCATATATGTTACATGCGAAGCACCTCTATGACCCGGCAATGTCACAAACTCACTCAAAGCTGTTAACAGCTGCTCACTAATGTCACATGTCTGTTGCTGAATGATGAGTTACAGTTACATGATTGGTTCACTGTATCAGATGACTGAGCGACGATGTCACTGGTAAACAAGGAAGTGGCCACGATTTGGAACAATGACCATACGGTCCAGGCATTTTTGACCTGTTTCTGCTACAATCAGAGAGAATAATAGTCAGTCAGAGACCCTGACACTGTGTGTGTGTGTGTGTGTGTGTGTGTGTGTGTGTGTGTGTGTGTGTGTGTGTGTGTGTGTGTGTGTGTGTGTGTGTGTGTGTGTGTGTGTGTGTGTGTGTGTGTGTGTGTGTGTGTGTGTGTGTGTGTGTGTGTGTGTGTGTGTGTGTGTGTGTGTGTGTGTGTGTGTGTGTGTGTGTGTGTGTGAATATTGTCAAGTATCCATCAGTCAGTAGAAAACAGGGGAGAAATGACTCAGGATGGATGACACTGCAAAAACTAACCCACACGTACAGTACACAAACATACAGTACACATACACATACAGTACACATACACATACAGCACACATATACATACAGTACATATACTCATACAGTACACATATTACACATACACATACAGTACACATACACATACAGTACACATACAGTACACATACATGTACAATACACATACAGTTCATATACACACACATTACACATATACATACAGTACATATGTACATACAGTACATATGCACATACAGTACACATACAGTACACATACACATGCATTACACATACATGTACAGTACACATACAGTACACATATATATACAGTACACATACATGTACAGTACACATGCAGTACATATACACATACAGTACACATACTGTGACAGATATCATCCCCCCCATTGGGATATGTGAAGGATGGGATATATGTATGTCATGGAAGGAGTAGAGTCACTTAGGTAGATTAGTACTGATAGAACTCACCTGCACATAATTAGTTGACACACACCTCACGTGCACATACCAAGCCCCACACAGTACATCAACACTGAGATAGAGAGGAGTGAGTTGAGCGGAGTAAGGAGTTGGAGTTGTGTTGTTGAGAAAGAGAGAGATTGAGTTGTGACGGTGAGAGGTAGTGAGAGCTGAGAAGAAAGCAGGTAGGTGTTCTTTGTGTACTGGACCCTGGACTGGCTGATATTCTCCCTTGTGTGCTGACCCTGGACCGGACGACTATCCTGAGTATTGAACAATCCCTTTTTCTGTTGACGAGCCTAGGCAACCCAATTGAGGCCAATAGTATGCTGGTGTGCTCCATCGTACTCAGCAAGATGGAAGGAAAATTGAATGTGAAATAGTGGAAGGGGTCCTACCAGCAGCAATAGTGGCAGACAGCGAATTAATAGACAATATAATAAAGAAAAACAACCCCTGGATTAATGTAGCACTGATAATTTGGCAAGACACGATAAAGATGTGTGCAGTGAGGGGACCCCTCAGAATGCTGAGATGGTGTGCATATGATTCAGACTTCCCTCCCAACAAAACCGATGGGAGATTTAAAGGGTGGATAAAGAAACGTCTCACAAGTTACTCCTCATTCGTTCACAAATGGGTGTTCCAGAGCTTTGAATCTCTACAGAGAATACACGGACTAGAACAAAACGATTTCTTTAGGTACCTTCAGGTACGACACTATTTTAATAAAAATTTAGGGGGGAGAATTAGAAACGGGAGAATCAGTAATTATGGAAGTGTTTACATCAGCATGCAGATCATCAAAGTGTAAGAAGATCGTCTCTTGAATATATGGTGGACTCTGTCAGGCCAAATTGAATTCAACTGTATATAAAGGAGAAATGGGAGAAGGAATGTAACATGTCAATCTCAGAGGATGTATGGGATCGATTATGTATACAACAATGGGAAACAACATGTTCCAATAACTGGAGAGAATTCGGATGGAAGAACGTAAGGTTATGTATATAACCAAGTTCTATGAATACTGGTGACGCTCAGCGTCATCTGCACACATCTCACTCCAGTGACATGCACTGAATAAAAACTTCACAATGTACCTTTACATACCAACATCCGTCTGACCACACCCCCATCTGCTTCCTATATAAGCTGGGGTGGGGCCACACACTCATCTCCTTCCCAAAAAATTTCACCACAATGAAAAATCAAGGGCCGCAGTGGCGTCCCGACGCTGAGCGTCACCAGTATTCATAGAACTTGGTTATATACATAACCTTATGTTCTATATCATACTGGCTCCGCTCAGCGTCATCTGCACTACAGGAGCTGAGCGGGAACCAGAAGCTTGACAAATGTACCCCGCTGAGGCCTCCACAACCATCAGACCGGAGAGGACCGAGCCCCCCCGATCCTCCCTAATGGAGGATACCCTCCCTAACAGGCTGCCCTGATGGTGGCTGTAAAGGTCCACCAGGCTGCCCTGATGGTGGCTGTAAAGGTCCACCAGGCTGCCCTGAGGGTGGCTGTAAAGGTCCACCAGGCTGCCCTGATGGTGGCTGTAAAGGTCCACCAGGCTGCCCTGATGGTGGCTGTAAAGGTCCACCAGGCTGCCCTGATGGTGGCTGTAAAGGTCCACCAGGCTGCCCTGATGGTGGCTGTAAAGGTCCACCAGGCTGCCCTGATGGTGGCTGTAAAGGTCCACCAGGCTGCCCTGAGGGTGGCTGTACAGGTCCACCAGGCTGCCCTGATGGTGGCTGTAAAGGTCCACCAGGCTGCCCTGATGGTGGCTGTAAAGGTCCACCAGGCTGCCCCGATGGTGGCTGTAAAGGTCCACCAGGCTGCCCTGAGGGTGGCTGTAAAGGTCCACCAGGCTGCCCTGAGGGTGGCTGTAAAGGTCCACCAGGCTGACCTCAGGAAGGGTCCACCAGGCTGCCCTGAGGGTGGCTGTAAAGGTCCACCAGGCTGCCCTGAGGGTGGCTGTAAAGGTCCACCAGGCTGCCCTGAGGGTGGCTGTAAAGGTCCACCAGGCTGCCCTGATGGTGGCTGTAAAGGTCCACCAGGCTGCCCTGAGGGTGGCTGTAAAGGTCCACCAGGCTGCCCTGATGGTGGCTGTAAAGGTCCACCAGGCTGCCCTGATGGTGGCTGTAAAGGTCCACCAGGCTGCCCTGATGGTGGCTGTAAAGGTCCACCAGGCTGCCCTGAGGGTGGCTGTAAAGGTCCACCAGGCTGCCCTGATGGTGGCTGTAAAGGTCCACCAGGCTGCCCTGATGGTGGCTGTAAAGGTCCACCAGGCTGCCCTGATGGTGGCTGTAAAGGTCCACCAGGCTGCCCCGATGGTGGCTGTAAAGGTCCACCAGGCTGCCCTGATGGTGGCTGTAAAGGTCCACCAGGCTGCCCTGATGGTGGCTGTAAAGGTCCACCAGGCTGCCCTGATGGTGGCTGTAAAGGTCCACCAGGCTGCCCTGAGGGTGGCTGTAAAGGTCCACCAGGCTGACCTCAGGAAGGGTCCACCAGGCTGCCCTGAGGGTAAGGGCAAGACACTTAACCCCTAATTGCTCCAGATGAGCAGGTTGGCACCTTGCACAGTTGCCTCCGCCATCAGTATGTGAATGTGTGAGTGAATGGGTGATTGTGAGGACCACCCCCCCACCCCCCCCTCCACCAACAACACGCCCCCTCTGACGCTTCACGTCAGCTCATCAACCTCCCATCAACCGGACCCTGAGCCGATGGCCCAACATGGGGTGACAGGACATTCACTGTCGCTTCCCCCTCTCTGTGGAACACACTTCCAATCCACATAAGAAAATACCCCCACACTGTCAACATTCAAAACAGCCCTCAAAAACTCGGCTTTCCCTCCTAAACTGCTGTCACCCCGCTTGTGTTTTTCTCCCTTGTTGACACAAATCTATTTTAATAATTGTGTCATTATTAAAGTGTTGTTTTGACTTGTTTTACATAACCCCACCATGTAAAGTGTATTTGGGTACCCAGCAAAGCACTAAATAAGTCTGATGTATTATTATTATTATTATTATTATTATTATTATTATTATTATTATTATTATTATTATTATTATTATTATTATTATTATTATTATTATTATTATTATTATTATTATTATTATTATTATTATTATTATTATTATTATTATTATTATTATTATTATTATTATTATTATTATTATTATTATTATTATTATTATTATTATTATTATTATTATTTGAAGCAGAACATTACAGGGGCACAAGGATGAGCATGTGCAATGAGATCTCATCTACAGCCCAATTGTTTTACCTGGCAACAGCTTGGGGCAATGATTATCATTTTGAACATTACAATATAAATAGGACATTTTTGGAGTGGAGAGTTAATTTAATGAATAATCGCTGTCGACTAAAACACACTTCTTCAATCAATATTTGAAATTAAATTTTTGTTAATAAACCTTCGTACTGACTTTTACTATCACTTTGCTATTAAATAATCGTCCTTGCCTATATTACTACTAGGGATGTCCGATATTATCGGCCTACCGATATTATCGGCCGATATTGGCATTAAAATGTAATATCGGAAATTATCGGTATCGGTTTAAAAAAATATATATAATAAAAAATAAAAAAATAATTATTTTACATTTATTAAACCTTTATTTACCCAGGCAAGCAAGTAAGAACAAATGATTATTTAATTTATTGTCAAAAGTATGCATAATGTTGTGTTAATTCCACAACAAGAGATATGTAAGGGATAATGTACAGTATAGCTACGAGGTCATTGTCGCAAAATAATTGACCGACACAGAGTTTAAAATACCGAGCCGCCTCGGCGAGGTGTTTTAAACGTCAGTGAAGGTCAATTATTTTGCGACAATGATCGAGTATAGCTATACATTATCCCGCTTATTACATGGCTAACTTACTAACAATATACCTAATTCATTTTACATCGACTCGCAACACTGGTTCTGACTCTGCTCGTCGCTCCGCCCCCTGTCATCGCCGGCAGCAGAACACCGGCAGTAATTGCACTGAAACAGTGTGTGTCAGTGGGCTTGATTGAGCACAGCTGCGCACAGCGGTCATTATTGTCCCACAGCGGTCATTATTGTCTGATAACTGACCTCTGACGCGCGCTATTGACCAATCACAAGCAAGCATTTCGGCGAATGTGAAAACGCCATGTAATAAGTAATGTTAATTACCTGAAATTATTCCGTTTTTTGAGGGGGGGGGGGGAAACCCTGCATATATCGGTATCGGTTGATATCGGTATCGGAAATTAAGAGTTGGACAATATAAAAAAGCCAATAACGAACATCCCTAATTACTACCTATCGTGCTAATATGTCCTTACTATGCGCCAAAGACTGTAGCACCCAAGTTAAACACTGTTTGACGAACATTGCTATTTAGCTAAAAGAGTTGTACTCTTCTTGCTGAACTGTTGTACATATTTTGAAAGTCGCTTCAGCTAAATGTAAAATGTAATGTAAATGAATAGCAAGTATGGCTGCGTTTTGAGAAATCACAACATGATTTGCAGACTTCTAGTTGGGCAGTCAGAATGTCGGTTTCGAATTGTGGACTACCTAACATCACCACTAGCGTTTTCTCTGTTGGAAACAACTTGTGTATGCTAAGGCACATCAATCTCAATGACAACTGCAAACTGCATGACAGCATTTGTGACATACATCCTGAAAATAAAATGTACAATGCCATACGGCCTTCATTCATTGGGGGGACATATTTATTACCAACTATAACAGGGCCTGGGACAATCAGCAGCCATTCTAGTTGCAAAGGGGACAAGGACATACAGCATTAGGGCTGACCCCTATTAGTCGATTAGTCGACTAATCGGTCGAAAGGAGCCGTAGTCGACTAGCCAACCTCTTAGTCGAATATAAAAAAAATAAAATAAAAAGGAAATTTATATATTTTTTTTATTTTTATTTTTTTATCATTCTTTCCAAAAGAAAAGAGGCCTAGAAGCGTGGCTAACGCTAATGGCACGCATACCAGAGGCTAACTGCCTACGGAAACAGGCACAGAGGCACTGAAAGAGGATTTCACCCATCTAATGAACACACTAGACTAGACAAATATCAAGATGTATCCATCAGTGGACCAATTGCATGCTTTTGCAGAGGACAAGAAGCCTTCAGTCGACTCCTTCAGACATTAAGCACCCCCCACAGCCCAAATGGAATGATCAAATTGTTTTATTTTTTTTAATTAAAAAATATTATATATATATATATATATATATTTTTTTTTTTTTTTGTCAACCAATAGTCGACTAACGGCAAATTTTGGCCAATAGTCGACCATCTACTAGTGGTGTTCTTGATTTATTGTGATGTTTCTTCTTAACTTGTTTAAATAAGACGTGTGTGAGGGCTGGAGGAATTCTGCATGCAGCCCAACGAGGGGGCGTGCTGTTTTTCTGCTGCACGCACCTGAGAGGAGTTTGCAATTAGCTCGGGAGAGTACTAGTATTGCAGACTCCCCTCCACTCCTTGTCGGGTCGTTCTTGTTACTACCATCTACTGCCGCGTCTCCGGCGTGAGATGTCGTGCCACCCCTGTACATCACCACCTGTCGCCGTTTCCTGGAGTGGGACACCGTCTTCGCTCTCTATTACTCCACGGGAGGATCTCAGTGTTCCCACTCCGGATGTCCTGCCGGCTACTTCCCAACTCCCTCTACATGGACCCGTTCCTGGGGTGAGGCTCGCCATCGCTCTCTATTACTCCACGGGAGGATGCCCGTGTTCTCACCCCATTCCCCTTGGACCCCCTGGTTGCTGCGCTGCCCGTCGGCAGCATTCTGGTCGGGAGGATGCCTGTGTTCAATGAAGAGTCCTGTGTATTTTTGCCCATTTTTCTGGAAGATTTCCCGTGTACCTCTTTGCCTGTGTGCTAGAGGATTCCTGCCTGTGCGCCCCTTGAAGGCACAGTGCCGCAGACTTTGGTGTTTTTCCCCCCTTAAAGGCTGAGTGCCACTTTTTTGTATATAATAAATCATGCCCTTGTTTTGGCTAACTCTGATTACGTGTCTGTGTCATGCAATTGGGGTCGCTATACAAACCATAACAACGTGTCTGGCCCATGGGGACATTGACTTGTGTTGTCGGGCCTTACAAATACATTTGATTTGATTTGATTTTGATACTACTTTTTTCATATATTTCTCTATCTCTCTCTCTCTCTCTGCCCACACACACACACGCACACACACACACACACCTCATTACCAGCCCTTCTCCCAGTCATACTGAAGCTCTATTAGTGAGTGAGATGGGAGCAGGTGATACTGATGGGAAACAAAAGAGATTTTCATATTTATAGGAGTCCATTATCATCACGCTGCTAAATGCCTCAATCACATAAACAGCCATGAAGATGTGTTGAGCGACCGTAATGTGATTATTCACATCTACTGTAAAAAGAGACATTTATATTAACAGCGCTCCATTATCTTCAGACTGTTTTAATACTGTTTTTATAGATCGAAAATGTATTAATAAACGCATAGTTATTATTTCTTTGCATTATGGACCATTGTACATAGTGCTAGAGAGTGAGATAGGGAAACCCAAAGAAAGAGAAGGAGAGAGGAATGGAGGGAGATAGGGATAGATTGCGATGGATATATAGAGGGAAGGAGGGAGTGATATAGGGAAGGAGGGATATATGGAGAGATGAAGGGGAGGATGGATATAGAGAGGTAAGGAGGGAGTGATATAGGAAGGGAATGAGGAGGGAGGGACGGAGAGAGGACGGAAAGGGAGATAGAGAGAGGGATGGATGAAGAGCAGGGTGAATGAGGGAGGAATGGAAGGAGAGGGAGGGAGAGAGAGATAAAGAGAGAGATAGAGATAGAGATAGAGAGAGAGAGATAGAGAGATAGAGAGAGAGAGAGAGATAGGGGAGGGATGGAAGGAGGGAGGGAGGAAGGGAAGGTGATGAAGGGATGGGTGAGAGGGGGGGAAATAAGGAGGGGGGGAAGAGAAGGAGAGGGAGGCAGGGATAGAGGGAAGGAGCGTTGGAGGGAGATATGGATTGAGGGAGGAGTTATGGGGAGGTGGAGGAGAGCGGGCGTGAGAGGGAGGGAGGGAGAGAATGAGGGAAATACATACACATAGTGTATTATGTATAGTCTGTCAGATATGGTACAGATAAACATTAAATATACAGGTGATTACTGCCTCCTAGTACGTTCAGATAAGAAGGCAGGCATTCAGAGTATCTCATTAAGTCTGGTAAATGCCTCAGCTAGAAATGCATAAATATGAATAGATATTCCCACTAGATACTAGAAATTAAAGCTAAATGCACTGTATTGCCTATTTATCCATTTTTCTTTATTTATTCAGATGATTATGGTTAACCTGCTGCTTCTTAATGCCTCATTATAATGTATATATATATATATATATATATATATATATATATATATATATATATATATATATATATATATATATATATATATATATATATATATATATATACACACAGTATATATTATAATATATATGTAACACCGATTTCTACTAGGCTCAGGGTTTTTGACCAAAATATAGATTATAGATATCCAACTATAAAGGAAGGAATCTCTGTGTTTCTGTCTCTCATATCTCAAGAACTGCTCATCTCCTCCACATCCCGCTCGGGGCATGTGTTACTGTGGACCCACGTGAGGGCATTTTGGCATGTAAAAAAGGTCGCCTAAGGGGATGGGAACAGGGAACAAAGAGCTGTCACTGCAGGGATTTAGACGGGTGCACACTCTGAACGCCCAGGTTTTAGACGGGCAAGCACTCTGAGCGTCCAGGTTTTAGACGGGCACACTCCCCAAGCATCTAGGTTTTGAACAGGCACACTCTCCAAACGCCTAGGTTTTGAATGGGCATGTGCTCCGAACGCCTATGTTTTGAACGGGCAAGCTCTCCAAGCGCCTAGGTTTTGAACGGGCACGCTCTCGGAACGCCTAGGTTTTGAACTGGCATGCTCTGGGAACGCCTAGGTTTTGAACGGGCACGGTCTCCGAACGCTTAGGTTTTGAACGGGCATGTGCTCCGAACGCCTAGGTTTTGAACGGGCACGCTCTCGGAACGCCTAGGTTTTGAACTGGCATGCTCTGGGAACGCCTAGGTTTTGAACGGGCACGGTCTCCGAACGCTTAGGTTTTGAACGGGCATGTGCTCCGAACGCCTAGGTTTTGAACGGGCACGCTCTCGGAACGTCTAGGTTTTGAACGGGCACGGTCTCCGAATGCCTAGGTTTTGAACTGGCATGTGCTCGGAGCGCGATGTTTTGAACAGGGCACAGTCTCCAAACGGTTTTTAACGGGCACGGTCTCCAAACGCCTAGGTTTTGAACGGGCACGGTCTCCGAATGCCTAGGTTTTTCTAACAAACTTTAGTTGATGTATTAACAACCCCAATAACTTATTTGCATAACTGGCCTAAATATACCCATCCCAGGCACACGCACACACACACAGACACACACACACACACACACACACACACACACACACACACACACACACACACACACACACACACACACACACACACACACACACACACACACACACACACACACACACACACACACACACACACACACACATACAAAGACATGAACACACAAACACACACACACATATACAAAGACATAAACACACAAACACACACACACACACACGCACACTCACACACATACATACACAAACACACGCGCACACACACACACACACACACACACACACACACACACACACACACACACACACACACACACACACACACACACACACACACACACACACACACACACACACACACACACACACACACACACACACATACAAAAACATAAACACAGAAAGACAAACACACTGAGACATAAACACAGAAACACACACAGACACACACACACACACACACACACACACACACACAGGAAAAGACACGCACGGACACAAGCTGAATAAACGGAATGTAAATGGAGAATTCTAACAGAAACATTTGGCCAATGGAATGCCTCTCTGAGCTGTGTAGCTATAGTTGTGGTTTCATGGGTCAGTAGGAACAATTCCTCTATATTCCTTCTACTTCTATTGTCTAAGGTTTAACACACACACATGCACGCACGCACGCACGCATGCATGCACGCACGCACGCACGCATGCATGCACACATGCACGCACGCACACACGCACACACACACAGACACACACACACACACACATCCACACACACACACATACACATACACATACACATACACATACACATACACATACACATACACATACACATACACATACACACACACCATAATGGTAGATGTAGTGGTATGGCATAGAGACTCCAAGACAATAGAACAACCCTCAGGGATCAATATGAGGTGAATAAAGGAACCCATTCAGAAACCGTAGGAGAAACACACATTCTCACAGAGCGCTTCCTGGACGTCATCTGGGTGTTTCACCTTTCACCTGTGTTTCAGGAAGGAAGAACACACTTATGTCTGTCTGGAGACAACAACTATTGACCGATAAGTGAAATGTTGGGCTGTATTCTATTGTGTTGTGTTCTGTTCCCTATAGACATCCTTCACCTACCTGATACCCACTATCTGACACCTGGGGCACATCAGAACCAATCAGACTGTGTTCTGGGCCCTATTCCCCGTACTTGGTTCAACTAAGTCGATCAAAAGTCCCATTAGCCAGATTCAATTAACCCGATATTTGAATCCAGGCTTTCCCTGTTCTTTGAACGCTGATTCAGTCTCGTTCATTCGAACCAGACTTGATACTCAGGATAATTGTGCGTGGCCACCTCACCTGAAAAGACAGCAGGTGTCGATCGCAGAAATCCTGATTTTCTAACGGCATTGATTGATTGATTGAAAACTTTATTAACAGATTGCAGAATGGGTAAAATACAGTATGGCTCAATAGCCCCGCCGACAAGTTAAATGCATAATCTATAGGCTAATTTGAAGTCCCTCATTACCCCAATCAATCAGATTATATTTATTTAAATGTGCCTGCTGGCAGTAGGCTTAATGGAATGAATAATCAAATGAGATCTTACTAGCAAAAATAATTTGTTCAACTCTTTCAGAATAAGTAGATAAAAACAAGCCCAAAGAGTATCTAATTGATACGAATTGATATATACTTATGAGGATATCTGTACTGTATGTGCTTAGGTATCATGTACTATATAAATACAATAAATACATGGTTCCCAAAGTTTTCAAGGCGCGACCCCCGAAATAACATGTCAGAGAGGCTTGGAGGCTTGCAGTTTCACTATTAATCAGGTTTTAATCGGTTTAGGACATCATCCATACATGCATTGAATTGATTAACCTTTGGTTTATACCAGTGACACCATTCATGTTAATCACCTTCTTGTTCATCATCAGATAACAGTGCTTGAACAGATAAATGCATTTTCTCAAATTCATTCATCAAAACGTCAAAGGCTTGCAATTGCTCATTGATTTACTCAAGTCACGTCCACGTCATCAAATCGGTCATACAGCGCATCTCCTCAAACATTTTAATCCCAGTTACAATATCACAATAACGTGTGAGTGCCAGTGATACAATTCATCAATTCACATATTCAGATTCGTCGTAATTCACATCCACAATCCATGCATAAAGATGCTTCAATTTATTCTTGAATGAAACACAATCCGGGCGCTCCGTTAAGCAAATACATCCACAGCGGAGAATATGAAACTAATCAGAGCCAAACGGCCGATAGGTCTCATTCATTAAAAATGCGACTCCGAGCGCCGTATATATGACGTGCATTATTTAGGACAAAGTAAATCCATAGGCTGAATATGATTTATTATCAGCATTATCAGCATATTATCAGCATAAACTGGTGTGGCCAGTTTATCAAGCTAGCTGAACTAAACCCTGCACTGGACCAGGTTCAAACTTTCTGATCTGTTGTCATAGTGATTTAGACAATCGCACTTCAAGGAACGGAAAGGTCTAGCTTAAGTCAAGTTATCGTGAAAATTATCCGGCTAACTCAGTTAGCCAGGTACAAGGAACAGGGCCCTGGTCTGGTACAAGCATCGCAGACTCAAAACACTTTAAGCAATATCTGAATTAATTAAATACGTTCATTAATTTAAAAAAGCTTTAAAAACACACAGACGCACAGAGACACAGACACATAGACAGACCGAAACACAGACACACATAAATATGAACACATATTTGAACACAACTACAAGCAAGAGAAAATGATACCATGTGTAGGTTGGAACAGACATAAATAAACACACACACTCAAGCACACGCATACACACACGCACACACATACACACACACACAGAGAGTCCGTCTCACCACACAGTGTGGGGAATGGATGGAGAGAAAGATGGATGTGTGTCCATGGCTTTAGCTACATCCTATGTTCCAGATCACTGCCTCTCTCTCTCTCTCTCTCTCTCTCTCTCTCTCTCTCTCTCTCTCTCTCTCTCTCTCTCTCTCTCTCTCTCTCTCTATCTCTCTCCCTCTCTCTCTCTCTCACTCTCTCTCTCTCTCTCTCTTTCTCTCTCTCTCTCTCTCTCTCGCTCTCTCTTTCCACATGCACACACAACACTCCCTACACAGGAATCCTTCCCCCACATGCACACAAGCACAGGAAGTTATAGATGCATGTCTCTATGTACGTGCATGGTGCACACGTGCACGCACGCACACACACACACACACACACACACACACACACACACACACACACACACACACACACACACACACACACACACACACACACACACACACACACACACACACACACACACACACACACACACACACACACCTCTCTCTTTCTCTCCTGTCATTCCTAGTAATCAGATATTGATTTAGCAGAGTGCTAGCTATCAGATCTATGTAGGCTATCAAATCCTCCTCCTCTATTCTCCACTTTTATGCTATTTGTGGGCAGGAGTCGCGGACGCGTGGCTGAGATACGAGCTGCTTGGCCCTGCCATGGTCAAAATGGGATTTTTTATTACTCTGGTTGACTTATACAGCCGCACCGTGCCTTGTTGTCTGGTTAAGGCAAGGTGACACGGGCCGTCTGACCCACAGCTGTCAGCAGCACTCTTTTAAACATGGTTTCTGCAGAGTTTCATCTTCGTCTGATACAAGTACGATGGAGAGAGAGAGAGATAGATAGAGAGAGAGAGAGAGAGAGAGAGAGAGAGAGAGAGAGAGAGAGAGAGAGAGAGAGAGAGAGAGAGAGAGAGAGAGAGCGAGAGAGAGAGAGAGAGAGAATGAGAGGGAGATAAGAGATAGTGAGATAACAATATACAGGGAGAAAGAGATAGGCCTAACTAAATAACAGCATACAACGCTGAAAACAACCAACTGTACTAACGAAGCCAACAGGGAGATGCCGTCAAACAAGGGTGGGCTGTCGAAACGTTAACCTCTTAAAGGTCCCATGCATTATAAATGGACTTTTCCAGTGTTTAGCATTGCATCCTAGCAATTGGGGATTATATCAATGTTGTCTGTGTCGTTAATTATCATATTGACTCATCAGTCTAGTCTTGAGTTCACAAGATCTTCCCTCACTCAACTAAGCTGTTCTGATTTGACGGTATTGCTGACGTGAATATGGCACTGATTGGTGGCGTCATTCTGTAACGATTGGGGGTGATGATGAAGGTGAGAACACAGTATGCAGACAAGGAAGAAGGAACGGAGGCAGAGACGAAGGGTGATGCTTAAAGAAGGGATATTTACTAACTCAACCAAACTACAAAACAAAAGGGAGGCACAGCCGGGCTGACTCTGGGACAAAAACACGGACATTTCTAACATAACATACTGAGGAACAAACTCTCTTGACAGGACAACAACTCACTTGACAGGACATAGGCACACAGGCACGATACGGGAACAACGCGGGGACAATGACGCCACAACAATCCAAACAAACCACAAGCAATAAATACTGACACTAATTAACACTGATTAATAATGGAAAACAGCTGGGGGAAGAAGGCACTAGAACTAAAACAATAATCAACAATACCGGAAAAAGGACTAGGCTAATACAAAACACAGAATCAGAATGCCAACACAGAGAAAACCTAAACAGACAACACTTGTAACATAGACACTAATTGCCACAACAGAATGTTATTAATATGACCAAGCAGGGTCAATGTTGACTGCAGCTTCTGCAGGTGACCGCTAGATGGCGGCATGACACTGGGGCATTGATTCTCCCAGACCTGAGCTGGTCTGGGAGTGTAACACATTTGCATGTTCTTGGTATCTAGGGGCATCTATGGACCTCAGTGAATGTATGGCCAGTGTCAGAAATATTGTGTCTATTACTAAGCTTGCTTAAATTGCGATGAAACAAAGGATAATATGAATTATGATTTGTCTTTGCATCTTTGACAGTGAATAACACCATGCTAAAAATGACCAGACATGAAAAACTGCCACTGAGCTAGTTCGGTACCTTATTGAGATCACGTGAACACATTTTTATTTTATTTTATTTTTTGCATTTTTACAGCTTTTCTTGGTCACGCAGGACCGACAGGGGAGAGGGCGAACGGGAGGAGAGGTGGGGAGGACTTGCGACAAATAACGTCGGGTGCTGGGATCGAACCCGGGTCGGCCGCGTAGGTGCGCGAGGCACTATGGTATGCGCCACGAGGGCGCCCCAATGTGTACAAAAAATCTAAGGAAATGAATAAAGGGAAGATGATTAAACAGAAGGTTTTGTAGATACAGTACTGAATTCTCCCATCTGGACCAATGCAATTTGAAATATTATTATATAATATAGAATAGCAGGCCTATAAATTACTTTATTATAGCCAATTCGCACATTTAAGGAAATCTTCTCTTTCAGATGGCCGAGTTCAATTTGGATTTAGTATCACCAGGCGGGGAGCATGTCTATGTTCCCCGGGTCCTATGTTTCCCGCTTGATTGATTGATTGATTGATGATTGATTGAAAACCAGCCCTGATTCCAAACTCTAACTTTAACCAACGAAAGAGGGCCTAAGCTTAACCAGTTCGAAACAAGGCGGACATTAATAATTAATAAAATAATCAAAATTAATAAAATTTCAATCTATTAATCAATCAAGCGGGGAACATAGGACCCGGGGAACATAGGACCCGGGGAACATAGGGATGATCCCACCAGGCGTGCAGGAAGAACAGATAATGAAATCGACTGTATGTACAGTAGGTTTTTTATTCTTGCAAGAGCTCTGCCATTTTGAAACTGATTTCAAATCGGATGTTTGCTAAATGCTCAAAATAGGGGAGACAAACTAACTGTGCTCCAATATATGCCAATAACGTTCAGTTTTGTCGTATATAATCCAGAGTAATAAGAAACATTTCAAATAATAATCAGGAAGTCTTTTGCTTGCAGAAAACTTGAAGCCTTTGGGAAGTGTAGTTTTGAAAAATTCCAACGCTCATTGAAAGCTCTGGATGTCCTATTCTCAAAATGACTCAAAATGACTACATTCACCGACGGCCGGTAATTCAAAATGGGTGATTTCCGCGATGACAACAACACTGTAATTCCCTCGTATGCAATGATGACAGCAACACGTTCTTTATAGTACTGGTGGGATTTATTTAAATCCGGACGTAAGCACTGTGAAACACATACATGAAATACAATAAATCACAGATATATAACAATAACAATAACAACATACATCCATATTATTTCTACTTGTCTCTTAGTGTCACATGTCTTTGCAATATTGTTAAACAAATTAACTTAACCTACAAAACATATTAAGTCCTTCTGCAATAATAACTCACTTAGCAAACATTTAGTTAGTACTTTAGCTACCTGGCTTGGGCCTACATAGCAAACATTTAGTTAGCACGTTAGCTACCTGGCTTGGGCCTACACATAGCTAACAACCACACCACCAAAACGTACCTTATTGGCTGCATGCAAAACAGAGGAAATCATCTAATCATCATTTATCATCTTCTTGACATTATGAACTCTTTACAAGAGTACTGTGACTGAAGCTATCTCTTTACAAATAAACTGTGACTGAAACTATCTTAAATCCGCGGAGATTTTGACATGCGTGCGTCAGCATAACACATCGCCTGACACTGTGGGCTTCAACCATTAGTTCCGCCATTCATCTAGCAGCATTTAGGTAGGAACCAAAAACTGGTAGGAACCAAAAACTGGTAGGAACCAAAACTTAAAACTGAACACAGAGGCAGTTACAATTTTTTATTTTAAACTAAAACCTCACTAATAACACTTTAACCTATTGTTAAACAAACGTATTGATGAAAATATACATTATAACTGCTGTTGTGACATGGTTATGATGTTTATTATTGAATACGTTTGGGGAAAAAAAATACGATAATTATGTCAGAATTATGTCAAGTCTGGAGAGCTTGATTTATGACATGGTGTCATTTGCGGTCCGCACGGGCGGAAGAGGTTAAGAGGTTAAAAAAATCAAAAGCATGTATTTAACAACTCAACAATGTTCTAAACACGGTTTTATATTAACTTAATAAATAAACAAAAACTGAAAATCTACTTATGTCCAATAGGCCTAACTAAATAACAAATTGCGTGCATAAAACGCTGAAAACAACCAACTGTACTAACGAAGCCAACAGTGGGACGCCATCAAACATGGGGCGGGCCGTCGGAATGAAAAATCTACTTATGTCGAGGAACATTTCCAATAGGCCCAACTAAATAACAGATTGCACACATAAAACGCTGAAAACAACCAACTGTTAACAAAGCAACAATAGTATTTTTAATAACGCTATTAATAACGCTATTATTATTATTATAATAATAATTATTATTATTATAATTATTATTATTATTATTATTATTATAATAATAATAATAATTATTATTATTATTATTATTATTATTATTATTATTATTATTATTATTATTATTATTATTATTATTATTATTATTATTATTATTATTATTATTATTATTATTATTATTATTATTATTATTATTATTATTATTATTATTATTATTATTATTATTATTATTATTATTATTATTATTATTATTATTATTATTATTATTATTATTATTATTATTATTATTATTATTATTATTATTATTATTATTATTATTATTATTATTATTATTATTATTATTATTATTATTATTATTATTATTATTATTATTATTATTATTATTTTGCAACAAGATAGCCTACATAGAACATAAATAGCCTGTCTCAGACTGACTCACATGCATGGTCCCGATTTCAGCATATCGACATGGTCAGATGGGAGCATGCAGCCTGCATCACAATCAGTCCAATTGAGGTACTGGCGTGCCAGCTTTGCCAGCCTGGGGAATCTCCCCGCATTGACTTTCCACCAGTCAGTCGGATTTTTATCCAGGGATGGGGAATGGCTTATTTTAACTGATATGCAAGGTGGTCTGCCATATGCCGACTCGTTAAACTTCTAATGTTAGTGAGCAACACCGCAGTGGTGACTCGCCAGTCATCGTGATGTAGTAGCAAGTGACGGTAACATATATCTTTCGGTGTCAGGGCAGTCCAGCTGTCTGTCATCAAATGCAACCTTGCGAGCACCGGTAACGTAGATCCGCAAGCAACTTCTAACTTTGCATTGGTGGACAGGGCCGGACTGGGGAATTTAATTCATACCGGGAGATATAGCGCGAAATATAGCCCCAATCAGGCCACTTTTTCGGGAGATCTTGATCAACCTGGGGGACTCTTCTCCGGGTTATGATGGTATTGGAGGCAGATTACTGATATCCATTTCAAGAATCCATTGTGAAGCCATTATGTCATATTTTTTATACATCACTGGAGAAGGGAATCGTCCCACTGGAACTTAAAATAGCTAAGATCCCTATTTATTGTATTTAATTTTTTTATAATTTTTTAAACAAACATAAACAAACATGACAACACACGATAAGATATACAAGCATTAATTGTCAGGGCACATCCAATGAGATCACCTTTTAGTTAGTTGTCTTATATAAGATATACCCATAATACCTGTTATCTAAAAAAAAAAACCTACACACATATGCTCAGCTCGAACCCCCCCCCTCCCGGACCCCACCTTGAGAAGTACCTCCACTATCCCTCGCACCTAACCAGACACTACCATTATAAGCCAGCTTTTATTCTCTCCACCACTTCTAACCACATTGACATTTTGGATTCATTGAGACCCAGAATTCTTGCTGTAGATATTTCATGGTAAATTACATCGAGATATGTAAGAAACCAAACTTTACGGCACATTTTTTCCGGTTGAAACCAGCGTGATGCGATCAGCTTTTTGGCAACTGTGATACCCGATAAAACCAATCTCTTTAGCTGTGGATTCACTGCAAACTCAAAAACATCATTCAATAGTAATACCGAGGGGTGTACAGGTATATTCCAAGATACGAGTTTTGATATTTGTTGGGTCACATCTTTCCAGAATGCCTTAACTGGTGAGCAGTCCCAATACATGTGCATAAATGTCCCTTCGTCCCCATTTGTACATTGGGTGCATTTGGAATCTTGTTTGAGCCCCATTTGGCACAGTCTTATAGGAGTCAAGTATGTCCTGTGAATATAGTTAAGATTGATTTGTTGATGATCCGGGTTCCTTGATGTAAGTCGGACATTTGCCCAGGCTCCTTGCCAATCAAAGTCATTTTCCAGGTCTGGTATATCCCTCCTCCAGACAGAGTCAAGTTGGAGGGTTTCATACGAGGACGTTAGTAATTGATGATAAAATTCTGAAACAAAACCTCTCGATGTCTCTCTTGCGTAGAAGAATTTGTGGTATCTGTGGTGTTCAATTGGTCTGTCTAATGGAACACCGTGAGACTTCAAACATAGCTCTAACTGTTTGTGAAAAAGCCATGTGGACTTGGTGAGATTACATTTTTTGCGTATTTCTTTATCACTACAAAAACCCTGTTTGTTAAAAACATCCCCTAATGAGTGTATGCCTTGCTCTTCCCATATAGGGAATCTTATAGGTCGTTTTCCAATTAAGAGAGCATTGTTATTGAATAAGGGAGTATGATTGTGCCATTTTTGTGGGTTAGGATTTTTTTTTTGTGATTCACGCCATATCCGGATCGCATGAGTAATTATGGGGCCAAATCTTCGTTCACAGTGCTTGATTGGTAGTTTAGTGTATGCTATGTCCTTCAGTCTATGTGGGGCTACTATGTTTTCTTCTATTTTTCTCCAGGATGCTAATGCTTGGGAGTCAAACCATGTTGTCAATGGACTTAATGAGTACGCCTTAAAATATAGGAAAAAATCTGGAAATGCCATGCCACCATCTGCTTTATTTCTCTGTGCGGTGGATCTTTTTATACGTGGTGGTTTGTTATTCCAAATAAATTTGTATGTGGAGGAGTGTAATCTTTTCCAGTAACCCTCTGGAGGGGGTAACGGTAGCATTGAACAGAAGAAGTTGATTTTAGGTAGTACATCCATCTTAACTATTGATATCCGTGCTTGTACTGTGTTTTTAAGTTTTGCCCATCTATCAAGGTCGTCTTTGATTTTGTTTTGGATTTTTGTGTAGTTGTGCTTCACCGTTTGTCTTATGGTAGGGAATATTTCCACTCCCAAGCATCTGAAATGTTTTACCATCGGTATCTGTCCTGGGAGGGTTGTATCTTTTTTTGCAGGGGTGTTAAGTGGAAGGAAAGCCGACTTCGGCCAATTTATCTTAAATCCCGATAAATCACCAAAGTCCTCAATCAACTTGAGCAGATGAGGCAATGTGGTGTTGGGGTTTTTCATGAACAATATTACATCGTCCGGATATAAACAAATTTTTTGTTTTGTGCCCTTGATTACGATAGGTTCTATGGATTGGGATTGTCTTATATATTGTGCTAAAGGCTCTAATGATAGATTGAACAGTCCGGGACTAAGAGGACAACCCTGTCTGGCAGAGCGTGATACCGGAAATATTTCGGAGATGATTGTGCCTGTTGTAATCATGGCCGATGGGTCTTTGTATAATACTTTAATCATATCGATGAATCCTTTTCCTAACCCCATCCTTTCTAGCACTGCCCACAGATACGACCATTCCAGCCTGTCAAAGGCCTTCATAGCATCCAGGGACAGCATCGCCTTAGGTATGGTGTCCTCCTTGTCGGCATCAAGTACGTGCAGTATACGTCTTATGTTCTCAGTGATCAGGCGGCCTCCTATGAAGCCAGTTTGGTCCGGGTGAACTAAAGACGTCATATGCTTTTGTAATCTGATGGCTAATACCTTAGAGTACAGTTTGATATCTGTTCCGAGGAGGCTTAAAGGTCTATAACTACCGCACTCGTTGGGGTCTTTGTCTTTTTTAAGGAGGACTGTTATGAGTGCAATATTGTCATTTTTATGGAAGTTCCCCTCCTTGACTGAGTATAAGATCATATTTAGTAATAAGGGGCCAATTATGTCCCAACAAGAAAGGTACATTTCTGATGGGAAACCGTCTCTTCCAGGAGCCTTACCGCTTTTCATTGCGGTTATGGCCTTCTTGAGTTCATCTAGTGTGATCAGTGTTTCTAACTGTTTAGCGTCATCCTCTGAAAGTTTAGGGAGAATAATTTGATTAAGAAATGTGTCCATTTTGTTTTGATCGAAGGTCATTTCTGATTTATATAAGTCGGAGTAGAATACTTTGAATGTATCGTTTATTTATACAGGATCTGTTACAAGTACTTGTTGTGCTCTAATGGTAGTTATATCTGCAAATGTTGCATTAATTCTTAATCGCATGGCTAATAGGTGGCTGGGTTTGGAACCATGGGAGTACTGCTGTTGTCTTGTGCTGCGTATTTGTATTTCCGATTGTTGTCTGTATATGGCATTGATCTCTATTTTTAGTACGTTAACTTGATTTTCTAGTCGAGTTGAGTTGTTGTATTTCAGAGAATTAAATAACGTTGAGTAAAGCGTTTCCAGCTCATCCAGTTTTGTGCTTTGATTCTTGCGCATTTTGGAGGAAAAGCTATCCGTGAAGTCTTTGATCATTCCCTTTACCGACATCCATATTATTCTGGGGTCTTGCACCGAGTTTGCATTCTCCCGTTGGAATACTATAAGAGCTTCTTTGAGTTGTGTAATGAATTCCTTGTTATTAAGCAGCAACGAGTTAAATCGCCATCTTGGGGCTCGGGAGGATAGTATACCAAATGTACCTTTAAGGAGTAAATAACAGTGATCTGATAGTGCGTTGGGTATCATTTCCACTTCATAATTATCAAATAGTCTCTGTGATGCAAAGACATAATCTATTCTGGATAGTGTATTATGTCTCGCAGATCGACAAGAGTACTTTCGGGTCGTGGGATTAAGTAACCGCCATAAGTCATTTACACCTGTAATCTTTGACCAATCCTTTAATGCCTTCGATAAATTATTTTGTTCGCTGGAAAAGGCGAGGTAAGATTTGTCCATCCTTGGGTTCCAGATGGCATTAAAATCCGCTCCTATTATAAATGAGTAATCGGGAATGTCTAACATTGCATTGGTTAATGTAGTGAAGAAATCTTCTTCGTACAAATTTGGGGCGTATACCGCTATCAACGCTATTTTCCTGTTCTTATGTTCAATCTTAGCTATAGTTATCCGACCTTCTACATCAGACCATACTCCCTTTAGTACAATATTCAACTTACGTTTAACGACTATTGCTACACCCCGAGTTCTCGTACCAATAGAGGAGTGACTGATATTATGGTATATGTTGTCCGCTAATTTATCTATGTCTTTCCCTAGAATGTGCGTTTCGCTTAGCAGAGCAATGTCCACATGTTCTTTTTTCATCAGTGTGAGCACGCTTTTGCGTTTGAGTTGGTTATTTATTCCCCCGGTGTTCCATATCATTATATTCAAACTAGCCATAGTCTATACATGTTGCATTGTAATTTTTGGTAATGCTTCTAGAGTGCGAGGCAATAATAGATATACATCCCACTAGTGAGGTCCCGTTGAGAGCCGAGCTTAAAAACATACATATATACAAATAAAAATCCCCTACCCTTCCCTCCCACTGAGAGTCGTACAGGATTGTGTTCCATGAACACAACCTTTGCGTATGACTCCCTCCCTTGCACCACCGGATATCCCAGAATGATCCAATTATCCTTAACATTCCTATGTATACCATAGGATCTAACACTCTAAATTCTACCATAAGTAGAATGTCGACTGTGGCTTGGCCACTTTCCCGTAAAAAATAAATAAATAAAAATGTAAATGAGATAAACTAAAAATAAAGACCAAAAATAAGCTTCAATTGTCATGCCCTAATCACTTACATTTTATATGAACTTGTGTAATTTATAATAACCCACGAATAATATGAAGGTATTGAACTGAAGAGAGAGCCTCAATAAATCAGAGAGAGCTGATGAAAAAGAAAAAAAAACAAGTAAAAGGAAGAGAACATTAACTTAGATCTTAAAAGAGCTTTGCTATGCTTAAACATCTAGAGTATAAATTGGAGAAGTAGTGGAATTATTTCCCATTAATAAAAAACAGTTTTTAAATACGTATATGCAGCATTTCCCCTGACCGGGGTGGGCGATGATCGTTGTGTAGAGTGATATTTCTGCCGGCCGGCTAAGATGGCTCTGTGATTCTGCATCTAGATAGCTGTTGATTATTCCCCCGAGGGGCTTCTGGTAGAGTGAATGACCACGTATTGCTGATATTCCAGAATGTTCCATATATCAAAGAATGCTTCGATGTTCTAGATTATTCCAATATGTCATTTTTACATTGTTTGAATGTTCCAGTATGTTCTGGAGTGTTCCAATCTTGAATCCAATATGTCCGCAATAAGATCCCTATTTATAAAGATGATGACCCAGTCGTCTTCAACCATTACAGACCTATATCCATCCTTCCTACCTTGTCAAAAATACTTGAAAAGCTTGTCTATAAAAGATTAATTGAACATCTTAATAAGCACAATATTATTTACACTCACCAGTACGGGTTCAGAAAGAAACATGCAACATATATGGCAATAACACATCTAATTAATGAAATATACAAAGCTAAAGACAGAAAGGAAAACACTATAGGTATTTTTTTAGACTTATCAAAGGCATTTGATACAGTCAATCACAATATCCTCCTGCAGAAGCTCTCACATCTTGGAATAAAAAAACAATGCACTGCTATGGTTCACCAGTTACTAGGGATGTCCGATATTATCGGCCGACCAATATTATCGGCCGATATCGGCAGTAAAATGTGATATCGGAAAATATCGGTATCGGTTTAAAAAAAGAAAAAAACAATAACAATATTTGTTATATATATCCAGTGAAATTCTTAGTTACCTGAAATTATTCAGTTTTTGGGGGGGGGGGGGGGGGGGGAAACCCTGCATATATCGGTATCGGTTGATATCGGTATCGGAAATTAAGAGTTGGACAATATCGGAATATCGGTATCGGTAAAAAAGCCAATATCGAGCATCCCTACCAGTTACCTTAACTGTATCCTATAATGGGATAAATTCTCCTTTTCTTCCTTTACTTTGCGGTCTGCCCCAAGGTTCAATTATTGGGCCTTTGTTATTTTTGTTATATATCAATGACCTCCCTAACGTCTCAGACAGGCTGTCAAAATTTTTATTTGCAGATGACACAAGTGTATTCTATTCACATAAAAATCCTGATACCATCATTAGGGTCATAAATGAAGAACTTAACTAATTATCAATTTGGTTTAAATGCATATATGGTCTCAAATCTGTGATTTTTAACTCCTCATCTAAAGTAGTGATCAATGACATCCCCATAGCTAGGGTGTGTTCTACACGATTCCTTGGTGTTCTGCTTGATGAATCCCTATCATGGAAACCTCATATCACAGCCATAACTACAAAAATGGCCAAGAGTATTGGTATTCTTGGAAAAACACGTCACTTGCTGAGCACCGAGGTTGCCACAATGTTATATTACTCTATGGTTTACCCATATATCAATTACTGTAATTTAGTTTGGGGTAGTACTCATCAGACCAAACTTGAGCCCATATACCGTCTGCAGAAACGAGCTCTAAAAATAATCAGCTGTGTTCAACGAAGTCATTCTTCTCAGCCTCTATTCCATAAGTTAGGTATACTCAGTGTTTATCAAGTGAATCATCTTCAGACTGGTTTATTTGTGCATAGTTCTTTAAACAGAGCCCTTCCCCCTTTTTTTCATGACATGTTTGCCCACAATCACCAAATTCATAATTACCCCACACGTAGTTCCTGTTTGCTTAGACCACCCTTTTCCCGCACTTCCCAATCTCAGTTTTGTTTGCTCTACCGAGGGTCAAAGTTGTGGAACTCATTGCTTCCACATATTTTGGAATTTTCTTTTCTGAAATTCAAAAGAGCACTGAAATCTCATCTCCTAGATCACCAATACTTCCCATATGGACTTCCTTTACAAACTGTGGTCTGATGGCTTGTTGTATTTTGTTATTGCATTTTCGTTTTATTATATATTCTTCCTGTCATTAATTGTTTTCTCTACCAGAAATCGTATGACATGGGTGCCTGCTTCGGTGTCTATGTAGGCCTGCTTGTGTGTGTTTGTTTGTTTGGGGGGGGGGGGGGGTTATATTTTATCTTGATATAATGTAATTTTGCTTCCTGGTGAATGCCACATGCAAGCCCCTTGAGGGTTTTTAGGCAATTCTCCTACACATCCCTTGTGGATTATATTGTATTATATATGTAATTGTTTTATGTGTAAATAAACAAACAAACAAACACACTAATGAGCCAACAATTGCTTAGTACAATGTACTGTTATGAACCTCAAATAAAACTGTTGTGGCACTAGCAATGCTACTCTCTCCACCTTCAAAAAGAAAAAAGCAAGAGCACAACATATTTTTCTATTTACTATTATAATACAGTTAACCACTCTCTCCACCTATTCAAACAGAGCAAGAGCACAATACCTATTCACTTTACTGATGCACTACCCATCAACAGTTAAAATAGCCCTTTACACAAACATTAAATAACAGACCTTTCATTACAATACTATAATAACAGTAGCCACTGCCAGAATAGTGACACATGTATCACGTGTGGTGAGCACACGCATGCATGCACAACAAAGACAGAAGATTGCGTTGTCTCAATCATTTTAACTATAAAATGAGCTCAAAGTATGAGCTCACTGACTGACATTTCCAACAAAAAGCATCAATTGTCAAATAATATTGATCACATTAACTAGACTAGATGTTTTTGAGGAAATTAGAAAGGGGGAAACAACTTAACCCTTGTGTCTGATCAGATTCTTATTTTTTTTTGATAACTTTGCAGTGATTATGTTTGTAGCCAATGTGGCAAAGGTGTGTAATCTTTGAATTATCTTGGAATTATTTTGACTCACTCTTTCATAAATTGTTTATTCAACTTCAGCCCCAATTATAACCACCACATATTGTTTTTTGTAATGTCAGATTTAACAACTCCTTTTGGGAGTGTGCCATCTGCCATTCCATTCGCCACCTCCACGGTCAATCAGTTGTATCGCCTGGTCCCGCCTCCACCAATCACAAGCGGCAGCACGGCTCCATTGTGTGTGTGTGTCCGCGTGAGGGAGAGAGAGTCAGATAGTTCTCCAACTCTGTCGCAGACAGTGAAATCCTATATATTTTTTTTTATATAATTTTTTTTTTTTATCTGTGCAGGCCAGGCCACCGGGAAAAACTCCCGGTGCTCCCGATGGCCAGTCCGGGCCTGTTGGTGGAGCTCTCCTCGATGCTCGAGGTGGTTGTGCCTCAGGATGGGATATGGCACGCTGACTCAAGCCGGTGTATCGTTTGCCGAAATCCTTCGCCGTCAAACAATATCGATCATGCCGTTTTAGATAAATGCGCACTGACTTGGGTTATTTTTTAACGCTTATCTTAGCCTGCTTAATTTTGCAAGTTGCCGTCACTTGTGTTTTTTTCCCTCGCTTATTTTCCAGACACAGATGTAGTGTCTTCCTCGTCATAGTTATATTGCATCCTCTATCTGTTCATTGAAACATGCTTTGAAAATACACCATTCTACTGACGGCTACAATGTAATAAGAGGCCGACAACATTGTTACATATCATTGTTTGATCGAGTAAATGTCATGTGTTCGAGTAAATCCTTAACGATCAATCAAACAATCTTCGATTAATTGTTAACACTTGACCAGCTTGATCGTTTCCACGGTGTTTCACTATGTTTGCAAAGCTGTGTGTGTGTGTGTTCTGTATTATAGCTGTGGAGACAATGGTGTGGCTCATTTGACAGACATTACTTGTAGTGCAACATGGAAGAAATAGTTTGTTTCTACACACTGTAGTTTATAGTTTATTACACGCTAAACATCGAACATTTCCATGATAATCCAGTTTTGTTTCATAGATTGCAAGATAAAACGCGTTATGTGCAATAAGCCCGAATCGTTCTGGTTGATTCCCAGAACCCCCAAATACTCCCAAATCAAAGATATATAACATGTACCTTCACAAAATCATCAATGGGGGAGGGGTTCGTTTTAACTCAAAACTGTGCTCGTGTTTGCCGAGCATGTTTTACGTCCAGTGAAACACAGAACTGTGATAGTGAATCTGTTCAAGCAGGAGGAGGGGCCCCTACCAAAAAAAAGACGATACTGCCACCTGGTGATAGTCGATCGGCATTGCAATTCAAACATATACAAACGACCCATGGATGGCTAGAATGATCCGGATGATGATTTAGAACGGGGATCAGAGGAAACATATCAAATCTCGGGTCTGGCGCTCAACCGCTGGCGAGTTAACCCGAGATATCTCGGGTCTGGCGCCCAATGTGTTAACATCCCTAATGAATACACATATAAAATATACATGCATAAAATATACACACTATGCAAATATTCTGTAAACACACACCCACAATCACACACGTAAACACATGTAGAATACATAGACACACAGTCTATATATACTGTACACACACACGCACAAAGACACACACATGCGCACACACACACGTATAATATAAACACACCATGCACACATTCTGTAAATACACACACACACACACAGACACACACATGCGCATGCACACATATAATATAAACACACCATGCACACATTCTGTAAATACACACACACAGTGGGGTATGAGGTAACTCCATAGACAGTCTTCTGGTAAACAAAATGTTTAAGCCTGCAGCAAGGAACACTCTGAATGT
>NC_140166.1:13810392-13870392 GCF_963971535.1 Notolepis coatsorum
AGTTTGTTCAAAACCTTTTTGTCACAGTCAAGAGGGGCAGAACTAACAACTGTGAGCTGCAAAGAACACGTGGGACAGATGTAGCAGATGTTACAAAAACAAATGGCTGCACACAACCTTGCAGAGGCCATACATCCAACTAATGGAAGATAGTTTAATTAACTTTAATTAACAGATTGCAGAATAGGTACAGTACAGCTCAATACACACAATTGTTAAGGGGATGCAGACCAGAGAAAGACTTTCGTCTTGTTTACATCAGGGTCCCCCATTTTCAATTCGTAATGAAATTGCTATTATGTGTCTGCATAAACACACAACTGTAACTGTACTCAAAAATAACAAAATAATGGTTGTCTCAGTTCACAACTATATTGGTAAAGTTTTGGGTGGGACTTGTTTGCGTCCCTACAGCTTCTTATTCAATTGAGCGAGATGCTCGGTATTTTCCTGATGAATTGAAAATGGGGGACCCTGATGTAAACAAGACGAAAGTCTTTCTCTGGTCTGCATCCCCTTAACAATTGTGTGTATTGAGCTGTACTGTATTGTACCCATTCTGCAATCTGTTAATAAAGTTTTCAATCAATCAATCAATCAATCATGTCACACAGCCAGTTTGCATCTGACAGTTCAGACAATATTTCTTCAACCCTTTGTTACCTATTCCACCTAGATCTTTTTTGTATTTTGGGCTGTAAAATTGTCAAAGAATGTCTGAGGAGTAAGTGCTTTTGGCTTTTTTCCTTTGTTACTTCATCAATACCTCAGATGTTCAACATACATGTATGTGTAAGAATGTGTAATAACTAAGGCTGTCAAAGTAAAGCTTTGTTAATGCATTAACCCACAATTATTTTACACCGCTATTTTTTAACCCAAGATTAATGTTAAAATATATATATTATATATTTTAGAGAGATATATATTTTTTTACCAGAGCTCTTGGGGGCCACATCAAATGACGTGGCGGGCCACATTTGCCTGCAGGCCTTGAGTTTGACACCTATGGACTAGAGATATGGCCTGACTGACTAGAAGTGTGGTCTAACTGGGCTAGAGGTGTGGTCTGACTGACTAGAGGTGTGGTCTAACTGGGCTAGAGGTGTGGTCTGACTGACTAGAGGTGTGGTCTGACTGGGCTAGAGGTGTGGTCTGACTGGCTACACATGTGGTCTGACTGACTAGAAGTGTGGTCTGACTGGGCTAGAGGTATGGTTTGACTGGGCTAGAGGTGTGGTCTGACTGGGCTAGAGTGTGGTCTGACTGGGCTAGAGGTGTGGTCTGACTGGCTAGAGGTGTGGTCTGACTGGCTAGAGGTGTGGTCTGACTGGGCTAGAGGTGTGGTCTGACTGGGCTAGAGGTGTGGACTGAGGGCTAGAGGTGTGGTCTGAGGGCTAGATGTGTGGTCTGACTGGCTCATGGAGTCACCATTGCAGGAAAGCATGACGAATGGACAATTAAGGCGTCCTGCCACCGTGACTGGATGATGTAAAGCACTGAGTGACAACTGTAAGCCACCATAGCCACAGCTCATGATAATCCAGAGGAGTAATCCTGTTTGGAACTGGTGTGGATAGATAATTAGGTAATTAACAGCAGTGACAGACACAGACAGCTGGCTTAAAAACCAGAGAGAGAAGGCGGTTAGGTGGCCGAGCGGAGATTGCGTTCGTCACCAACCCCGGAGCTGTGAGCTGGATTCGCCTGTTCGAATCCAGCTCACAGCTCCGGGGTTGTCACCAGCTTGGCTGGCCGTCTGCACTAATACAATTGGCTGTATTAGAGGGGTGGGAGAAGCTGGCGGGGTGGGTCCGGGTCGTTGTAAACAGCGACTCCTACAGTTCGGTCGGGGCGCCTGCTAAGCGCGGATAGGACTTGAGGGGGATAGTGTGATCCTCCCACACGCTACGCCCTCTCGATGAGAATCCGCGCTGCCAGGTGAAAAGAAGCGGTGATTGGCTGGACGTGTGTCGGAGGAAGCACGTGGTAGCCTCCACTCTCCCAGATGATCTGACTGTGGAGGGTAAGTGCGCAGCGACCAGGAAGGGACTGGGAATTGGCATACGACTAACATTGGGATGGGAGAAAATCGGAGGAAAATGGAGGGGGAAAAAGATCAGAAAAAAAAAGAAAAAAAAACAGAGAGAGAGAGAGAGAGAGAGAGAGAGAGAGAGAGAGAGAGAGAGAGAGAGAGAGAGAGAGAGAGAGAGAGAGAGAGAGAGAGAGAGGAGAGAGAGAGAGAGAAGAAAGAAAAGAAAGAAAGAGAGAGAGAGAGAGAGAGAGAGAGAGAGAGAGAGAGAGAGAGAGAGAGAGAGAGAGAGAGAGAGAGAGAGAGAGAGAGAGAGAGAGAGAGAGAGATAATTAGGTAATTAACAGCAGTGACATACACAGACAGCTGGCTTAAAAAGCAGAGAGAGAGAGGTAGAGAGAGCGAGAGAGAAAGAGAGAGATAAAGAGAGAGAGAGAGAGAGAGAGAGAGAGAGATTTTTTGATTTTATAAAAAAAACTTTATTTATTTACACACCAATACTACACTTTAAACAACCAAAAACAAAACAAAAAACTCACACCTCAACAAAACCAAAAACGAGAGAAAAGAAAACAACCACAAACTCCAACAACACAACCATGTAACCACACAAAAAAAAATACCTATGGTACATTCACATGAAAACATCACAGAAGGCCAAAACGTCATCCACCACCGAGCAAATAACCTCCTCATAACACCACTGTTCCACAAAAGTATCTACATTTTTCATCTCCTTATAGAACCTAAAATCTATCCAGACCCTTGCCCTTACCAATGCTGAAAACACACTGGTCAACTCCTGAAACACTTCACCCTCGATTTTGCTCTTTCTTGTAAGGTAAATTGCCAATTTTGCTTCACCCAGCAGGAAATGTAACAGTTTCCACTTAAAACCATTGCTTCTTCTGTACCCAGCTCCAAATATAAAAACAGCCTTGGACCACTCCACGTTAAAAGACAAAAACAGGATTCTTAATGTATCAAATAAAAACTCAAGCCTCCCACACTCTAAAAAACAATGGAAAATATTTTCCACACAACCACAGAAAGGACATTCATTTGAAACATTAGGATTCACAACCGAAATAAAAGCATTTACAGCAACAGCACTGTTGTGAAGGGCCAGATTAAACCGAATATATATATATATTTATTTATATATATATATTTAATTGTATTTGTATATTCTCTAATATTCCCTGATATCCCTTGTATATTCCTTGTACAATATGCATTGAATATCCATTCTAGCCTACTGAACATCCCATAATAGTCTCCATTCTACTATTGGTCGAGACCTTGGTGCCAGGCTGCCATACCCCCCAGACCCAGTTCAAACGTACCGCTCAACATGTACGAACAAGTCCTAGTTCCGCGTAGGAATCTGGCTACCGCACCACTAACGGTACTATTTGTTCATAGTGCGTATATATACTGCGCTACTAAAGTAGGACTTCCTTTTTAGTCCAGTTTCTTACCCTCCAATAGAGTGACAGACGTAAAGCCTCCCCGCGACGCCACGTGTGGGAGTAAGGCCAAGTTCGGCCTACCATCGGTATTGAGACATTGTGTATATTAATATTTGAATAGTCATATTTGGCACTATATCGTCGAGTTGGACGTAGTCTATTAAGCTAATAATAGTCTGTTAATATATAGTGCTTCGTACGGTGAGAATACTACCGTAGTCAGCACCCCATCGTTTCGGGCAGAAAACTGGCTGCTTATCCAGGGTGGCCGACCCCATGTGAGGCTGCACCCGAGGAGCCCCAGAGCCGACGAGCGAGTGGACCTGCATACCGGATTATTCTACCGACGACAGCCCGCCTTCCCAGGCACGGATTATGCTTTGTATACAGTGATTATTCTATGGATAAAGACCAACACTGCCGTGTGTTGGAAACCCCCCCCCCGGAGAGGACGACAGGTGAGGAGACGCTCTACACGACGAGGTCGCTTCACGTCTCTCCATCGTGGACCGAAGGAAGCCGGCCCACAGAGAGTCCAACTGCTTTCATCTGTGGATCGAGGATCGCTGAGGCACCGAGCCGCACAACCGTGGGTTCTCCCAGGATACCCTCGGCCAGACGGATACAGCCAGACTCTACCCCCCCCCCCCCTTCTCCAGTTGTCTTACAAGCGACCGGAATTCCCCCCTAGTGTATCCAGTTCTATAATCATTAAAGTATCATTGCTATTATTCCTTAACTATTCCAGGTCGTATATGTACCACCTGCGCCTTCAGAGATTGGACATTCTCTATTGATATACCGACGAATACTCTTGCCATAAAAGTGCATACTAATTCCCATTCATAAATGTGATTGATTTGATTAAGTGCTTGCTCTACACACCATCGCTGTGTAGAAATAAAGACCTATTTCTAATCCGTACATTTGTGTTGGATCCGTTTCATCTACGTGACAGTGTTCATCATAATATATTTATGCCGAGTACTGGGTGGCCGAATATTAAGTACAAAGGTAGTGGTAGTAAGTATCATATCTAGTAATACAGTCAGGGAATTGTACCCCTCAGTTACAATTGGTCCTTCGAGCCGGATGGTAATTAGTGTAATATTAATATAGTGTTATTAATATTGAAATGGCCTATGATGAACACTCCACGAAACGATCCTCCTAACCAACGCCCGCAGCGCGAACGACGGCTCCCTCAGTACTTAGAGGCTTACGCTGTCAGTCAACAACCTAGTCTTCTACTAACAGTAAACGCGGTAAAACTAGAAAGTAAAAGTATGTCTAACCCCAACGCCCAGACTACCCCGACCATAGAGGCCCCTACGGGTTCTAATGTAACTGACCAAGTTCACGGTGGGGACCAGTGGGAACCAGACATGACTTCACACCCCGCCAGTACTGAAGAAGTAGTCCCCGATGAGTCCCGGGAGGAATACAACGCTACCGAGAGAGAACTCGGCACGGAAGAAGACGGGGAGAGCACCGTGGAGATAGAGCTCCAAGGCTCCGCAAGGAGTACCCCGAGGGAAGGCTCCCCTATACAACCGCCTTCTCCCAGCGAGGCAGAGAGGACCCTACAGCAGGCCTTCCTCATCAGCCTGAACGCCGCTGCTGAACGCGACCGACTGCAGATCCAGCAGCGGAGCGAAGAAGAGCATATACGTCTAGAAATAAGACGCATTCAGAGGGAAGAGAATGTGGCCCGAGACCGAGCAGACAGCCAGCGAGCAGCTGCTGGTGCTCTACGGGACGCAGAGCGCGACAGACAGCAAGCGCAACTAATAGAACAGCTGATCAGACGGACAACACCCTCTCCCTCCGCCAGAGGCTCCAGGAACTCGTCTAGACACACCTCCAGGGCGGCATCCCCTAGCCGAGTAAACAACCCTGAACTTGACCAACAGACGAGGTCTATACCCCCCACAGACCACCTCCCCCCACCGGTCCAAGCGAGACCTAGCAACCGGGAAGGAGCAGCATATCCTGTGGAGAGGCTAAACCAGAGACTACAAGCACTGGATGACCTAACTGAAGACGAAGAGGAAGAGGAGGAGAACCACGCCCGACGACAGCACAGTACTCTACCGGACCAGGAGGTCCGGTACAGCCCAGGCTATACTCCCGCGGAGCTGCGCTACAGACCCCCGACTCTATACCCGGGTGAGCACGACGCACGACCCGCACCGAGGAACAGCACCTGGACAAGCGGACCATGGTACACTGCCGGTACCAGCCCATACCAAGGAGCGGGAGGAGACTCGCCTAGGAGGCCTCTCCCCCAACGCTCGCCGATGTATCCACAGTCAGCGTCATACATTGGCACGCCTATGGTACCCGACTTCACCCAAGAGAACCGGGCCCAGTATACAGAACTCCGCATGTGTCTGGAGACCATGTTGGTGGATGTATTGGATGAACGCCATAAATACGCCATCCTACTGAAGCACTTAAAGGTACCCCGCGCACATAATATAGCGCTCGCCTACGCGACTTCCACCACCCCATACACAGCAGCGCTGGTAGCATTGGACCAGAGGTATGGGCGCATATGGGATTACGTGATCCAGGAGATCCGACACATCGACCGCTTACCCCCAGCAATAGACAATCGAGCACTGGACGACCTGTCCATCAGAGTGCAGTCCCTGGTAGGGATGTTGGGAGCGCAGAGAGAGAAGGGGAGGCATGAACTTTACGCCAACTCAAATGTGGAAAGGATCTTGGAGAAGCTGCCGCCCGCTCGACAGGAGCGTTTTAGGCGGCAGAGAGACCACCGAGACCCGAATGGCCCCGAACCGAACCTCCTCGATCTAGCAGACTTCCTGGCGAGAGAAGTCAGCAGCCTACGGCTAGATACATTCGGACGGAGCACCCCTGGCTCCAGAGAAGGAACCAGACGACTAAATGATGGAAGAAGATCGGTGACTGTGATGCACCAATCGGAGTCAGTACCGAGCAGCAGGAGCCACAGTACCCCCTCCAGAACGGAGAAGTGGAAGATAGTGTGCCCCTACTGTGAGAAAGAACACTGGCTAGCGCAATGTGACTCCTTCCCCAAGCTGAACGCGGAGGAAGCAAGTCAATGGATAAAGTCCAACAAGCGCTGTTTTCGCTGTGCGCGCTCACACATGGCAGCCGAATGCCGCTTAAAGAAAAGGTGCACCAAGTGCGATGGAGCCCATCTGGACATACTTCACGACAGTAACAGACGGCGCCCTTCACCCGCACCATCCAGCAGCAAAGCGAGCGTCATGTACATCGATCCCGCCAGCAGCAGTGGAGCCCGAGTACTCCTAAAAGTAGTGCGTGTGACACTAAGCTACCAGAATAAAGTCCTGGACACTTACGCCGTCCTCGATGACGGGTCAGAGAAGACCCTTCTGCTCGCCTCCGCTGCGGCCCAGCTAGGGCTGCGGGGAAGCGAAACCCAAATGACAATTCGGACAATAAGACGAGATTTGAAGACGATAAAGGGCGAGAATGTCTCATTCTCTATCGCAGCAAGCGGCCAGCCTGAGCGACAGTACCAGATTACAGACGCTTTCACCAGCCAAGAAATAGGACTGTCGCGGTACACATACCCCGTCGCCAAGCTGATGGATAAATATGCACATCTGCGCAAGTTACCGATCCCGCTCATAGACAATGCTATGCCGACCCTGTTGATAGGCTCCGACCATGCAGACCTCATTGTCCCGATAGACCGGGTTCATACCGGACCCCGAGGCTGTCCTGCAGCAGTCGAGACCCGTTTGGGATGGACTCTCCAAGGCCCGCTCGCCAAATCTCTCAACCGAAGTACAGCCACTAGATGTCTCCACTCCCGAGTCACAGAGGGAGAAACCGCACTCCTGCAACACGTAGAGCGGTTATGGACCTTGGAACAAATGCCCTTTAAGAACGGAAAGAAAGACATTCGCTCTAAAGATGACATTTACGCCATTCACCTCCTCGAGACAGGGACCAAGAGAGTCCCGGTCAACGGCGTGTTGAGATACGCCACGCCACTCCTGCGGCGAGAAGGAATGCCTACTTTCCACGCCAAGACAGACGCCACAGAACGGTACCTGCTGAACACGGAGCGGCGCTTAGCCAAGAACCCCGCCCAAGAGAGTGTATACCGCGCTGAGATTGAGAAGCTCATCACAGCGGGACACATCACAAAGATGGACATTAAAGAGGCTGACCAGACCACTGAATCGTGGTACGTGCCTCACCACAAGGTCCATCACAACGGTAAAGACCGCATAGTATTTAACTGCAGCTACCAGATCGGATCCCAAAATCTGAATAAAGAGTTACTGCCCGGTCCCACACTCGGCCCCTCCCTACTCGGCGTTCTACTCCGCTTCCGCCAGGAAAAGGTGGCCATCAGCGGGGACATTAAAGGAATGTTCCTGCAGGTGAGATTAGTAGAGGAGGACAAGCCCCTGTTACGGTTCCTATGGAGAGAGAAGCCAGGAGATGAGCACCCAGCCATCTACCAATGGGAAGTCCTCCCCTTCGGAATGACGTGCAGCCCCTGCTGTGCTACATTTGCACTACAGAAACATGTAGCAGAGGACCCAGCAGCGGACGAAGAGGTCCGACACAGCGTAAAGAACAGCTTCTACGTAGACAACTGTCTACAAAGCCTTTCAACCCAGGAAGAAGCCGAGGCTCTCCTGATTAAACTCCGCGCCTCATTGATCAAAGGCGGCTTTGATCTCAGGCAGTGGGCCAGCAGCGATCCGCAAGTACTGCGCAGCCTCTCCTCCGAGGACAAGGCAGCCAGCAGCGAGACCTGGATGGCTACAATCCCGGGAGAAGCCCAGGAGATGACCCTGGGATTGGTGTGGCGATTCAAAACAGATTCGCTTCACTACAGACACAAGCCCCTGACTACGGAGCAGGGAAGGCCGGCGGCGGCGCCGACCACCAGACGGAGTGTGTACACAACACTCGCCCGACAATATGACCCGCTAGGATGTATTCTACCGTACACCACCAGGGCAAAAATGATTGTACGAGCATTGTGGGACAAGGACCAGGGCTGGGACGACCCCATTCCCGCACACCTTGTATCCACCTGGAGAGAGTGGGAGATGGAGCTCCACTCACTCCCAGGCGTTAATATGCGCCGAAGCTACTTCCCACCCACGGTGAGGCCAGAGACATGTAAAATGGACTTACACGTCTTCAGTGACGCCTCAGAGGTCGCATACGGATCAGTAGCCTACTTGCGGGCCCAAGAAGAGGGGGGAGAGATCTACACAGCATTTGTCCTCGCCCGCTCGAGAATAGCCCCACGCAAGCAACAATCTATCCCACGTCTAGAGCTCTGCGCAGCCCTAACCGGAGCGCACCTAGCCACGCTCATCCAACGTGAGCTCACCATACCGGTGTCTAGAACAATCCTGTGGTCAGATTCCACGACAGTACTCGCCTGGATCAAATCGGACTCATGCAAGTACAAAGTCTTCGTGGGAGTCAGAGTCACCGAGATTCAAGACTTAACCGAAGAGTTAACCGGAGAAACAGAGTGGCGCTACGTTGATACAAAACAGAACCCAGCTGACGTCATCACCCGGGGAATGCCCCTAGATGACCTCACCCATCGCAATGTCTACAGTGACGGCCCAGCATTCCTAAAGCTCCCGGAAGGAGAGTGGCCCACGCCTATCCCGAGGGAAGCCAGTCAGGAGGAGGCTGAGAATAAGAAGCCTGTGTTCTGTGGATTGAGCACTGTTATCTCCGCAGACCCCAACATAGATGATTGCACTACCATAGAGAGTGCACAACAAAGGACATTCCTACTGCACTACCTACCGTCTCTACAGACCCGCCAGAAGTGGGTAAAGGAGAGAGACAATTTGACAGAAGGAACGGTCGTCATGATTATTGATCAATCACTGCCCAGAGCTATGTGGCCGGCCGGCCGCGTAAGCAAAGTGATCACCGGTGCCGACGGCAAGGTCCGAGCAGCTGAAGTGCTTGTCCAGGGTCGCACTTACACCCGTCCCGTGGCGAGGCTCATAGAACTGCCCCGACTCCCAGACACAATCGATGATGACCATGACCCCATAACCCTATGACTTTGTGAAGTTGACTGACCCCTACAGCAAACCCTTATGTGTAAATAGACAACGCGATTAATCTGTCTCTGCTTAACTGATTAGGTCTGGGACCAATCAGGGGGTGGCTGTTGTGAAGGGCCAGATTAAACCGAATATATATATTTATTTATATATATATATTTAATTGTATTTGTATATTCTCTAATATTCCCTGATATCCCTTGTATATTCCTTGTACAATATGCATTGAATATCCATTCTAGCCTACTGAACATCCCATAATAGTCTCCATTCTACTATTGGTCGAGACCTTGGTGCCAGGCTGCCATACCCCCCAGACCCAGTTCAAACGTACCGCTCAACATGTACGAACAAGTCCTAGTTCCGCGTAGGAATCTGGCTACCGCACCACTAACGGTACTATTTGTTCATAGTGCGTATATATACTGCGCTACTAAAGTAGGACTTCCTTTTTAGTCCAGTTTCTTACCCTCCAATAGAGTGACAGACGTAAAGCCTCCCCGCGACGCCACGTGTGGGAGTAAGGCCAAGTTCGGCCTACCATCGGTATTGAGACATCGTGTATATTAATATTTGAATAGTCATATTTGGCACTATATCGTCGAGTTGGACGTAGTCTATTAAGCTAATAATAGTCTGTTAATATATAGTGCTTCGTACGGTGAGAATACTACCGTAGTCAGCACCCCATCGTTTCGGGCAGAAAACTGGCTGCTTATCCAGGGTGGCCGACCCCATGTGAGGCTGCACCCGAGGAGCCCCAGAGCCGACGAGCGAGTGGACCTGCATACCGGATTATTCTACCGACGACAGCCCGCCTTCCCAGGCACGGATTATGCTTTGTATACAGTGATTATTCTATGGATAAAGACCAACACTGCCGTGTGTTGGAAACCCCCCCCCCGGAGAGGACGACAGGTGAGGAGACGCTCTACACGACGAGGTCGCTTCACGTCTCTCCATCGTGGACCGAAGGAAGCCGGCCCACAGAGAGTCCAACTGCTTTCATCTGTGGATCGAGGATCGCTGAGGCACCGAGCCGCACAACCATGGGTTCTCCCAGGATACCCTCGGCCAGACGGATACAGCCAGACTCTACCCCCCCCCCCCCCTTCTCCAGTTGTCTTACAAGCGACCGGAATTCCCCCCTAGTGTATCCAGTTCTATAATCATTAAAGTATCATTGCTATTATTCCTTAACTATTCCAGGTCGTATATGTACCACCTGCGCCTTCAGAGATTGGACATTCTCTATTGATATACCGACGAATACTCTTGCCATAAAAGTGCATACTAATTCCCATTCATAAATGTGATTGATTTGATTAAGTGCTTGCTCTACACACCATCGCTGTGTAGAAATAAAGACCTATTTCTAATTCGTACATTTGTGTTGGATCCGTTTCATCTACGTGACAGTGTTCATCATAATATATTTATGCCGAGTACTGGGTGGCCGAATATTAAGTACAAAGGTAGTGGTAGTAAGTATCATATCTAGTAATACAGTCAGGGAATTGTACCCCTCAGTTACAAGCACCATGGAGAATCCTCCACTGTAAATCCCCAGTCCTTTTTTTTGATGGGAGTTTATACAAAGCTCTCCATCCCGGACTTAAAACACAGTCCACATCAAAATGTTTTCTCCACACAGAGTCCTCTCTCCCATTTAGCTTTCCCGCATTGAGAGCTTTAACACAACAGTTGTAAATAACTTTACCACCGACAGTATAAAAATCCAGTCCTTTCGAACCTGTTTCATCCAAAAGGCATCCAGAACAACCATTAATATCAGTATAAAGTTCCACTTCAGGAAAAGGGTCCTCTTCATCTGGGATCTCCTCCCCCGCACAGTACATCCTCAAAAGTTCGAAATCTTCCGACGACAGTCTTTCAGCCCACCGTTTTAAAATATAATCCATTTTTCGAACTGAGTTCAGACCCAGCAGTTTAGCCACAGCATGACCATCCTCTAACCTTGGCCCAGCTATATCCACGATTTTCCCCAGCGTGAGTATACCGTTTTTGCACAGTATATGTCTGAGTCCTGGTGTCGAACTGTCCGTAACATCCAATCTTGCCCCTCCAACAAGAGGTTCTCCCAACAACCAATACAATGAAAGAGCAGATTCAGACACTTTTCTTTTAAATAAATTCCATGCTTTAAAAACCCCTTTGTAAAATGGAGACAGTTCTGGCAAACTTAACACACGACCATCCATTAAAAACAAACCAGCATCAACACCGAAACCATTTGCCCTCCTTAAAATCACACTTGCAACATTCCTCCACACTAGAATATTACCTGCATAAGTGAGGTACTTTTGTACAAACTGAAGACGGAAAGTAGCCATCCTACTCTCTAAATGTATTAACCCTTGCCCCCCCTCATCCTTAGGCAAAAACAGAACAGCTTGAGGTACCCAGTGTAACTTGTCCCAAAAAAAATCCACTAGAATAGCTTGCACGCTTTTTAACAATCCACTAGGTGGCTCCATACAGGCCAAACGATGCCATAGTACAGAGGCTACCAAATTGTTTATTATCAACACCCTTCCTCTGTAGGACATCTTTGGTAACAACCACTTCCATTTATCTACTCTTCCTTTCATCTTTTCCATTATCCCTTCCCAATTCTTCTTTACTGTTACCTCATCACCTAAAAAAATTCCCAGATACTTGATACCCCCTCTTTTCCATCTTAAGCCCCCTGACAAGACTGGTAAACCACCAGACCACTTCCCTACTGCTAAAGCCTCGCTCTTTCCCCAATTTACCCTTGCCATTGTTAAAAAACTAAAATCACTAACACATTCCCCTAGAACATTAACATCCTTTTGATGTGTGACCAGGATTAAAACATCATCAGCATATGCAGATAAGATCTGCGCATTTTTCAAACCTGGTAAAACCAGACCGGAGATTCCAGCCCGTATCCTACACAGTAGAGGTTCAATTGAAATAGCGTACAACATTCCAGACAAAGGACACCCTTGCCTAACCCCACGTTCTACAATGAACGGAGCACTCAACCCCCCATTTATCTTCAATACACTCTCAATGTCCCGGTACAAAACTTTGATCATAGCTATAAGACCCGGGTTGAGACCAAAACGCTCCAAAATCTTCCAAAGATAGAGGTGCTCAACCCTGTCAAAAGCTTTTTCTTGGTCCAATGAAATAAAACCAACATCTAAACCCAAAGAACTAGAGACATCCAAAACATCCCTAACTAGAGACACATTGTCTGTAATGGATCTGCCAGGCACACAGTAGGTTTGATCCGTATGTATGATTTCCCCAATCACCTCCCTGAGTCTGTTGGCCAGGGCTTTCGACAGAAGCTTGTAATCCGTGCAGAGAATCGCAACAGGCCGCCAGTTCTTAATGTCCTGCAGATCTCCTTTCTTGGGTAACAAAGTTATCACCGCTCTCCTGCAGCTCAAAGGCAATGACATTTCCTCAAAACTCTCATTGAGCACCTCCAGCAGATCTTCACCCATCTCCTCCCAGAAAGCTTTGTAAAATTCAATGGTCAGTCCATCAATGCCAGGGGCTTTCCCCCCCTCCATTCCCTGCAGTGCATTGTATAGTTCATTCAGACCCAGAGGGTCCCCAAGACCGGTATTCTCTTCCTCAGAGATCTTTGGAAGCCCCTCACAAAAAGAAGCAAACAACGGTTCATTCTCCTTATATTCACTCTTATACAACCGTGAATAAAAACTCACAGCTTCATGCCGAATCTCTCCGTCCTCTATTAGCTCTCGTCCTTCAGCCGTACGCAAAGTGTGCAGAAAACGTCTATGCCCATTCTTCTTTTCCATACCAAAAAAAAACTGGAAGGTGCATCCATCAAGTTAGCACTTTGGAACCTCGACCGAACCAATGCACCCTGTGCCTGCATGCCTAGCAGATCCTTAAGCATATTTTTCTTGGATTTTAGAACCTCAAAATATCCCTGACTCCGTATGGGCTCAAACATATTCTGAAGGCCCTCAATCTCAGCCTCTAGATCCCTCATTGACCTTGTAATGCCCCGTGTGACATTAAGAGTGTATTGCTGACACAACTGTTTAATTTGAACTTTCCCCCAGTCCCACCACTGCCTCAGGGACGAAAAATCCTCTTTTTCACCCCTAAACCTTTTCCAAAAAAAAATAAAAGTCTCCTTAAAATTAACATCACACAGTAATGTGGAGTTAAAATGCCAATAAGCACTCTTTGGTTTTACCCTTGAAATAAAAACATCACTTAAAACCAACGAATGATCAGTAAAACCCACCGGCATAATTTTACACATCTTAACAACTCCACAATGATGTTTAAAACAATAAAACCTATCCAACCTAGCTAAAGAAATAACATTTTCTCTAACATGAGTCCAAGTATACTGTCTCTTGTTGTCATTTAACCTTCTCCAAATGTCCACAAGATCATGCGTCTCTACTATTCGATTTAAAATCCTCTGCGATTCTCTGTGAGGTTCAAAATGGTTCCTGTCTAAAAAATTATTCTGAGTGCAATTAAAATCACCACCCAGAAATAAAAAATCATCAGAATTACAACTCCTCAGAGTGTCATTGAGCTCATTTAAAAACAAAGCTCTCTCTGAACCAACCACGGGCGCATAAATATTAATAAAAACCATAGTACGCCTTTCAAACTTGGCTGTTACTACCATCAGTCTCCCCCCCACTTTCGACTGTATATCAAAAGACAAAGGTACAAACCGTTTTGAAAATAAAATGCCAATCCCCCCACTCACTGAGGTCAGGGAGTTTAAAAACACCTCACCCTTCCATTCTGCATTCCAGACTGTTTCATTTGACATATCACAATGCGTTTCCTGCACAAACATAACATCAATGCTTTTCACTTTGATCATTTCATACAACAGAGCTCTTTTCTTTATGTCCCTTGCCCCATTCAAATTCAACGTGGCCACTCTAAAATTACTGCTCATAAAAAAAAGAGTAAAACACCCACGTGAACAAAATCACCAAAACAACAAAACTATACCAATTCCCCCCCATCATCATTTTCTTTGTTGAGGTCCTTCTTAACCCCCTGTACCAAAAACCTCAACCGGTAAAGGGACACCTTAAAATGTCCATCCCCAATTGACAACACACCAGTCCTTTCAATTGGGACCTGAGATAAGAAAAACAGTGAGGTCAAGGAGCAAAAAAAAACACTCTCTCCATGTCCCTTGCCCCATACAACAAACCAAACAAAAACCACTCTAAAAACACCCCCCATTAAGAATAATTAAAATAAATAAAAAACAAAAAAAAACAAAAAACAACAAAACTACACTGAGTCCACTCCGTCCTCACCCTTACTGGGGTCCCGCTGTACCTTCTGTAAAATTTTTCTCATCCTGTACATCTCTGTTTCAACAAAACGACCATCTCCTTGAAACCTCATATTTTTCCTCGCTGACACAATAAACAACGCCTTGTCAGGAAAATAATCAAGTACCTCTACTCCCCTCCTATTTTTTGTCGCCTGTAAAAAACCTTTCATTTTCTCCAATGAATAGCCCTCAATGCCTGTATTAGCTGCATCGCCCTCAAATTCCTCATCATCCTCATCAGCGCCCATCTCCGACCATATACTCTCTTGTGAGCACTGTGTACCGCTGAGTACTTCCTTCACATCTGCCTTCTTAGCTTGAGAGCTTGACAACTCAACTATTTCTAGCTTCCTCTTCTGCCTAACAACCATCATCCCGTCGTCTCCCTCCTCCATGTCAATATCCTCTACTTCCTCCACCCTGACCCCCCCACCTGAGTCTTTTGTTTGACCCTGTTCCTCCAACAGTCCCACCTTCCTCCTGCCCATTCATCTCATCCACACTGATCCCAGCCCTTCCACCCTGTTCCTGCAGCTCAATGACCTCCACCTCATGTTTACTTCCATCCTCCGTAATCCTCCCTACCACGACCGCCCCCCCCCCCCCCCTCCCCCCTCATTCTCATCCCCACCAACTGTCCCCTGCACTTCCAGAGGTCCATCTTCCTCCTGGCTGTTCATCGTGTCCCTGTCGACACACGCCCCCCCACCCTGTCCCTTCAGACCGACTACAGCCACCTGTCCACCATCCTCCGTACTCCTTTCCACCACGACCCCCCCCCCCCCCCCCCCCCCCTCATTCCCATCCCCAATATCTGTCCCTTGAACAGTTCCACTCTTCTCCTGGCTATTCAACGTGTCCCGGCTGACACTAACCCCTTCCACCGCCCCCCCCCCCCCCCCCCCCCCCCCCACATTTCTATCTCCACCCGATGTTCCCCGTACCTCATCCCCAGCCTTACTACCCACTCCTTCCCTTTCCTTATCACTTCTATCTGGTACAATAACCTTCTCAGAAACCTCCCCTCCACCCCTCTTCCCCTTTACCCCCCCCCCCCCCCTCAACCCCTTGAACCACACCCCAAGCTGCTCCCTCTTTCCTCGTTGTGTTCTTCCCATCATTTACCCTGCTTGGCCCCTCCCCAGGGCACCCTTGTCTTTGATGCCCCTCCTTTCCGCACGCAAAGCAACGCATGTTCTGTGTTGTCGCAAAAATAATATACTCAAACCCATCTACTATTACTTTAAAATTAAGATCCAACTCATCATCACGTTTGTTCATTATGATGAACGTCTGCCTCCTGTGAGAAACCACATGTTGTAATTCAGGTGCTTTAAACCCCGAAGACATCTTCTTCAAAGGAGATACTATCTTCCCAAACCTGGTGAGTTCCCTCAATATAAGCTCGTCACCCACCAACGGAGGAACGTTTGACAACATCACCTTTTTGTCCGGTGTTGTGAGCGGCATAACCGAGACAAAAGTGTCATTTATGACTAAACCATCCAAAATCAAACGATTTACTTTACTCAAATCATCGAGAAAAAATACGACCCCTCCATTCATTCTTGCCGCGGACTTAACGGTCGGAGCGCCTACTACCTTCGCAACAGCGAGACTACAGGTCTCTACTGAACACGGAAAAGCCGGCGAGACCTTAAAGCCATGTTTCCTGGTCAAACGCGCGAAGTCCATTGTCACCGTGACAGCAGACAGCTGCCCAGGCGAGCACCGACAACGCTACCAGCTCACCACCAACACACAACCAGTCAAATAAACTACAGTCTAATTCACAATTTTGACAAAACAACATAAAGATAGGAAAAGTTTAGAAGACTCACGTGTTCCGCAAACTCTCGGCAGCACCACACTCAAAACTCCCGCACCACCATCCATACGCATGCGCACAGAGAGAGAGAGAGAGAGAGAGAGAGAGAGAGAGAGAGAGAGAGAGAGAGAGAGAGAGAGAGAGAGAGAGAGAGAGAGAGAGAGAGAGAGAGAGAGAGAGAGAGAGAGAGAGAGAGAGAGAGAGAGATAGATATATGATAGATAGATAGATAGATGATACTCAACTCTTCCTCTCCTTCCCTCCCTCAGATATCCACGTCTCTGAGCGGATCTCGGCCTGTCTGTCCGACATCTCCGCCTGGATGACGACCAACCACCTCAAACTGAACCTAAGCAAAACAGAATTGCTCCACCTGCCGGCCAAATCCTCCCCCCTGACCGACCTCTCCATCACAGTCGAGAATGCAGCTGTGACCGCGTCCCCGACCGCCAAGAACCTTGGTGTTGTCCTCGACGACCAGTTGAACTTCTCTGCTCACATCGCAGCGACAACCAGAACCTGCAGATTCCTCCTGAGCAACGTCAGAAGGATACGCCCCTTCCTGACAAAAGAAGCCACCCAACTCCTCATCCAATCAACAGTCATCTCCCGCCTCGACTACTGCAACGCACTGCTAGCTGGCCTCCCGGCCACTGCCACCAAGCCTCTTCAACTCATTCAAAACGCAGCGGCCCGCCTGATATCAAACCTACCGAAGTCGGCCCATGTCACCCCACTTCTTAGGGACCTGCACTGGCTCCCCATTGCTGCACGTATCCGCTTCAAGGCCCTCGACCTAGCATACCGTGCAGCAAAGGGAACCGCTCCCGCCTACCTCCGGTCAATGGTCTCTAACTACACACCCTCAAGACCCCTACGCTCTGCATCTTCTGGCCGCCTCAGACCTACTCCTATCCAAGCTCCCGGAGGGTCATCAAAGAGAAGCCGCCTATTCTCAGTCCTTGCCCCACAATGGTGGAATGAACTACCCATCCCAGTTAGGACAGCCGAATCCCGTCCAATCTTTCGCCGTCGACTAAAGACTCACTTCTTCAACCATTATCTGAAATGATAAAAAAAAAAAAAAAAAAAAAAAAAAATCTAACCCTGACTAACCTTACTGTCATGCACTTGTCCTAATAAACTAACCTACACTGTAACACGCAACACTTGATGAACATTGTTACTCAGCTGATAGAGTTGTACCCTTCTTGCTGTCTTGTCGTACAGAACTTGTAAGTCGCTTTGGATAAAAGCGTCAGCTAAATGACTAAATGTAAATGTAAATGTAGATAGATAGATAGATAGATAGATAGATAGACAGACAGACAGACAGACAGACAGACAGACAGACAGACAGACAGACAGACAGACAGACAGACAGACAGACAGACAGACAGACAGACAGACAGACAGACAGACAGACAGACAGACAGACAGACAGACAGACAGACAGACAGACAGACAGACAGACAGACAGACAGACAGACAGACAGATAGATAGATAGATAGATAGATAGATAGATAGATAGAAAGAAAGAAAGAAAGAAAGAAAGAAAGAAAGAAAGAAAGAAAGAAAGAAAGAAAGAAAGAAAGAAAGAAAGAAAGAAAGAAAGAAAGAAAGAAAGAAAGAAAGAAAGAAAGAAAGAAAGAAAGAAAGAAAGAAAGAAAGATAGAGAGGCAGTCTAAATGGACAATGACTAATATGTTTACATTCCAGCTTTATTTTCCTCTAACAATCTAATTAATAAAAAAGTCCAAAGTTAAGTTTTACACGTCATATGGATGACACTAATTAGCTGTGGACATCGTCCAGAATTTAAGTACCGGTAAGTAAATATACTTTGATGTGGTATGAATTTAAAGTGGAATGCCACCCATTTTAAGAATTTCCATATGTTCCTCCTGTGCCTCAGGACAGTTCAGTTTAATTAGTTTGTCTATTTTATCAAATGTTCTTCTAATTACCTAGCGTGCTCTATGTGCGTTTTGTTCGAGTGCATTCTCTCTCAGACCAAAGTTACCTGAGGCACTGATTTTGAGCCCCATAATATAGGATGTGATGCAGTTGGGTGTTTCCCCATTTGAATTGATCATGGATCTATGCCCGTGTGTTCGTCGCTTCATACGTCACTTCGTACGTCACTTCGTACATCACTTCGTCCGTCACTTCATCCGTCACTCCGTCCGTCACTCCGTCCGTCACTCCGTCCGTCACTCCGACCGTCACTTCGCCCATCACTTTGTCACACTGTAATGTTGAATTTGTGCCACCAGGGGGAGGTCTGACTCTGCAGGGGAAAGTTATATGCATCTGGTCTGGGAAAAGCTAATGCTAACCGTTTTATGTACATGAATGGAAAATGTTAACAAGATCGGTGCCATACTCCGGGAGATCTAGTTGAATAAAAACACAGATTTGGGGAGTATAACCAAGTTAGCTAGTTAGTCGCTTAGTTTACCTTTGTAACCCATTGGATAGATTTGGTAGTTTATAGCTAATTGTTTTAGGATAGGAAAGCTAGAAAAGCTTCATGTATGTGAATGGGAAATGCTAACAATATGAGGGCCATACTCCAGAAGGTCTAGTTAAATAAAATTTAGACTAACCTAGTTGGCTAGTTATTCACTTAGTCTACCTTTCTGACCACATAGAGTATTTGGTCGTTTATAGCAAAACGTACTTTAATGGGGAACAAAAGGCACTTGAGGTGAAAAGGAACTGTCAATTAAGCATGATCTGACCATGCCCCACATCAATGGTCTGAGCAGCAAGATGTGCCCTTTCTCAGCTGGGTTTTATAATAGTTATTAAGTAACTGACTGGCCCAAGGAAGAAAGTGGTGGGGGACAACGTGTTTACTTGCTTCTGTCTGGATATGTTATATAAAAGCCATTTTGACCTGGTTAAAAAAGTGTTGTTTAAAGACAGGCATCTGCCAGAGTCTAGGAAGAAATTATGTTTACTGTTGTTGTCCTCTCCTCACCTCACATCACCTCTCCTCACCTCTCCTTCCCCCCTCCTCTCCTCACCTCACCTCACCTCTCCTTCCCCCCCTCCTCACCTCTCCTCTCTCATCTTCCTCCATCCATCCCTACATTTCAGTTTTAGTTTAATTTGTTCAGAAAAAAAACTTAAAAAAAAAATATCCGCCAATACAAGTTTCAAGTTCAAGTTTCTTTAATAGTTGTCATACAGAAGTACAGAATACTTTTATACAAAATGCTTCTTTCTGTTACGCTCCAGAGACTGTGCTAGACAAAAGATAAGTATGAAATAAAATAGTATAGCATGTAAAAATAGAAGTAAAAATAGAAGTCACGTACGTAGACACAATTATAATACATATTTTATGTGTTATGTATGACTCGGTTACATAACAGGTTGTTATCAGATGAAAAGATAGGCATTCATAAAGCTTTTATTACAGCCCTCTTTCTCTCTCCCTCTGTCTTTCTCCATTCCTCCATCGGTCCTCCTCTCCTTCCAATCTTACCCTTTAACACTAGCACAGCCATGGAGAAAATGCCACTAATTCCCACCAGGAACGGGTCAGATGACCCGACAGCTTAAAGGAGAAATATGAGACAAATAAACAGTGTAAACTATATAGTTACCTCTGAATATGAAAATATGAGGTTTACCACAATGAAATGTACAGATGTAGCCATTAGTGTTCCTAACCATTTTGCCGCGGTGGTCTCACAACATGGGAATTAATTTGGAAACCAGGTTGCTGTTCTGTTATATGCCCGCCAGGAGGCACAAAGTCTGTTAACTTCATTAGACGGACGCTACAATGTCCTATGTCTACAGACTGTATGAATTAATGTTGCTGAATTAAAGAATGAATAAGTAAAATGTGTCAAATCAGCAGTCAAAGTGTATATATTAAAATATATATAGTCTAGAGGAAGGACATCATATGAAGACGTAAGTAAGTGACGATAAAAGTCAGAGACGAAGCCTCTCGATGACTCCTTTTCATAAAATAATTTGTGATATCTGTGGTGCTCAAGTGGCATCTTTAATGGGACTCCATGAGCCCTTAAAGCTGCTCTTAATTGTAGATAGAAATAATAAGTGGAGTTGGTGAGGTTAAATTTGTTAGATATATCTTGATAGCTGCAGAAACCCCGGTCGTTGAAGATATCCCCCAGTGTATGTATGCCCTTCTTTTCCCATTTGGTAAATATTGTAACGTTCGGGAGACTATCCTCCTTAGGATAGTATCCCACTGTCTACCTGGGTCACTCCTGTTGTTATGGGTTCACCTTGTATGTCACCACTGATTGCTGTCATCACTAATTGTCTGTCACACATGGGTGCTGTCATTGGTTGACAGACTGCTGTCACTCATTGACAGCGTGGAATGTTTAGTATGTGACCTATTTAACGTTTGCTCTATCCTTTGTCCTTTGCTAGAGCTTCACCTAAACCTACGGACAAGATACAGCTGGAACAAGCACAGACATATTGTCTTTATCCCTGTACTTGCATTATACGCTTTTCCCTGATAATAAACAGTACAGCTGTTTTGGAAGAGTAACCATTTCTCACAAATGCTCAGGAAGTCCCGTTTTTCAAAAATCTGTAAAAATAGAACAAAGACAATTTCGAGTGCATATAGTGTAATCTATATGTATCCTTACTTGCTAAACGTAATACGACTTGTAAATATGTTTAATTCTTGCTAAATTGTATAGTTCAAATGATCCCTGTATTCCCCGAAACTACAACGCGTCACGTACATGCACGCGCGCACACACAAACAGCACATAGGTGTTAATCACTGAGTGATCTAATATGCATATTCTTCAGCGCGAGAGGGGGGGGGTTGTGTTTCTCACTGTCTGTCGTTGATAATATAATCTGAAGAGGTCCTGCATTATTATTATTATCATTCTCGAGAATACACGCGGACCCGACCGAACGTTCATTTATGAATTAAAAGTAGTCTAACATGCTTTTCATCCTCGCCCGTGTATATACCCACGTCGCGCTAAAACAACATAACTACTGTATGGCAGAGACAGAGTGCGTGTGTGTACGAGTTATGAGTTATCTCGCAGTTCATTCAAGCGCGCATCACGGTGATGACAGCTCTCTAGAGTAGAAAGGTGCGCTCACAGGGGCGTAGCTGGAGATTCTGGGCCCCATGAAAGAATCAATTTGTGGGCCCCCAATCTATTAAAAAATGTGGAGCCCCCAATCTATAAAAAAAATTGGGGCATTTGCTGGGCCCTTGGAATCATCATAACCCCCCCCCCCCCCCCCCCCCAGCTACTCCCCTGCACACACACACACACACACACACACACTCTCTCTCTCTCTCTCTCTCAAACAGAGAAATCAAAAGAAATCAGTACATTACAGAAGGAATTTCTTGTACAGTCTTGTACAGTGGGTGACAATATTGTCACAAGGAAAGATGAAATTACATACCTAGGTTTCATGTCTATCTATATCTCCCTATCTCCCTCTCTCTCCCTCCATCTCTCCTCTGACACTTTCTGGAAATGCTCAAGACAGCACTATACACTATTTGCACAGCCATTTGAAATCTACAGTTACACTAGTGCTGTATAATGAGGTAAATGAGTACAAGACACGTATGTTTCACAGACACACACACACACACATACACAGACAGACAGACACAGACACACACACAGAAACACACAAACAAACGATCAAATTAAAAGCTGGATATAAATCTGCCACACGTGCTGTCAGGGTCAAACCAGTCTGGATTGATGTTGTAGTCTGAAAAAATGCCAGGAAATGCTCAGAGAATTGTTGCATATATAGAACACAAATGTTCTAGAACAGGGCTATTCAACTAAATTGTTCAGGGGGCCACATTGTCAGAAACCCAAGGGGCCAGGGGCCGGACTGCCACGGCGCCTCCCCGTGCTATGAATATATGTACACTTGACACAACACGCAACCACATTTTCACAACTTTTATTTAACTACATTGCAAAAGTAGTATACTTAAAAAAAAAAAGTGCTTCATTTATGTGCCACATCTGCAACATCTCCTGCAGAAAGTGCTTCATTTATGACTGTGCAACAACTGCAACATCTCCTCTTCAACATTTCAATATAAAAATAAAATAAAAAACAAACAAGTGCATGATGTGCATCTGAACATTCTAACATCAACACTTGAACAAAAAAACACATTTATAGTGCAGCTGAGCTTATGAAAAAGTGCTTCATGTCTGTGCAACAACAGCAAATCACAGCATCTTATAGCACTTATTGTCCACTCTTAACTCTCAAACATCAGGGGGGTGGGGGGCAGACAGGCCTAGCCTACATACACACATCTAATGAGAGCGATTGCACTTCTTTGACTGGGCAATGGCAGAGAAAGAGGGTTCATAGGATGTGAGGGCTACCCGCAAACAGTGATGCAAATGCTCATTTGTCAAGGAGGCACGTTGCTTGTTTTAATGGCATTCATGTGAGAGAAACTGGATTCACAGGTGTATGTTGAGCCAAACATTGTTAGCACAGATATTGCCAGTGTTTTTATTTTGGGGAATGTCTTGACATGAATACACTTTATCCAAAATGTTGTGGTGGATTCATTCTCAAGTGCCTGCTTCAGAGCAGATGATGCTTGCATGTCAATTATTTCAAGTTGCAGGAGACCTTCATCAATGTGAAGTTATGCAAGGAACTCTTGTCCTTTTGTGGAAATAGCAGCTACATTGGCAAATGGGTTGCTCACAAAATGCATCAATTCTCTGGACATGTCAAATTCATCAAATCGTCTTGCAAAGTTTTCCCTCAATTTATCAATGAAATTTGTCATTAATTGAGTGACTTTTGGCTCAATTGTGGGTGTTAACGTTGACATGAAAAAAAAAAAGTAAAAAAAAAAAAAAAAAAAAATTAATAAAAAATATTTTTTTTTAATTTTTTTTAATTTTTTTTATTATCGTGTACTCTTTGGCGGGCCGGTCAGAATCATCCCGCGGGCCGGATCTGGCCCGCGGGCCGCCAGTTGAATAGCCCTGTTCTAGAATGTTCGATTATGACATCATACTGTGACATACTCCTCCTGTAGTGTGAAAAAACATGCATTCTCATAAATATTACGATCAAATCTATTTTGTACTTGATGATACATTTGAAATTGGTTTGGTTATGATCATGTTATTAGTGTGTGTGTGTGTGTGTGTGTGTGTGTGTGTGTGTGTGTGTGTGTGTGTGTGTGTGTGTGTGTGTGTGTGTGTGTGTGTGTGTGTGTGTGTGTGTGTGTGTGTGTGTGTGTGTGTGTGTGTGTGTGTGTGTGTGTGTAAAAAACTAATTAATAATATAATTATTATAAATGTCTCTCTCATTTACTCTGGGACTCTGGGACTTCTTTCTTTCTTTCTTTCTTTCTTTCTTTCTTTCTTTCTTTCTTTCTTTCTTTCTTTCTTTCTTTCTTTCTTTCTTTCTTTCTTTCTTTCTTTCTTTCTTTCTTTCTTTCTTTCTTTCTTTCTTTCTTTCTTTCTTTCTTTCTTTCTTTCTTTCTTTCTTTCTTTCTTTCTTTCTTTCTTTCTTTCTTTCTTTCTTTCTTTCTTTCTTTCTTTCTTTCTTTCTTTCTTTCTTTCTTTCTTTCTCTCTCTTTTCTATTATATTACTATTATATATCTATCTTTATATCTAAACCTCTGTCTATCTAGTGTGTGTATGCATGGCATCAAATCAAAGTGTGTGTTGCTGTAGGCCTGCCTGTATTGATCAGTCACACTATACCCCCATTCAGCCGTAATTGTTCCCTGCTGGGCCTTTGTTTCATGGTGTGAATTAGTCATTGACATTGACATTGACATCACATTGCATTCTGGGAAGGAGTGTAGTTCCCTTATCATTAGCTGAATTCACTGAATTCTCTTCAGTGGCTCCTGCTGCAAATTGGTAATGACTGTACCAGAATGTTTGATAGGACATTGATTGAAAACTATCGTCTCAAATTTGACAATTAATGGCTTATTTTGAAGGTATGAATCTTTAATTTTACATTATGTAACAAAAAAAAAGAGAATATTCTGAGAAGGTGGAGCTAGAAATGTTAGACCTCAGGGGGTTAAAGTGGTGCGTCGGGTGAATCCTATGGCTTACAGGCTACGCCTTCCGGCCTCTATGAGGGTCCATCCGACATGTGTCCCTGTTGAAGCCGTTCCTCTCATCGCCCTTGTCCGCGCCACTCCCTGCGGTTCCTCCGCACCGCATTATTGACGGTCAGCCTGTCTATACGGTGCGGAGAATCCTGAGTTGTAGGCGGAGGGGTAGGGGGTTTCAGTTCTTGGTGGATTGGGAGGGGTACGCGGTAGAAGAGCATTCTTGGGTGCCTCAACGGGACTTGTTAGACCCCAGCCTGATGATTTCCGGCGGCTGCATCCCGAGGCCCCTAGGTGAACGTCAGGTGCCGTTCGTCGGGGGGGATACTGTAACGTTCTGGAGACTATCCTCCTTAGGATAGTATCCCACTGTCTACCTGGGTCACTCCTGTTGTTATGGGTTCACCTTGTATGTCACCACTGATTGCTGTCATCACTAATTGTATGTCACACCTGGGTGCGACAGACCCAGGTGCTGTCATCACTAATTGTCTGTCACACCTGGGTGCTGTCATTGGTTTACAGACTGCTGTCACTCATTGACAGCGTGGAATGTTTAGTATGTGACCTATTTAACGTTTGCTCTATCCTTTGTCCTTTGCTAGAGCTTCACCTAAACCTACGGACAAGATACAGCTGGAACAAGCACAGACATATTGTCTTTATCCCTGTACTTGCATTATACGCTTTTCCCTGATAATAAACAGTACAGCTGTTTTGGAAGAGTAAACATTTCTCCGTCTCGTTCTTCTTCTCGACAACTTGGAAGTCACTTACCCGTTCGTAACAAAATCTGATAGGTTGTTGTGCAATAAGGAGTACATTGTTATTAAATAGGGGAGAATGACTATGCCATTTATGTTGGTTAGTAAAATTTTTCTGTGTGTCACACCATATCCGGATCACATGTGTAATAAGAGGGCCAAATTTCAAGTTGCATTGCTTAATTTATAAGTTGGTGTATACTATATCCTGCAGTCTATGTGGTGCCACTATGTTCTCCTCTAATGGTCTCCAGGATACAGATGCTTGAGAATCAAACCAGGTGATCAGTGGTCTTAAAGGAAAACTCCAACATTTTGGGAAATTTGCTTATTTAACATCTTCCCTGGAGTTAGACAAGAAGATACATACCTTTTTTGTCTCTGTGCGTGCATTTAGCTTAGGGAACAGTCGCTCCGTTAGTATAGCTTAGCTTCATCACTGGAAGTGAGGCAGATCCGGAGCCTTACAGTGTATAGTTTGATTGATTGATTGATTGAAAAGTTTATTAACAGATTGCAGAATACACTCCAAATACAACTCCAAAAACGTTCATGTAAACATGTTGTGACCTGTGTATTCACCACGTGGAGAAATAAAAAATAATTGAATTAGACAATTACGTTTTATAAGCAAATATACTCGGAACAATTTTTTTGCCCAACCACTACTCTATGAGCGCAGCCAGTGATTTCAACGTGACGCCGTGTTTGTTTACATTCTCATTCATTCAAAAGATCCGAACCGATTGAAGTTTATGGATACCATGACTTGAAATCCTCTTACCTTGACGATTAAAAGCCTCCCCAATTTAGAAAACAGTAATCCAATGGCTGGTATATTGTTATACCGGACGCTCTGAGCTAACCGGAACTAACGCAAAACAGGAGGATAGTAAAGCATATATAATGACTTCCTTTCTGGGGTTGTCAAAATAAAAGTGCAACGTTTATAGCACCGGAAAAAGTTTATTTTGTACATTATCTAACGTTAACACGAACCTAAACTAACTTTAGGTTAGTTGTAACGTTAGTTTAGGTTTGTGTTAACGTTAGATAATGTACAAAATAAACGTTTTCCGCTGCTATAAACGTTGCACTTTTATTTTGACAAAGTCATTATATATGCTTTACTATCCTCCTGTTCTGCGTTAGCTCTGGTTAGCTCAGAGCGTCCGGTATAACAATATACCAGCCATTGGATTACTGTTTTCTAAATTGGGGAGGCTTTTAATCGTCAAGGTAAGAGGATTTCAAGTCATGGTATCCATAAACTTCAATCGGTTCGGATCTTTTGAATGAATGAGAATGTAAACAAACACAGCGTTTTTGATTGATTGAAAAGTTTATTAACAGATTGCAGAATGGGTACAGTACAGTACATCTCAATACATACAATTGTTAAGGGGATGCAGACCAGAGAAAGACTTTCGTCTTGTTTCCACCAGGGTCCCCCATTTTCAATTCATCATAACATATATGACATACATGACATACAGATAGACAGTACTGCTACATCTATACATTTATGACATATCAGATTTGCAAATACAGTACTGTTTGTGATACAAAAGTGTCCAGAAAAGGAGTGTATATACATTTGGCGTAGAGACTGTACATTGGAGGAGGTTGGTGGGGTGGGGTTGGGTGGGTTGGGTGAGGGCTGTACATTGGAGGTGGGGGGGGGGGGGGGGGGGGTTGGGTAGGGGACACACGCACATTTTACACTGTACATTGGAATGTTGACAAAGCCTTACTTGGTCATTTACTGTACAACTAGGTTAGGACATTTGTAGGGGCCAGTTTCGAATTGCAGTCTCGCGTAGGTGTTTTTTGAGAGTGTTTTTGAAGGTGGGTAGTGATTCACATTCCTTTACAGCTTTAGGCAGGGCGTTCCACATTGATGTGGCATAATTGCGAAACGTGTTTAGTCCCTTGTTTGAGCCGAATCTGGGTTTTACATGATTTGTGGAGCTCCCTCTGGTGTTGTGATCGTGGTATTCACTGACCTTTGGGAAGTATTTTGACATGTACATGGGTACCTTGGTCGCGTAGTGTATCTTGTAGACCAGGCCCATTGCAAGTTGCTGTACTCTGTCGTCTACTCTAAGCCATCCTAGGTTGTCAAAGTGGGCAGGGGTGAGGTGGGTTCTAGGAGTCAGGTCAAGTAGTAGTCTGACTAGCTTGTTTTGAGATGTTTGTAATTTGTTTTTTAGTGCCTTTGAGGTGCTTTGGTACCATGAGGTGCAAGCATAGTCGTAGTACCCTTGAATGAGTGCTCCTGCTAGAGTCTTCAGGGTATTCTTGTTTACCAGAGAGGAGATCCGGTACAAGAATCGCGTTCGTTGGTTGACTTTTTTTATTACATTGGATGCCATTTTGTCACAGGAAAGATTAGCCTCTAGGATGGAACCCAGGTAGGTAATTTCATCTTTCCTTGTGACAATATTGTCACCCACTGTAACCGAGAAGCCGTCAGTCTTGCTGAGTTTGTTATTTGAACCGAAGAGAATGGACTCTGTTTTGCCCATGTGTAATGATAGTTTGTTGTCGGCGAGCCATATGCAGATTTTGCCTAGTTCCGAGCTGAGGGCTTTTTCAACCTGTAACTTGTTCTTGTCAGAGACCAGCAGGGCTGAGTCGTCCGCAAACAGGAACAAGTTGCAGTCACAAGCTGACGACATGTCATTTGCATAAATTAGGAATAGTAGCGGTCCTAGTATGCTTCCTTGTGGAACACCACAGCTCACTGTGAGGGGGGGGGATAGGGTACCGTTTACTTCCACCATCTGTTCCCTCCCCTCCAGGTAGGATTGTATCCAGCTCACTGATAAACTATCAAAACCAATTGCTTTTAGCTTGTCAATCAGAATGGTGTGATTGACAGTGTCGAAGGCCTTTTGTAGGTCCAGCATGACCATGCCGCAGTATTTGCCCGCGTCCACCTCTTGTTTGATGTGGTCGTTCAAGTAGAGAAGGCATGTGTCAGTGGAGTGGGATGTTATGAAGCCAGATTGGAATTCGTAGATTAGATTTTATTCCGCGAGGTATTTTTCGATCTGTTCGTATACTATTTTTTCCATGACTTTCGAGATGGATGTAAGGATAGAAACAGGGCGGTAGTTACCCGGGTCTAATTTGCTGCCCTTTTTGTGCAGGGGTGTTACTCTCGCAATTTTGAAGTCCTTGGGGACGTGTCCCTGTTTTATGGAGAGGTTTATTATGTGTGTGATGACTGGGGTGATGGCTGCTGCTGAGTCTCTGAGGAATTTGGAGGGGATGTTGTCATGGCCAGTGGCCTTGTTTGGTTGGAGGGCGCTCAGTTTTTTGAGTACCTCATCTGTAGTTACTATTTCCAGTTTGAAGTCGTCTTTGTGGACGCCTAGGTTCATGTAGTATGCTACTATGTGTTCTACCCCATACTGCCCTGAGTGGGAGGGTAGTTTGTTTACCAGTGTTGTGGCTATGTTTGTGAAGAAAGTGTTTAAGTAATTGGCTACATCCAGCTTGTCTGTGATGAGCGTGTTGTCCGTCTTTATGTTTATGTTTGAGAACCTGGTTTTGAGTTTTTTACTGCAGCCTAGTCACGTTGAAATCACTGGCTGCGCTCATAGAGTAGTGGTTGGGCAAAAAAAAATTCCAGAGTATATTTGCTTATAAAACGTAATTGTCTAATTCAATTATTTTTTATTTCTCCACGTGGTGAATACACAGGTCACAACATGTTTACATGAACGTTTTGGAGTTGTATTTGGAGTGTATTCTGCAATCTGTTAATAAACTTTTCAAACAATCAAACAAACTATACATCGTAAGGCTCCGGATCTGCCTCACTTCCAGTGATGAAGCTAAGCTATGCTAACGGAGCGACTGTTCCCTAAGCTAAATGCACGCACAGAGACAAAAAAGGTATGTATCTTCTTGTCTAACTCCAGGGAAGATGTTAAATAAGCGAATTTCCTAAAATGTTGGAGTTTTCCTTTAAAGAGAACGCTTTAAAATAGTAGTTGAAGTCTGGAAATGCTAAACCCCCGTCGGCTTTATTTCTCTGTGCAGTGGATCTTTTTATTCGTGGAGGTTTGTTGTTCCAAATAAATGTATATGCGGTGGAGTGTAATTTTTGCCAGTAACCAACAGGGGGGGGTAACGGCAACATCGAGCTGAAAAAGTTGATTCTAGGTAAAACATCCATCTTAACTATATGCTCGTGCCTGTACTGAGTTTTTTAGTTTTGACCACCTGCCGAAGTCGTTTGTGATCCTATCTAGGAATCCGGTATAATTATACCTCACCGTTTGGCATATAGTAGGGAATATTTGAACTCCAAGACATCTAAAGTGTTCTACCATTGGTATATTTACTGGGAGTGAGGTAGCCTTTGCAGTCACATTAAGTGGAAGGAAGGCCGATGTTGGCCAGTTTATCTTAAATCCTGATAGATTGCCAAAATCATCTATTACCTTGAGAAGATGAGGCAGTGAGGTGGTAGGGTTTTGCATGAACATTATTACATTGTCCGCATATAAACTGATATGATGCTGTGTGCCCTTAATTGAAATTGGCTCTATGGATTGGGATTGTCTTATATACTGTGCCAAAGGCTCTAGGGCAGTGGTTCTTAAACGTTTTACACCAAGTACCACCTGATAACGTAGCTGGCTCTCCAAGTACCACCATATGACCGGCGTTAAAATACAGTCTATTCAGCTATGCACAGTTTATGCAGGAGGCAAATGTATTCCTAATACCATTATTTATTGTAAACTTTTGTCAGACACAGCCACAATGTACAAAGGGATAGCACTAGAACTAGCAAACGCTTCCACACAACTCATACAATGCAAGGGGCATTGAGAACATAATAACTAACATTCTCACATAGCAAGTGAGAAAATTAAGAACTGTATTTCAGCAAATGTACTTAATTCTCTCTCTATCTCTCTCTTTCTCTCTCTCTCTCACATAGCAAGCAATTGTCCTTCATTATCTCTCTCTCACACTCACTCACTCACACACACACACACACACACACACACACACACACACACACACACACACACACACACACACACACACACACACACACACACACACACACACACACACACACACACACACACACACACACACACACACACACACACACACACACACACACATTTATTTTGTTACAAAAACTTAATTTCCTGCATTCTGGTACAGGAATTTTTGAAATTGTACCCTTTAAATGCCAGTGTTTGTGATGGGCATCACACATTATTGTAAAAAAGAAAAGAAAACACATTCAATACATTTTTGAATTTTTACCCTTTAAATGCCAGTTTGTGTGATGGCATCACGAATTATTGTTAAAAAAAACACACAAAAAGTAAAATATTTTCAATATCAAATGCAAAGTACATTTTTTTGGGGGGGATTATTACAGGCTAGGCATGTGTCAATGATTAGCAACAACGCAGATTTTGATGGATTTTTTGTAATGTCAGATTTAACACCAACTCTTTTCAGAAAAGTGGGAGTATTTCATTTTTTATCTGACATTACAAAAAGTCTAAAAAAATAAATGGTTATGATCAGTGCTGAAGTTGAATTTAAGATTTATGACTGTTTAGACTGCATTACTCTCTGTCACAGTGATCTCCTGGTTGTTCCCCAATTAGGTTATCTAACTATCGCGCCGCCGCAACCAGAAACACTGGCCTGGCCTGCTTCTAAGTTCAGTGGCCTGACTGCAAATTTTTTTATTTAATTTGTTTGTGCTTTTTTGTAAATGTTTTCAAGTACCACCAGCAGTACCACCAAGTACCACTAGTGGTACGCATACCACAGTTTGAGAACCACTGCTCTAGGGATAGAGCAAACAGTCCGGGACTAAGAGGACAACCCTGTCTGGACGAACGCGACACAGGGAAGTTTGGGGAGGTGAATTTCCCTGTTATAATCATGGCCGACGGATCTGTGTATAGTACTTTGATCATATTAATGAATCCATCTCCTAACCCCATCCTTCCAAGTACTGCCCATAAATAAGACCATTCCAACCTATCAAAGGCCTTCATCGCATCCAAGGATAATACAGCTACATGAGGCACGGCCTCTTTGCTGGCGTCTATCACATGCAGTAACCGTCTAATATTATCCGTGATCAGGCGGCCTCTTATGAAGCCTGTCTGATCAGGATGAACTAAATATGTCATATGCTTTTGAAGTCTGATGGCTAGTACCTTAGCGTACAGCTTTATATCGGTTCCGAGGAGGCTTAAGGGTCTATAACTACCACATTCGGTGGGGTCTTTGTCTTTTTTAAGGAGGACAGATATGAGTGCCATATTAACGTCCCTGGAGAAGTTCCCCTCTTTGATTGAGTATAAAATCAGGTCAAGTAATAGGGGTCCAATTACATCCCAACATGAGAGGTACAGTTCTGGTGGGATACCAACCCATCCAGGGGCCTTACCACTTTGCAATTCAGATATAGCCTCCCTAAGTTCCTCTAGTGTAATAGGTGCATCTAACTGTTTAGCGTCTTCCTCTGAAAGTTTAGGTAGGTTAATTTGATCAAGAAATGTATCCAGTTTATTATGATCGAATACCACTTCTGATTTGTACAGGTTGGAGTAAAACGCACTAAAAGTCTCATTGATTTTCTTGGGGTCTGTAACAAGTCCCTGTTGGTCCTTAATAGCAGGTATATCAGCAAATTGTGCATTGGATCGTATCTGCATAGCTAGTAGGTGACTCGGTTTAGAGCCATGAAAGTAATAATGTTGTCTTGTACTGCGTATTTGAAATGCAGATTGTTGTCTTAAAATGGAGTTAATCTCTTTTTTTAACACTTTAATTTGAGACTCCAATCGACATGAGTAGCTGCGTTGTAAAGAGGAGAACAACGACGAGTGAAGCGTTTCCAGTTCTACCAATTTGGATTGACGTTTCTTGCAGAGGTTGGAGGCAAAGACAGTAGTGTTTTCCTTAATAAAACCCTTTACCGATCTCCATAACATTCTGGGGTCTTGTACCGAACCCGCATTAATCTGCAGGAATTCATCTAGTTTATCTTTGAATTGTAAATTGAATGTGTCGAGTTAAAACGCCATCTTGGGGCTTGGGATGTCATTCTACTAAATGAGCCCTTTAGGAGTAAATAGCTGTGATCTGATAGTGCACTGGGTCCCAATTCCACGTCAAAGCTATCAAATAGTCTAGAGGATGCGAAAACATAATCTATTCTAGAAAATGTCTTGTGTCTTGCTGAGAAAAAAGAGTACTCTTGGGCCGTTGGGTTGAGTAATCGCCACAGATCGTTTACACCTGTATTCTTGGCCCAAGCCTGTAATGCATTAGAGGCCTGTTTCTGTTCATTGGATATGGTGAGACTAGATTTATCAATCGAGGGATCCCAGATGGCATTAAAATCTGCACCAGTTATAAATTAATACTCAGGGAGATCCAACATTGCTCTAGTGAGTGAAGCGTAGAAGTTAGCGTCATAAAGATTAGGGGCATAAGCAGCTACCAAAGCGATTTTCCTGTTACAGTAGTCTATCTTAGCAATGGTTACTCGGCCATCTGCATCAGACCATACGTCCAACAATTTTATATTCAACTTTTGTTTCACGACTATAGCTACACCACAAGATCTAGTTCTAAAAGATGAGTAGCTTATGTTTTGATATATTTTATCCGCCAGCTTTACATTGTCAGCCAATAAAAGGTGCGTTTCCCTTAAAAGAGCCACATCAACCTGGGCCCTATTCCCCGTACCTGGTTCAACTAAGTCGATCAAGAGTCCCATTATCCAGATTCAATTAACCCGATGTTTGAAGCCGGGATTTTCCTGTTCCTCAAAGGTGGATTCAGTCTCGTTAACTCGAACCAGACTTGAGACCCAGGATAAGTGCGCGCGGCCGCTTCAGTTGAAAAGCCAGCAAGTATCGAGAGCAGAAATCCTGATTCTCTAACGGCATTGATTGATTAATTGATTTAAAACTTTATTAACAGATTGCAGTACGGCTCAATAGCCTCGCCGACAAGTTAAATGCATAATCTATAGGCTAATTTTAAGTCCCTCATTACCCCAATCAATCAGATTATATTTCTTTAAACTTGCCTGCTGGCGGTAGGTTTATGGAATGGATAATCAAATGAGATCTTGCTAGCGAAAATAATTCGTTCAACTGTTATACAGAATAAGGATACGGCTCTCTTACCCATTGATTGATGTATGGTGGATATTTTACTTATCTGCACTGTGGTGTGACGGTTTATGGTTTTGACTTTCACGCAGACGGCCCAAGTTCGAATCCCACTTCTTCTAGTCTTTTTCTTCTTTTTGCAATGTAGGAATAATTCAATTTGGTGCACGTTGAGAGCTATATAAAGAATGACATCCTCAATGCATGTAGATTTATAATATTCTAACTTAAAACTAGGCTACTTTTGCGTATAATCATTAATATTATATTCCAAAAAAATTATATTGGCAACGCGGGGTTTCGAACTCCTGTCGCCCGGTTGACAGGATTGTGCACTAGCCGCTGCGCCACTGTGCCAGACGGGATATATTCATTGTTTATCCATTAATGGACGAGAGACCCGTGTTTAGAATATTTTTCTTTTGAATTAAGTTTCATCTCTTTATTCTCAAATGCATTAATGTGACGTCAACGGCTCATTCAATTTCTCAAATCCGTCAAACAGCGCATCTCATCAGACATTTTAATCCCAGTTACAATATCACACAAAAACCACAATCCACGCATAGACACTTCAATTTTATGCTTGAATGAAACACAATCCGGGCGCTCCGTTAAGCAAATCTACAGCGGAGAATATATGAAACTAATCAGAGCCAAACGGCCGATTTCATTAATTAAAAATATCCCCGCGGGATTCACATTTGCAATGTGCCGTTATTAAAATAACCACATGCAGCGTGTATCGCGACTCCGAGCGCCGTATATGACGTGCATTATTTTATTTAGGACAATGTAAATCTATAGGCTGAATATGATTTATTATCAGCATTTAGTTCTATTATTATACATTTCAAAAGCCCCCTCTAGGAAAACGAAGCACAGAAACATAATTCAGAATGGTATAAATGGGATCTCTAGACTGTGAGAATCATTTCAGGAAGCGGGCTGTCATTTATTTGCGGGGGCGTGGCCATGGTTCATCCGGCTAACTGAAGTTAACCCTGCTCTCGACCAGGCTCAAACTTTTTGATCTGTTGTCATGGTGATTTAGACAATCGAGCGTCGGGGAACAGAGAGGTCCGGCTTAAGTCAGGCTATCCTGGAAATTATCCGGCTAACTCAGTTAGCCAGGTACGGGGAACGGGGCCCTGTTGTCTCTTCATCAATGTAAGCACGCTTTTGCGTTTATGTTGTATGTTTAGACCCCCAGTATTCCAAATCAATATATTCAAACTAGCCATATAGTCTAAACAGGTAGCAGTATTCCTGTGTGTAATTCGTCTGGAGTAGCGATTCATATTAGATATATATCCAACTATTGAGGTCATGTTGAGAGCCGAGCTTGAGCATAATAACAAACATATAAAGTACACATACATATAATCCCCTATTCCCCCTATTCTCACTTCCCTCCCTCCCTTTAAAGTACACAACCAGTAAACCCAAATCGAGGAAATCATCCTTAACTCTCCTATGCATTTTGCCATAGGGTCTAAAACTATCAATTCTACCATCAGTAGAATGTCAACAGTGGCTTGGCCACTCTCCCGTTAAATAAAAAGGGAGATATAAAAATAAAATAAAATATGCCTGGAATTTCATAGTATATTCACTTAAATACACAGAAGAAATAGAAAAGAAAGACATTGGAACTAAATAAGAGAAACGTAAAAAAGTGGAGTACACTAACTTAAATCTTAAAAGAACTTGGCTACGTTTAAACACCTAGAGGAAATCAAATGGAAAAGTAGCAGATCTATTGCAAAAAGAATAAAAATAAGGTTTTAAATACGTATATGCAGTACGTCCCCCAAGCCAGGGGTGGGCGATGTTCCGCTGCGAAGACTGTTGTTACCTCTGGATGTGATCTAAGCCGTGTCTATAGTCACAGAATGTTGTTAAAGTTCCAGAACATTCAATATATCACAGAACGTTGTTAGAGTTCCAGAATATTCCAATATGTCACAGAACGTTGTTAAAGTTCCAGAATATTCCAATATGTCCACAACAGGAAAGTGTACGCACACGGGGAAAAACACAGGCCCAACCCGGCCCTGATGTAGCGAACCATTAAAATAAAGTATTCTATACGATATCCAGCGTCAAATATTAATCTATTTATGAATCAAGGTTATCACAATTTATTTGACATCGTTTGGTGTTTAAGCCATAACGAAGTGTTCATAAAAAAGACAATATACTATAGCCTATCATCCACCCTTGCACGGGGTGTCCTTCAAGTTCTCCAAGTAGGTTTCCGCTTCTTCAGGCGAGTCGAAGTTAATCCTCAATCCGTCTTTATCGACGATGGAAAGCTTTGCAGGATACCTTAGAGTAGGTTTAAGACCTTTCGCGTAGAGTAGGGACATTACGGTCTTGTAATGGGATCGTAGAATCACAACTTCGCGGCAGTAATCCTCGTAGAAATAGACTGATTGCCCGTTGTATTTTAGGATATCTCTCTTCTCTCTTGGATGATCATTTCTTTTATTCCAATTTGACGTAGGGTTTGTTGTTGCTGTTGTTTCGGAGCCCAATTCTGTAGTATTGATCCACTTCAGGTGGACTAGAGAGGATCCCCGTTCCCAGAATTTGAACTAACACTGCCGCAAGTTGTTCGCGGCCCACTGATTCCTCTAGACCCACTATGTGAATATTCAATCTGCGGTTTTGGTTTTGGTATTCGAGGTCGAATATTTTACCATTAGCTTCACGTTTTTTCCTTCTATGGCTCCTTCTAACTCCACGAATTTATGCTTGTGATCATTCAAGCATAATTCCACGTCTCCTATACGTTCGGTCTGCGCGTCAAACGATTCCCATATCTTCAGGATTTTGGATTCGATAGATTCTTTGATATCGTCAACCTTGTCGGATAGGGAGGATATACTTCCAGTTAAGTTCTTCTCCAGTATCTTGGTGCCTGCAGTTAAGTTCTTCTCCATTATCTTGGTGCCTTCAGTTAAGTGTTTCTCCATTATCTCAGCTTGAAGCTTGGATATCAGCGTAGCAAGATATCTTTCTTTTTCTCGCTTTCACTCACTGCTTTTTTCTTTGTCGGTGACATCGTGGTTCTTTCTTTCAGTTATTTCAGTCAATATAGTTAGTCGAATACCTCAGGTGAAATATACATACAGGTTTAAATGCATCGGGGGTATAAAAAGAGGCTTTTAGAGGCAAAAATAAAATTAACAGGACCGGAGCTGTTAACCACAGCAACTACTACATGCTCGAGCTGAAACCGGAAGTCTGTTATAAGCTTTTGCATGATACTATTCTCTGATTTGACACTGGTATTTTAATTTTGCATGCTATATTGTATTGCGAATTCTTCTGTAGAATTGACTTCATCTACTATATATTGCATATCCTTTTATTTTATTTATAAATGGTTGTTTATAAACCACGGACCTCGGACTCATTAGGCAAACACTACGTCAGACTGTATTATAGCTATAGCTTGAATAAACAAGCCTCTCTCTCTGTAATAGCGAGAGACAACTACATTAGGACAGTTTTAACTTACAACACCAAGTTCAACATGCTACTGTATCTGTTCACCTCATCGTTAACCCAGGGTGCCAACACGTTTGTTAATGGCATCACATTTTGTTCTGTATCACACTAGCTCCCGCTCAGCGTCTCATTGCATATATCTCGCTTCAGCGTATATACACTGAATAAATTTCAAAATGTACCTTTAAATGCCAGCATTCATCTGGCCACACCCCCATCCGCTTACCTACATAAGCAGGGGTGGTGCCACACACTCATCTCCTTCTCAAATTTCATCACAAGCAACGTGCTGCTCATATGCCCACTTGACGTGGAGAAAAATATTTACTCTGAGGAAAGGAAGAACAAGGAGATACGTTGACATCATATCTTTATTTTCTCTCTCACTATTTTCGAGAAAATACGGCGATATTGTCTGCGTCACTGGAGTGTCTGGAAGATGGTGATCATTCTAAAACCTCCACCAAGTTCGTATGGGGAGCACGCCGCTACATGCCTCTCAACTACAGTTCTTTGCTGTGTCTGGTTGCGGTAAAACCTTCAGCACAGCTGAACTGTAGGACGCGCCGCTGTTGTGAGAAGCTGTGTTTTCCAGGTTGGTGAGTAATGTTTTGCTTGCAAGCTTCACTTGTCTGTTAGTGCTACGGGGGCTAGCTGACAATGTTTACGAACACCGGGCCCAGACTAGGGTTTTTTGTTCAGCCTCTTAGGCAACAGCAGAAGACCTTGGTCTGAAGCCCATTAGTTAACTAGTGGGCCACGACCATTAACACTGGTGATCCCTGTGTTTTCTGGACGAGTGGATTTTTCTGTCACCGTGTAGGCCCCGTCTTTCATATCCAAATGAGAGTATTCCTCACGAGGAAATATGGGCATAGATGTTCGTTAGCGGAAGATCTGTGTTCAAGCCAGCTACAGACCAGAATGATGGGAATTGTGCTGGCACCGCCGGGTGTTGGTAAAATCACCGTTGTAAAACTGTGTTAACATCTTGTTTCTCTTTTCTCTTAAAAAGTGAGGAGGGTGGGGAGCTCCAGTAGCTCACCGCGTATCTCGGCGCTATTTCGGCGTCGGGGACAACCGTGCGCGTCACGGATCTGGGGTACACGAGTTCGACTCCCGGACTTGCCGTATTTTCTCAGAGTGTCTTTCTCCCGATCTATATCCTATTCAACCTGTTTCTGTCGGTCATGCTTGACTAGAAAAAGCGATAAACGCTAAAAAGAACCAGCTGACTGGTCAAAGTTTTAAAAAAAAAGTGAGGAGGGTTTCAGAACGGCGGCCTGTCTAAGTGTAACTTGTTGTATCGTTGTGTACGAGTTCAGGTGGTGGCTGCTTAGCTTGCGTGCTAGTTGTGGCCTACTGTGTTAGCCAGTCAGCTGTTAGCTGCGGCGCTAGCTCGCTGTGTTTACCAGGCCTGTTGTGTCACTAGGCTGGGTAAACGTTAGTTTGCTGCTTTCGGCCGAGAGCGGCCGTTAGCTTAATGCTACACTGTTGAACGTACTGTGACGATAACATGTTTTTAACACTCTTGACTACGACGTCATCTTTGACAGAGGATGTTTGTCGAACCTGCCCTGAGCCAGGCCGGCAAGGACTGCGTCAACAAGGGGGACCGTAGCGGCGGGATGGAGCGGCGACGCTGCCCAGGTCGACAACACAGTACGGCTGTGTTTACTACGGTGTCTTGTTAAGAGACTACAGTTTCGCTTGATCTGCGCTCAAGGTAGGCAAGGCCTGACCAGACCTTGTACACTTCTTCTGGCTTTCCCTTCTAAATGTTTTGTAAATAACGACGTTTTCCAAAACGAGTGTTGCTGCACTACATTTAGGATACGACGCAAGTTATGTGTGAATTGTCTTGTCACTGGTATTTAGCTTCTCCATGCAAATCGGGTTGTTGTTACAGATGTGAAAATGATCTGGTTTGTTGTGTTGAGAAACATCATGTGTGTTTATATGTACCGTGTACTCACAACTAAGGTGGTTAACTAACCTATAAAGCTATGCTTAGTGACAAATGAGTAAAGAATGATTCTTTTCTCAGCCTGTAATGACAATGAACAGTGTGTTCACATATTAACAGGTTTTCCTGTTTTAACTGGCCGTATTAAGGGTAAAGTAGGAGGATTGTGTTTCCCCCCGGTTCCCTGGGGACTTCTTCATCCTCCTCTCAGACATGTTGTTGCACTACATTGTGTCACTGTGTGGTAGGGATATGATATAACCCTTAGCTTGATTGCTGAGGTTGTGCTAAAACTGCTGGAGAAACTTTATTTTCCTAAAAGAAAAGATTGTTTGGTCGCTTTCGTGTGTGCTTAGCAAGGCCTGTGGCCGATACTAATCGAGAATTATGTATTCTCTCATTATAAAAAACGGCGTTCCTCTGTAGAGTGTTTTTGCCATTTTTTGTAGGTGATGATGGGTTGTGTGTGTCATGTGACCTACAACTGGGTTGGACTGGCCACAGAAGCACATGTATAAGTTTGGTACCGGGGCTCTTAGAGAGCCCTCTCTATTCTGTGTTTTTTCCTTAGTAAAAATCAGATAGCAGGTTAGCTCATGCGCTGTGTGAAGCTGTCAGACACTTCATGGAGCTGACTATGACTGTGTCATACTCTCCTTTTGTCATTACATCGTATCATGGGTGTGGGGTCGTAAAGGGGTGAACTGGTAACCTTTCCTCCCCCTTTTTTCTGTTGGTCAGGGGTAAACCCACCTGTCCTTCAAGGTTCCTGTCACGTTGCGGTTCGGCACGTTACAGGGTGAGGGGGGGAGGGGGGGAGTTTCCTGGTCCCACGGCCTGGAATATTGGGCGTGTGCACCGCAGAAATTCCCCCGCCATAGAGTACGTCACTGTGCACGTCTCTGTTGGTAGGACTTCTGTGTGCTGTTCAGGTCCATGTGATGGATCTGTTTCGGGGGGTGGTCAGGGCTCCTCCTCACCAAGCTCCTATTCGGGCCTTCTGTGAGTTGGGACTCTCCTTCCGTGTGAGGGAGCCTCCTTCAGAGTACAGAGCCTCCTCCTCAGATTGTCAAGGTGAGTGGACCCTCAAGAAGGAGTCCTACTCTATTGTGTATGTATTCGATTCAATTTGATTATTGAGTGTGTATGGGTTCAGTGCCTCCTCCCCGGAGAGCCCTAAAACCAATTTTTTACATGGCTCAAGGTGCAATATATTCTTTTCAATCTGTACAGCTCGCGTGGGAAGTCTCTCTGGGGATTCCCATCTCCTTCCTATGGGAGGGTGGTGGGATGTAAAAATGTGAAAACATTTTACCCCCGGCTGTGTAGACTGGGATACATACTGTTGGTGCTTTCTTCTTTTCTATTAAAAAGAGTTGGAGTTAGGAAGTATCACACCCCTCTTGTCGTTCCCCTGGGCGCCTTGGGGATTCAATGACAGGTCTAAATAGCCTGTTCATTGATGTGGGTGTGTCCCGACGCACGTATAGTGCTAGCTCGGGGTGTTCTGTAAACAGGCGACTGACTGGCACGCCTTGGTTGCTTGAGGTTAAAACGGCGTTTTTATAAAGCAACTGGGATGGAGGTTTTTCCTCTTCCGACGACCAAATCCGACGACCTGGTTTGGTTATCGACGGATTCTCGTTCATATCTGGGGGATGATGACGGAATGGATCTGAACATATGTAGAGGGGTCTCACGCCCTGGGGGTGGGCCACCGGGCGCAGTTCGCCCGAACGTCTGGGTGGCGCCTTCTTTTCATGTTTAAGATCAACACGCATATATGCCCCTTCTCCTGGAGTAGGCATGTCGGCGTGGTTAGGGCACGGGACTGGTTCTGGTCACGCTGGTCCGGATCAGTTGAACCCGTTGTCCGCCGGGGATGCAGATCTGCTGTTCTGGTACCCTGAGGGACTTGGGCTTTTTTCAGGGGGAAAAATGTCAGGTCGGTCCGGATGTCACAGGGTTAAGCGCTATGGAGACCCTGGTTGGGTAAATTTTTTACTCAGCACTGTCGTAATGGCTTACGGCCATGCCAACCTGTACACGCTCGATCTCGTCAGATCTTGGCCGCTACATAGGTTGGTCCTGGTTAGTACTTGGTTGGGAGACCGCCTGGGAATACCAAGTACGTTGTGCTTGGGGCTGGTTCTCCATTCTTTTTCGCTCCTCTCTCACGCATGGCGAAGAGGGGCCTGTTGGGGTGGTATTTGACCTCCTCTGGTGACCCTGTGCTTCCCGTATCGCCGGGCCCGGTCCGAAGTCATGTTTCGTCGACCCGTAGGCCTGGGTTAACCCTTTTTTGAAAACTGAAACACTTGTACTGCAGTATAGCCGGTGTATACCCGCAGGTGTGTTTTGGAGTTTTTTTCTTGAGGGGTTATAGGAACAACCACCGCATTGGGTAACACCAAGGTGGTTGATTCCCTGGTGTGTTGGAGCAGTGTCAACTCCCGGGTTCACCGGTTGAGGGTGCCCATGCACGTTCATGACGTCTGGCAATCGTGTCAGCCTTCTCTGCCTCAACCCCTCCGGGTGGGTTTTTTTTTTAAATGGAGGCTTGGTCATGCAACAACGCCAGCTTACGCCCCTTCCGCCGGTGCGGCTGTGTTCAGCTTTCCCCTCTGGCGCCTGTCTCGTCCGCAGTCTCCAGGCTAGGGTTAACAGCCTGTTGCCTGGTTTTTCCCCGGTGCGCTGCCTGCTTCCGTTGGTTAACCTTTTTTGTGTGCTTACCGCCATGCTGACTGCCTGTTCTGCAGGGTCAGTGTGCCAGGCGGTGTACTATTGGGGGGACAGGGCCCGCTCGGCTGAGGGGCCTTTGTCCGAATACGCTGGCGATGTGGGGGGCGGGGCACTACGTGCCCACCTGGTGGGGTCTTGATGCTGACATCATGGACTTCTCCGGGCCCCCATTCCAGGGAGTCCAGTCCCTTTGGTGGGTCTGGGTCTTCCTTCGCGCTCCGCTGCTACGGCCTTGCCACGGGGTTGGGTTTGCCCTTGACCCCGTGATTCTGGGGGCAGTAACAAGGTTGTTCCCTCCATTCGTTCCCGGGTGGCATGCGGGTTGTGCATGTGTGTAGTCGTGGGGTCAAGCCACGGTCTGCTCACCCTGTGCGTTGAGTTGCTTGAGTGCCTCTTCGCACGGTCGGGTCCGTCGCCCTCCCGTGAAGCCCCCAATAGGGGGGGTGCCCTCCATTAGAGGGGGTCGGGGGGGCTCGGTCCTCCCTGATCTGATGGTTGTGGGGGGCCTCAGCGGGGTACATTTGTTGAGCTTCTAGCTCCCGCTCAGCTCCTATTATGCAATGAGACGCTGAGCGGGAGCTAGTGTGATACAGAACGTTAGGTTATGACTATAACCAAGTTCTGTTAACACTAGTGGACGCTCAGCGTCTAGACGCCGCTGCGGCCCTTGATTTTTCATTGTGGTGAAATTTGTTGGGAAGGAGATGAGTGTGTGGCACCACCCCTGCTTATGTAGGTAAGCGGATGGGGGTGTGGCCAGATGAATGCTGGCATTTAAAGGTACATTTTGAAATTTATTCAGTGTATATACGCTGAAGCGAGATATATGCAATGAGACGCTGAGCGTCCACTAGTGTTAACAGAACTTGGTTATAGTCATAACCTAACGTTCTGTGCGTTGAATGTGCATGTCCTCTTCTTTGAAAACATAGCGTTACTGAATTGAATAAGGAATGCAAATATGTTCGCTAGCTTAGCAACTATACTGGCGTATTTTCATTCATAGCTGAGTACTGAAAGTGACCGAAAGTGAGCTACAAATTTCAAATTTAAAGAAGACAGCGACGGATAACTGCAATTTCACGGAGAGAATATGTGTGGAAAAAGGAATAACTATATATCTAAAAACACTTTAACATATTGGTAAACTAACGTATTGATGATAATATACATTATAACTGCTGTTGTGACATGGTTATGATGTATAATTTGAATACGTTTGAAAAAAATAACTATGCTTTTGTCTGATTTGTGATGTCATTTGCGGTCCGCAGATGGGCCGCATGGGAGGAAGAGATTAATAAAACGACATACAGTACATGTACAATAATGTATTTAGCCAAAACACATTGGCAGAACACCATTTCATTTTATAAATGAATTATATATAAAAGAAAAAAAAACAGGGTTCAAACTAGATTGTTGGTCCAACGACAATTCATGGCTGCATCTGTAGGTTTGAGTGACAAAAATAAAAAATACAAAATAATATTTAATTTATTATTTAAAAAATTTTTAGATGGAAGAGCCACACATTGACGGGCAAAGAGCCACATGCGTTGGCCACCCCTGCACTAGACGCTCGCAAAGTGCTGTGACTTTCGTCTGTTCCAACGGCCCATATGTGGAATAACATTCTAATTACATTTTCCTGAAGTCATTTTGAAATTTCAGAAACCGTGCCAGATAAAACGGGTACTTTTAGGAAAAGCCATTGAGTGACAGAGCTGGAGCTCGACCGAGTGATGAGGATACATTTATTGAAAATGGCTAGGGGTCATTTGACCCCTTGTCGGCTGTGCTAGTGTTAAATACAAGGAATCAGATGAATTTCAAAATAAAAGGTGATGTTTACTAATCCTCTCCTCTCTTCCCCTCTCTTCTCTTCTCTTATCCTCTTCTCTTTTCTCATCTCCTATATTCTCCTCTCATATCTTCTCTTTTCTCCTCCTTTTCTCTTATTTTGTCTCCTCTTCTCTTCTCATTTTCTCCTATCCTCTTCTCTTCTCTCTTTTTCTCCTATCATCTCCTGGATAGTTGTGGTCTTGTCTCTGGGTTGGTAATGGATGTAAATCAAACATAGACTGTCTCATCCACTTCTTAACAACCTGCCCACTATACCAAGACATCAGAGCCATAGGGTCATTCTACGAAAGCTTGCCATTTTCACTTTTTAATGTTTGATTTGAAAAGTATTGTTTTAAAAGTTTTGGATAATTTTTTTTATTAAGTGGATTCTTATCTCTCAGACAAATGTACCGTGCCATCTCAGGCTATTATATTTTTAATTGTTTTCACATTTAAACAACATGCATATTTGTTTTTCGTCAGCCATGTTACTACATATCAATTACTGTTTGAAAAGGTTATAAATACATATTTAGAATAATTATGATATCATATGAAAGATAAAAGCCCCTTGTTACAATAGTGTGTTTGTAGAGTTAGAATATTGACGAGTTAACCTTTTTCCCCATGAATAAATATGCCCATTCACAATGGACCCTTTCACAGCATCTTTGATTTAAGAAAAAGTTATGAAAACAAAATAATAATATCCCAATTTCTTTAAGGGAGCCACTGGTTTCTATTACTTAACATATAAAATGAGTTTGTTTTACATTTGTGTTTTCTTTTCTTAAATTACATCAGAATATTGTACAATTAACAGGGCTGACACCTCAGTAACAGGAATGACACAGTTACCGAAATGGTTATACTGCTTGTTTAAGTTACAATTGTGGGTGTAATGGAGTTATTTAAGAAGATGTTATGGAGATAGTTATGACACAGTCATAAGCCTTTAATTCAACATGACATATCAGAATACTTTGTTGACAGATATGAGGTTTTAGTGTAGAAGATGATGAAAATAATTATGATACTGCAGATGTAGTCAAATTCAATCAATTGTTTTATTCAAAAACAAAACAAAAAACAATCAGGAATAGGAGGGGGGAAAAACGCCATCTCAGGTACCCTATCAACCTCGGTTGACAGCTGCAATTCAACCTTGGCAACAAACAGCAGTAGAACAATGTTTCAAACATCTAACATCTTTTCAAACATCTAAACCCCCCCCCTAGAATTGCAGAACAAACAATCACCTAATGCACCATTAGTTTGCCTACCCAACAAGTTTTGACCAGATGTCTTTCCGGATCTCTACATGTCGTGCTGTCACATTGACAGGAGAAGGAATCAACCTTAAAATGTCGTCAAACATGTACCAGATACAGTCCTCGCGGGATGGCCAGAAATATCTATTCTGCCCAATATGGCGCATGCACTTCACTTGGGCATATCCTTCACCTGTTGCCACAATGATTCCAGGGTACAGCTCCTGGTCATATGTAAGGACACACCATTGACCAATTATCCCATCACTACTCCAATCGATCTCCTGGGGTCCTTGAAGTTCTTCAGTCAGCTGTTCTGCTGACTTTTGTGCTTGTGCTTGTGTGGTTGGCTGAGGTATGGCTGGGGTGCTTGTGGTTGGCTGAGGTATGGCTGGGGTGCGTGTGGTTGGCTGAGGTATGGCTGGGGTGCTTGAGGCTTGGGTTGCCTTGATCATTTGGGGGCCCATTATCAGTGGAGCAAAGATGAAGTGGTAAGTGTTGAAACATGTACAGGACAGGTTCTTCAATGTGGCACACAGACAGCTGACATCCCTGGTGATCAAGTGGCCTTTCCTGTTGGTGACCACTTGGTGTATTCGCATTGTCCCTGGGACTAATGGGATATTTGCTGGCATGTTACGATAAGCATCCACAATGTTCTCAGTTTCCACATAAAAGAGCTTCACTGTCGTGCCAGTTGTAAGTAGTGCTCGGTAAAGTGTTGTGGCATCAGGAATGTCACGCCCTGTACTCACAAGTTGATCTGCCAGTCTTTTTAATACTCCCCCACCACCATCAGGTGCTCCCTTTCCGTGGCTTGCTTCAAAATTCCATGTGCCACTCTCAAAGCCCCTCTTACTCAATTCAGTACTGAACAGGAAGAAATTACCCTTCTGCCTGTATTGAGTACAAGGACTGTCACTGAAGAAGTGGACCACAGACACAGGTGGATGATTGGCTTGTACGTAGTCCAGTACTGGCGCAAGGTGTTGCCAGATCGCAGGGGGACCTTTTTGCTTGGATTCTGAGATGGTGCAGAAGCAGAGAGGGCGTGCATCTTCACCAACATACAACACACCTGTGTGCATTGATGCCTGTTGGTGTGAGGTACCGAAATGCACAGCCTGGATCTCAGCACTGTACTTACATGAGTAGTTTTTTGAGAAATCCACATGTATAATGCATTCGTGTGAGGACAGACTTCTCTTTAGCTCTCTGGAGAATGAGAACTGCTGATTGATGTTGAACACATGTTTCTTAAACCTGTGCAGCAGACAAGTGAAATGCTCAATGAGCTCCTCTACAGAGCTTTCAATTTGTTTTTTAGCTGTCACTTTGAATGACACAGCCTTCTTTTCTTGTAGCAGGTCTTCTCCTCCATTACCCACTGTATGTATGCAACACGCATGTTGGTGTCAGGAACAGTAGCCAGTGGGAAGCTTTTCAGTTTGCATGTGGGACACTCTCCATACATGCACTCTTTACTGTTTGTGCTGCAAGAGACCTCTTCAATAAGCTGCTCAAGGTTGGAATTGGTAAGCAAACTTAGTTGCTTCAGCTTGTCAGCCACAAAGCCGAGGTTCTCATGGATTTTACACATGCACGTATCTCTGTCCTGAATGGTGGGATGTACCACCCAGAAGGGTCGAAGTCTGCAAAAGAGACTGTAGGACAAAGCTCTGTGTGGATTTTCAGATAGGAACTTCCTGTGAAGATTTTGCAGTGAATCAACAAGAAATCTCTTTTGTTTTTTAACTTTCTGCCGTGTTATGGTCTGCTTTCTTCCAGTCGTGACTCGACTGACATCATCACGGTCATAGAAAGCTTTGACATTTGATTTGAACTGTGTTGGGATGCGGAGCTTTGCTTTACGAGTGAAAGTGCATTTTTTTCCAAAGTCTTCCACCTTCTTCTTGGAAGACCACTGGCACTATTTCCATATTTCTGCATGCGGTCGCTTTTTCAAATCTTCCCAGATAACATTTGGGAGATAATCTGCTTTTCTTGTTTTCCAGCTCTTGGTGGAGCCTCTTTCTCTCCTTCTTTGACCTTAAACGCCCCTGAGCACGTTGTCTGCAGCACAATAAAGCAAAGATTAGTCAAATAGTTGTACTGACAATCAAATACTCACCAATGCATGTGACTTACTCAAATGCTCCCCTTACACATACACACACTCACACTCACTCATACACACTCTCTCTCTGTCTCTCTCTCTCTCTTGTTCCTCTAACCTTGAGGGGACTGGATCTGACCCAGGATCTGACCCTGAATTTGGCCCTGGGTGAAAAGAGGAGCACACTTACTTGTCTTTTCTCCACCATCTTTAGAAAAGGAAGATGATGTCAGTTCCTGGGCTATATGTAAATTTCGAAACAGTCCATTATCTCTGAAAGGGTGTAACAGGGTTGACAACAGCGGTGACAACAACCATGGGGACACAACTAAAAAGTAATATTTTTTACACATTTGCAACATATTAAAAAAAAAATCATTCATGCATAGTGAAACAACACTTGTGCCTTGATATAGGTTTACGTTTTTATGTTCTAGTTTGGATTTCTTTTGCCTTAATAGCTAGTGGAAGTAGAACAATCTTACTGAGGGACAGGTCATTTTTCATTTTTTTGCAAGATGCTTCGCACAAAAGTGTTTAAATTCTTTTAAAAACAAAAAGCTAAATAAATTGTATTTGTTTTATTTTACATGACACATCAGGAATCTAAATTATGAAATGTTTTATTGTTCATTATTTTTTAATAAAAATTGACAGAGGAGTTTTGTTCGAGGGACACAAATAGCACGCTTTCGTATAATGACCCATATGCTTGCAAGGATTTGCCCCCCCCCCCCCCGATAAGAGAGACCAATGGAAAAAACATGCAAAACAACCAGATCGCTAACACTGTCGCGTCTGTGACGAAGACGGGAAGGAGCACTTGGATGGTCCCCGGGCGTGGCTCACGCCACCAGCCCTCGTCTGCTCCCGGCCTGCCCTTGGGGGAAAGGACGACGGGATGGGTTAAGCGCAGAGGAGTATCGCATCGGCGATCCTACAGACAATGCTATGCGTGTGTGTTCCGGTGTGTGTGTACCGCTAACATTGAGTGTTGTGCATGCCAATTAAAGACCTCTGCGACAGGTCCTGCATATTATAATTATTATTACATATACTTCCCACAAATTGCAAACACCCAAAGATACTTTGAAATCATGGAAAATAACTCAAAACTCCGATACCTACTGGGAGAAATACAACAATGTGCAAACACAGCAGCAATATTTGTGTGAGCTGCTGTGACAAGAAAGGGACATCCAACGGAATACAAACCACCACAAATGACTGTCAATCACACAAACAATTCCTTCTACTGATTTCTTCAGATTTCTCTGTTTGATTGTTTTGTTTTGTTTGGCTTTGGCAATGTAAACATATGTTTCCCAGAGAGAGAGAGAGAGAGAGAGAGAGAGAGAGAGTAGAGAGAGAGAGAGAGAGAGAGAGAGAGAGAGAGAGAGAGAGAGAGAGAGAGATAGAGAGAGAGAGGAGAGACTGAGAGAGAGAGAGGAGATGATGAGAGAGAGAGAGAGAGAGAGAGAGAGAGAGAGAGAGAGAGAGAGAGAGAGAGAGTATAGATAGATATAAGAGGGTGAGACAGAGAGGGTGAGACAGTGATAGTGGCAGTGTGTGTGTGTGTGTGTGTGTGTGTGTGTGTGTGTGTGTGTGTGTGTGTGTGTGTGTGTGTGTGTGTGTGTGTGTGTGTGTGTGTGAAATATATGCATATTTACAGCATATGGGAAATCTCCCACACCTGACACCACACACACGCAGACACACACACACACACACACACACACACACACACACACACACACACACACACACACACACACACACACACACACACACACACACACACACACACACACACACACACACACACACACACACACATACCCGCGCACACACCCGCGCACACACCCCCAGGCTGCGGGCAGGGCTCGAGGGAGCAGGAGTTAGCGTAGCGCCCGGAACACTGTTCTCTGTGAGACGGCTCTCAGAGGGGCCCGGCTCTAACACGCGGGGGCCGCGCAGGTCGCCTTAATTACCCACATGTCCCACTACGGGGCCTCCCAGGGGGTTTATCAGGGGCACAGAGGGCGTGTGGAGGGAGGGAGCGGGAGGACGACAGGGAGGAGAGATAGGAGGAGATTAGGTGTATTTTACATTCAGCCATGGGATGGAAGACAACTGCGTTGTAAGGTTATTTAAAGAATGGCCTATACAGACTTATTCAGCAAGAGAGGGAGAGCGAGAGAGATAGAGAGAGAGAGAGAGAGAAGAGAGAGAGAGAGAGAGAGAGAGAGAGAGAGAGGAGAGAGAGAGAGAGATGAGAGATGAGAGAGTGAAGAGAGAGGAGAGAGATGAGAGAGAGAGAGAGAGAGAAGAGAGAGAGAGAGAGAGAGAGAGAGAGAGAGAGAGAGAGAGAGAGAGGGATAGAAATTGATAGATAGGGGATAGAGAGATATGATATAAAGGGATATAAATATATCGAGGAGAGAGATATACATATAGAGAGACATAGATATATACATATAGAGAGAGATACAGGCAGATAAATACATATAGATTAAGAGATAGAGAAGAGAAAGATAGTGTGTGTGAAATATATGCATATTTACAATTATGCACACGTGTATGTTCAGTATATACATTGCACATTGTATACATATGTATGTGTGTGTGTGTGTGTGTGTGTGTGTGTGTGTGTGTGTGTGGTGTGTGTGTGTGTTTGTGTGTGTGTGTGTGTGTGTGTGTGTGTGTGTGTGTGGTGTGTGTGTGCATGTGCGTGACACAAATGTGCACGTGAGTGTGTGTGTGTGTGTGTGTGTGTGTGTGTGTGTGTGTGTGTGTGTGTGTGTGTGTGTGTGTGTGTGTGTGTGTGTGTGTGTGTGTGTGTGTGTGTGTGTATATATGTGTTGTGTAGGGTGTTAGGTTATTGCATTGAGTGACAGAATGATGCTAGCCTAGGCCGCTGCATTCACACCCCATCCATATCTGCTAGCCTTAATTAGCCAGCCAAGGTCAAACGCTTGCTTTGACAGAATGGTTGCAGAGAAGGAATGCTATCCAAACACATAATGAACCTTTCAACACCGCTAGCCTGCAAAAACACTAGCCTCTCTGCTTTTACAACCACAATTAACCTTACACCACAGCTAGCCGGCTGAAACACTAGCCTCACTGCTTTGTACAACCATGATGAACCTTTACCCCAATAGACTGCTAAAACACTAGCATCACTGTTTTTTACAAAAATAAATTACTATTTTACATTTACATTTAGTCATTTAGCTGACACTTTTATCCAAAGCGACTTACAAGTTCTGTATGACAAGTCATCAGGAAGGGCACAACTCTATCAGCTGAGTAACAATGTTCATAAAAGTGTTGAGTGCTACAGTGTAGGTTAGCTTATTAGGACAAGTGCATGACAGTAAGGTTAGTTAGGGTTAGATATATATATATATAATAGATATTAGAGGTGGGCATAGATTAATTTTTTTAATCTAGATTAATCTATCTGCAATCCTGGATTTAATCTAGATTAATCTAGATTAAAATGACTAAAAAAAAAAAAAAAAAACCTGCCGAAGGCATTCAAAATATGTGTGTTCCTTATATTTCTCAGCCAGGTGGCCCATTACACCATGAGCCCAACTCTCCGTTTTCCAAAATGCATTACAGACTGTTTGAAAAAGCTGTTTTGCTATGATAATTGGTAATGAAATATCAAAATAATGTTCAATAAGATGTACCTGTGTTTAATAAGTTGTTTTATTCAGAAGTTAACACAAATAAATAATATTACCAGTACAGTACAGTATCTAGCACACTCTCAGGAGCAAAACAGAAAGAATCATTTCAAACTTGAACTATGTGACATGGCTTGAATCAACTGCTCCAGTGGAGTTGCTCAGTGGCCAATGGTGTCAACTGTGGTTGTACTGGGCAGCTCCCAGGTGTGAATGGAACTGTGTGAATGTGAAGCAGGGCGTTCCTGAAAAAGAGCATCTGTGCTCAGCGAACCTACCCTGGGTAAATAAAGGTAAAAAAAAAAAAAAATTATGTTTTTTTTTAGATTAATGCGTTCATTATATTATCGCGCGATACTAGTATAGCGTTAACGCAGCACGTTAACGCCATTAACGGCCCAGCTCTAATATATATATATATATTTTTTGTAACTATTTAAATGCAAGCGAGTGCTAACAATAAGGTAAAAATTGAATAATATTGAATAGAAAAATAGATAAAATGTGTAGATATATACAGGGCACTGTGAGTAACATTGCTCGTTCCGAATCACAGTGTTTACATAATTATGAATATGGAGGTGACAATGGGTCACGGCAGCAGTTAAAGTGTCTTTAGTGATTCACAGTCAGTATTCACAGTTTGGGGGAAGGGTGACAGTGAGGTCACAGCAGCAGTGAGGTCAGGGTGTCTGCCTGGCACAGAAGCAAAAAAAGGATGGTGGGGTCACAGTTTAAAAAAAAGTCTGTGGGGGTGGGGGGGGGGGGGGGGCTAGGTGGGGGAGCTAGCATTCACAAGCCTGATGGCCTATGGGTAGAAACAGTTTGTCAGTCGTGTAGTCCTGGCTTTCAGACTCCTGTATCACCTGCCTGATGGCAGGAGATTGAATGGTCTGTGCTGGGGGTTGGGTAGGCGGGGTGGGAAACTGTACATTGGAGGGGGTTGGGTTTGGCCATTTACAGGGGCCAGTTTCGAATTGCAGTCTCCCATTGGTGCTCTTTGAGAGTGGTTTTGAAAGTGGGTAGTGATTCACATTCCTTTACAGCCGTGGGTAGGGCGTTCCACATTGATGTGGCATAATTGCAAAACGTGTTTATTCCCTTGTTTGAGCCGAATCTGGGTTTAACATGATTTGTGGAGCTCCCTCTGGTGTTGTGGTTGTGGTATTCACTGACCTTTGGGAAGTATGTTGACATGTACATGGGTACCTTAGTGGTGTAGTGTATCTTGTAGACCAGGCCCATTGCAAGTTGCTGTACTCTGTCGTCTATTCTAAGCCATCCTAGGTTGTCAAAGTGGGCAGGGGTGATGGGGGTTCTAGGATTAAGGTCAAGCAGTAGTCTGACCCGTTTGTTTTGTGATGTTTGTAATTTAGTTTTTAGCGTCTTTGCAGTGCTTTGGTACCAAGTGCAAGCATAGTACCCTTGAATGGGTGCTCCTGCCAGAGTCTTCAGGGTATTCTTGTTTACCAGAGAGGATATCCGGTACAAGAATCGAGTTAGTTGGTTGACTTTTTTGATTACATTGGATGCCATTTTGTCACAGGAAAGCTTTGCCTCTAAGATGGAACCCAGGTATGTAATTTAATCTTTCCTTGTGACAATATTGTCACCCACTGTAACTGAGAAGCCGTCGGTCTTGCTGAGTTTGTTATTTGAACCGAAGAGAATGGACTCTGTTTTACCCAGGTGTAATGATAGTTTGTTATCAGCGAGCCAGGTGCAGATTCTGCCGAGTTCCGAGCTGAGGGCTTTTTCAACCTGTAACTTGTTATTGTCAGAGACCAGCAGGGCTGAGTCGTCCGTGAACAGCAACAAGTTGCAATCACAAGCTGACGACATGTCATTTGCATAAATTAGGAACAGTAACGGTCCTAGTATGCTTCCTTGTAGAACACCACAGCTCACTGGGATGGGGGGGGGGGGGATAGGGTACCGTTTACCTCCACCATCTGTTTTCTCCCCTCCAGGTAGGATTGCATCCAGCTCACTGATAGACTATCAAAACCAATTGCTTTTAGCTTGTCAATCAGAATAGAGTGATTGACAGTGTCGAAAGCCTATTGTAGGTCCAGCATGACCATGCCGCAGTATTTGCCCACGTCCACCTCTTTTTTGATGTGGCCGTTCAAATAGAGAAGGCATGTGTCAGTGGAGTGGGATGTTCTGAAGCCAGATTGGAATTCGTAGATAAAATTCTTTTCCGCCAGGTACTTTTTGATCTGTTCGTATACTATTTTTTCCATGACTTTCGAGATGGAGGTAAGAATAGAAACAGGGCGGTAGTTGCCTGGGTTCAATTTGCTGCCCTTTTTGTGCAGGGGGGTTACTTTCGAAATTTTGAAGTCTTTGGGTACGTGTCCCTGTTTTATGGAGAGGTTGTCTGTATTGTCCCTTGGCCTCGCTGGTGGATCTATGCAGGTCGTATCTGGCCTTCTTGTAGTCATCAGCGAACATCACAGTTAATCCAGGGTTTTTGGTTTGGGTATGTCCTGTATTGTTTTGTGGGTACAATGTTTTCCACACATGTGCTGATGTAGCCAGTTACACTGGAAGCGTATTCCTATAAATCCACAGTACAGTCATCCCTATTAGCAGCCGTTTTAAACATCTCCCAGGTACTCCCAAAGCAGTCCTGAAGCACCAGTTCAGTTTCTTCATTCCACACTTTAACAGTTTTACTTACTGGGGGGGCTTGCTTGAGGCGTTGTCTGTACGCTGGATAGAGAAAGGCTGAGATGTGATCAATTGTCCAACGTGTGGTCTTGGCACAGCCTTGTAGGCACCCTTCATGTTGCTGTAGACCTGGTCCAGAGTGTTTTTCTCCCTCGTAGGAAAGTTCAAATATTGATGGTATTTCGGGAGGACACTCTTTAAGTTGTGGTGGTTAAAATCCCCAGGTACAGTGGACACGGCATCGGGTGTGCAGTCTCTTGTTTACTGATGGCATCATGCAGCAGCCCCAGTGCTATTGTGGAGTCCGCCCGTGGCGGAATGTAAACAGCCAGTATAAACATTGCACTGCACTTTGCAGGTAAAATGGTCTGCATTTCACCATCAACAGTTCAATATTTTCCAAGCAGTGTCTGTCAGTCACCTGTACGTCCAAGCACCAACTATTACTCACGTAGACACAGACGCCACCACCTCTCGCCTTTCCGGAAGCCTTTGTCCGGTCACCCCGGTAGACAGAATGCCTTGCAAGCTGGGTGGCAGAGTCTGGAATGCTGTCCTAAAGCCAGGTTTCCATGAAAATAAGAGCACAGCATTCTCTCATTTCACGCTGGGATGTAATCCTGGTTCTCAGCTCATCCATCTTGTTGTCGAGCGCGCGTACGTTAGCTAGCAGCAGGCTAGGCAGCGGTTGTCGTGTAGCCCTAGCCTTGAGCTTAGCATGTAGCCCCGCTCTCTTGCCTCTCTGCCTTGTTGTTTTGCTGTGGCTGTGGCTAGTGGGGTCTCATCATAGCAGAAAGTAATTAAGCATTACATCACGGAGTGTGTTATATGAATTAGATCACACCTAGGGGTGGTTGTTAGGCCCGACGTGCAGCGGAGGGTCGTTAGATCCCCCTAGGTGTGATCTAATTCCTATAACACACGACTTCAAGTGATGCAATGTCTTTTATACAATGGTCAAATTCACCCAACCTTATTGCTATAGAATAAACACAGTAATTGAAGCATAATGGAGATTTATTCACAAAACCATCCGCAGAAAAAGTAGGTAAAAAAATTAAAAGTTGCCTCCATGTCTAGAAGCAGAGGGAGGTTGCTTCAAAGCATGCCATCTAACAACAAACTTCATATAAATCCTGCAATGTATTATTTTTTTCTTTTTTTATCTTATTTTTATTAATCCAACATTGTGTAAACAACTAACATATTCCAGTTAACTGTATCTTTTTAAATTATTCGTTACGAATATATCCATACTTCCATTGTGTCCGGGACATCCAGTGAAATCGCTTTGTGCAACAGTGTCCTTTTGCAGAGGGAGGTTGCTACAAAGCATGCCATCTAACTACAAACTTCATATAAAATGACTCTGCTATAGAGCCACACTCCGTTATGCACAAGTTTACAGACATACATGACATACAGATAGACCAGACCTGGGCATTGTACGGCCCGCGGATGATTCTGACTGGCCCGCGAAAGATGATAATAAAAAAAAACTATTTTTTTTTATTTTTTTTATATATATATATATATTTTTTTTTTACTTTTTTATTTTCATGTCAACGTTCACACGCACAATATACGCTTACCTAGGATTTGACTTGATTCAACAACAAAGCAGTCGGGGCAAGCCGAAAACGATCGAAATTGTGGTTATTTGAAGTTTGGATTTCTGAGGTACTGTAGGTAGATTACATTTTTTGAGACTAAAGTACAGAAAAAAGGTACCGTTGGGTACCGGTATCGATTCACAGGTACCGGTACTGTATCGGTTCAAATGTGAACGGTACCTATCCCTACTGAACACACAACTGCAGGGCAAGGGCATTTTTGCTCATGAAATGCATAGCCATGTGAAAGCCTTCATGACAAAGTTGCAATTAATTTCAAGGCAAATAGGCAGCAACAATCTCAAACACATGAAAACCCTGAAAGAAGTCCAACCATCAGCTGATCACCGGCACAGGTACTCATCCATGTTGGGAGCACTGCATGATGAATTTTCAAGGCGTTTTCAAGATTTCAAAAAAGTTGAATTCATAAAGATTATTGTCCGCCATCTTGTCCGCCATCTTGGTTTCAGTCGGAAAAGACGAACGGCGGATTCATTCGGAAAAAAAGTAATTCGGTTGTGGGCGGGTTCTGGGGTCACGTGGAGTGTGTTATACTATACCAACCGGCAACTTCACTGTTTCAGCCAATCAGAATCAAGAAATGTGTATGCCATTGTATAAAGTCCGTCAGGCTATAAATGAGCTCATGGTGAGCTTTGCCGATGTCTAGAAGTGCATCTCTATTGTAACTCACTGTTGCGTGCAATAACTTTGCATTTAGGATGCAAATAAATACAATAATAAATAGAAAACTAAGTTGTTGTTGTTGGGAGGACGACACAAAGACGTCTGCCTTTTACAACCACAATAAACCTTTCACCACGCTAGCCTGCTAACACACTAACATGGCTGCATTTTACAAGCACAAAAATCTTTCAAAAGCGCTTGCCTGCTCAAACACTAGCCTCACTGCTTTTTACAACCATAATGCACCCTACACCACCACTAGTCTGCTAAAAACTAGCATGGCTGCTTTTTACAACCATAATGATCCGTTCACCACCACTAGATTGCTAAAACACTAGCATATCTGCTTTTTACAACCATAATGATGCTAGCCTCATAGATATATATAGACACTAGATAGCTTGCCCGCGCTGCCGGCCAATGGAGAGCGACGTCACTGAACTGCCGCCATCTTGCTCCAGTTAGCCTTGAGTGAGAGTGAGTGAGCTGCACAGACAAAAATACTCATAACTCGCTGAAATATTGACGGATTTACAAACGGTTTGGTTTATTACAAGGATTATTAACGTGGCTATGATTCAAGCGGTTTGTAAAAAAAAACATCTTTAAAACACTTTTTTTTTATAAGTATGCAGCATCATAACTACATCTTTGATGTTTATAGCAAACCAACCCGTTTGTAAATCCGTCAATATTTCAGCGAGTTATGAGTATTTTTGTCTGTGCAGCTCACTCACTCTCACTCAAGGCTAACTGGAGCAAGATGGCGGTGGTTCAGTGAAGCTGGTGACTCCGCCTTAAGCTATCTAGTGTTCTATAGATATCTATGGCTAGCCTAGCCTGCAGCATTCACACCCCATCCATATCTGCTAGCCTTAATTAGCCAGCCCAGGTCAATGGTAGCAGAGAGGGAATGTTATCCAAACACATAATGAACCCTACACCAGTGCTAGCCTGCTAAAACACTAACCTATCCGCTTTTTACAACCACAACAAACCTGTCACCACCGCTAGCCTGCTAAAACACTACCCTGACTGTTTTTCTTTTTACACTAATTGGCGGCTGGCAAACATATAAAAATACCTGGGTGTAAAATGGTCAAATCAAAAAAAATTCCTCACATCCTGAGAATGTGACCCTGATGCGGATGAGTAACGAAAATAATAATATGTATATTATTCACACGCAGCTCACGGGACGAGTCCAAATCATCGCCAATGTTTTGTGAAAATCTTTGTCGGTCATGATTATAGGGACATTTAAAATAATAATTTTTTTAAAAGCTGACATTTGGCACGACGTACAGCGATACTTTATGTTTGTTTGTTTGTTTGTTGATTTATGGTAATGATAAATGGTTTTAGCTCATCCATATCTGCTAGTCCTAATTAGCAGCCTAGGTCACTGGCTTGCTTTCACACACGCACGTACATGCTAACACATCACACACACACATCACAGACACAGTATTGGAGAGAATAGACATGTTATACTGCCTTCCCCCTCTCGTGTTCTGTAGTCATACGGATGGAGGGATGATGAAAGAAAGATAAATATAACAGAAAGAGAGATAGACGGAAGGAGACAGATATATATATATATATAAGAGAGATAGAGAGGGAGAGAGATAGAGAGAGTGAGAGAGATAGATAGAGAGAGAGAAGGACAGATAGATGGAGGGAGTTAATGATACATAGAGAGAGAAAAGGAGAGAGAATTAGGTAAGAAATTGTGTGTGCATGTGTGTTCAAGTTTCAAGTTTCAAGTTTCTTTAATAGTTGTCATACAGAAGTACAGAATACTTTTATACAAAATGCTTCTTACTGTTACGCTCCAGAGACTGTGCAAGACAAGATAAGTATGAAATAAAATAACATAGTTATAGCATGTAAATTAGAAGTAAAAAAATTAGGTCACAGTGTTCAGTATAGACATATGTACAATGTTCGATGCAGAATAGACGTAACTGAGTTACCATATAATATACAATACTATGCAGTGTACTAATATACAATACTATATAGTGCAAGGCAGAAATGGGATGAGGTGCAATTTAGGTACAATTTACAGTAGGTGTACGAGTTGTAGTGCAAATCCTTTATCAATAAATATAAAGTGTGTTTGTGTGATCTAAAGTGTGGAGAGTGGGTGCTGCAGTGTGTTGTTTGTTTAAGTGAGTGTGTGCGTGTGGGTGTGTGTGCTGTGTGCATTTGATGGTTGTTGCATAGTGTTTATTGTTCGTTTAGCAGCCTGATGGCCTGGGGATAGAAGCTTCTTCTGAGTGTGTGTGTGTGTGTGTGTGTGTGTGTGTGTGCATGTGTGTACACTGTACTGTACACTGTACATTGGAATATTGACAAAGCCATACTTGGTAATTTACTGTACATTGGAGGGGGTTGGGTTAGGACATTTGTAGGGGCCAGTTTCGAATTGCAGTCTCCCGTAGGTGTTCTTTGTTGTGGTTTTGAAAGTGAGTAGTGATTCACATTCCTTTACAGCTTTGGGTAGGGCGTTCCACATTGATGTGGCATAATTGTGAAACGTGTTTAGTCCCTTGTTTGAGCCGAATCTGGGTTTAACATGATTTGTGGAGCTCCCTCTGGTGTTGTGATTGTGATATTCACTGACCTTTGGTAAGTATTTTGACATGTACATGGGTACCTTGGTCGTGTAGTGTATCTTGTAGACCAGGCCCATTGCAAGTTGCTGTACTCTGTCGTCTACTCTAAGGGCGTTTTTAACACCTAGCTCGTTTGGAGCTGTTGTTCCGGAACATGGAGCGTTTACCCCCTATTTCGGTTCATTTAAGCATATGTGAACACATCAATCGCATTCTGTTGCGGACCAAAACAAGCGGGCCAAGACCTCCTAGAGAGGGTGGTCTCTGCGCACTTTATTTTCCGCGTTACATTGAAATCGGGGAGGAGAAAGAGGGGGGAGCATATGAATTAATGTGGATGAGAGTTGAGAGCCGTGATGTAAGTGGTTGCAGCTACGGCTGTGTGGGCGCTGGAGACATGATCCAATAGACTTTTATGCGCCTGAGTTTCCTGAACACGGCGCGACCCATTCCTAATCGATCAGAACTAAATCGGCCGATTTACATCACGGCTCTCATCCACATTCATTCACTCCCCCCGCTCTCTCCTCCCCGATTTCAATGTAACGCGGAGATTCAGGGTTAGGCGGGGGTGGGCACACCCCAAAATCTGACCAATGAGTGACAGTTTGCTTGCGCGTGCGTTTGTTTTGGTCCGCTGTTAACACAGCCGTGTGAAAACAAACGAACTAAGGGACAAGTGCAAAATTGTATCATTATAGTCCCTGTGTCTCCCTGAATCGGAACAAAGCAAACGAACTAAAGGTGTGAAAATGCCCTAAGCCATCCTAGGTTGCCAAAGTGGGCAGGGGTGAGGTGGGTTCTAGGAGTCAGGTCAAGCAGTAGTCTGACCAGTTTGTTTTGATATGTTTGTAATTTTGTTTTTAGTGCCTTTGAGGTGCTTTGGTACCATGAGATGCAAGCATAGTCGTAGTACCCTTGAATGAGTGCTCCTGCCAGAGTCTTCAGGGCATTCTTGTTTACCAGAGAGGGGATCCGGTACAAGAATCGAGTTTGTTGGTTGACTTTTTTTATTACATTGGATGCCATTTTGTCAGAGGTCAGGATGAGGTCAATGGTAGTCTGAGTTGATTCACATACCCTTGTCGGTTGGATGATTCACTGGCTGAGGCCGTGCAGATCACAAAACCTACTGAAGGCCTTGAAGACGGGTGCTGCTTTACGTAGCATATCCGTGTTCCCGTTCCCAAATTCAAATTTTTTCTACGCCCTCCACCCCGGCTAAACACCCATCACGTGTGTCATAGAAGCCACTGTGTTCTGGCGGTCTATAGATTGTGCCTACTAGTACCGATTTCGCCCTTTCAAATAAGATTTCAATCCAAACAGTTTCAATCTCGTCATGGTTAAGGTCAGTACGGTTGATGAATTTGGTATGTTTGTGAA
>NC_140166.1:13875392-13892892 GCF_963971535.1 Notolepis coatsorum
TCGAGCCGGAGGGTAATTAGTGTAATATTAATATAGTGGTATTAATATTGAAATGGCCTATGATGAACACTCCACGAAACGGTCCTCCTAAAGTAGAACGCCCGCAGCGTAGACGGCAGCCACCTCAGTACTTAGAGGATTACGCTGCCAGTATACTACCTAGCCTTCTACAAACGGTAAACGCGGTAAAAGTAGAAAGTAAAATTATGTCCGACCCTATCAACCAGGATACCCCGACCACAGAGGCCCTAGTGGGTTCTAATGTAACTGACCAAGCTCACGGTGGGGACCAGGAGGGAACTGACACGACTTTACCCCCCGCCAAGACCGAAGAAGTAGTCCCCGGAGAGCTCCGGGAGGAAGACAACCCTCCAGAGATGGAACTCTGCACGGAACAAGATGAGGAGAGCGCCGAGGAGATAGAGCTCCAGGACTCCCCGCAGGAGAACGCATCCCCAACGAGTACTGCCAGGAGCGGATCACCTCAACCAGCGTCTTCCCCCAGCGAGGCGGACAAGATGCTGGCACAGGCGTTCCTCGCCAGCCTAGCAGCCTCAACAGAGCGCGATCGACTCCAAGCACAGACGCTTAGTGAGCGCGAACATTCTTCCATGGAAAGAGAACGCATTCAAGCGCAGCAACGGAGCGACGAAGATCGTATACGTCTAGAGATTAGACGCCTTCAGACGGAAGAGAATATGGTAAGAGACCACGCCGAAGCCCAGCGCGCCACCGCCGAAGCCCAGCGCGCCGCTGCCGGTGCCCAAAGAGAAGCAGAGCGCGACATCGCTCTCACCAAGCGCGAAGCCGAGCGCGACCGATTACAAGCGCAGCTAATGGAGCAGCTGATCGCCAGGGCAACACCCCCTCCCTCCACAAGGGGTTCCAGGGCCTCGTCAAGACACGGGTCAAGGGCACCCTCCCCTAACCGATCAAGCGACCCTGAACTCGACCACCAGAGAGAGCCTATACCCCCTTCCGAACTCCTTCCCCGACCGGTCCCAGTGAGACCCAGCTACAAGGAAGGAACGGTATACACCGCGGAGAGGCTAAATAGACGACTACAGGATCTAGATGACCTGACAGAGGAAGAAGAGGGAGAGGAGGAGAGTCAAGCCCGACAGCAGCACAGTACTCCACAGGACCAGGAGGTCCAGTACAGCCCAGGCTATACCCCCGCGGCTCTGCGCTACAGACCCCCGACTCTATTCACGGGTGAGCATGACGCACGACCAGTCCCGAGGAATAGCACCTGGACCAGCGGGCCATGGTACCCTGCCGGTACCAGCCCACCGAGAGGCGTAAGAGGAGACTCGCCTAGGAGGCCTCTCTTCCAACGCTCACCGATGTGCCAGCCATCCACGGCGTCATACATTGGCACACCGACATTTCCAGACTTCACCCATGAGAACCGAGCACAGTACACGGAGCTACGGATGTGCTTAGAGACAATGATGGTGGATGTAGCTGATGAACGCCACAAGTATGCTATCCTATTGAAGCACCTGAAAGTGCCCAGAGCGCACAACATAGCGCTAGCTTATGCCACCTCTACGACCCCATACACCGCGGCTCTAGCAGCACTAGACCAAAGATATGGACGTATATGGGATTACGTAATACAAGAGATAAGGCATATTGACCGCCTACCCCCAGCAACAGACAATCGCTCACTAGACGACCTGTCTATCAAAGTACAATCCCTGGTAGGGATGCTGGGGGCGCAACGAGAAAAGGGTATGCACGAACTATACGCAAACTCAAATGTCGAGAGGATTTTAGAGAAGCTGCCGCCCGCCCGACAGGAGCGCTTCAGGCGGCAAAGAGACCACCGTGATCCTAACGGTCCCGAGCCATCCCTCCTAGACCTAGCCGACTTCCTGGCGAGAGAAGTCAGCAGCCTACGGTTGGATACGTTCGTGCGGAGCACACCAAGCTCCAGAGAGGGACCTAGGAGAGCAAACGATGGCCGAAGATTGGTGACTGTCATGCACCAATCAGAATCAGTACCGAGCAGCAAGAACCACAGTACCCCCTCGATGAAAGAGAAGTGGAAGATGGTGTGCCCGTACTGCGAAAAGGAACACTGGTTGTCACAATGTGACCTGTTCAAGAAGATGACCGCTGAAGAAGTGAGTCACTGGATAAAGTCCAACAGGCGCTGTTACCGATGTGCGCGCAGTCACATGGCAGCCGAGTGCCGCCTAAAGAAGAGGTGTAGTCGGTGTGACGGAGCCCACCTAGATGTCCTACACGACAGTAACAGAAGAAAGCCTGCACCATCCAGCAGCACAAAGGCAAGTGTTATGTACATTGACCCCGCTAGCAGCGGGGGCGCCCAGGTGCTCTTAAAGGTGGTCCGCGTAACACTGAGTTACCAAGATAAGGTCATGGACACTTACGCCGTCCTTGATGACGGGTCAGAGAAGACCCTTCTCCTCGCGTCCGCTGCGGCCCAGCTGGGGCTGCGGGGGAGCGAAAACCAGATGACGATTCGGACAATAAGAAGAGATCTAAAGACGATAAAGGGCGAGAATGTCTCCTTCACTATCGCAGCAAGCGGGCAGCCAGAGAGACGGTATAGGATTACTAATGCTTTCACCAGCCAAGAAATAGGACTATCGCAGTACACCTACCCCATCGCCAAGCTGATGGATAAATATGTGCACCTGCGTCAACTACCTATCCCGCTCATAGACGGTGCCACCCCGACCCTGCTGATAGGCTCCGACCATGCAGACCTCATAGTCCCGATAGACCGGGTCCATACAGGACCCAGAGGTTGTCCTGCAGCAGTCGAGACCCGCCTAGGATGGACATTACAAGGCCCCCTCGCCAAGTCTCTTAACCGAACAGCAGCCACTAGCTGCCTCCACTCCAGAGTGACAGAAGAAGACACCACTCTCCTGCAGCACGTCGAGAGGCTATGGACACTAGAGACAATGCCCTTTAAGAACGAAAAGAAAGACATTCGTTCTAAGGAAGATATTTACGCTATAGCCCTCCTCGAGCAAGGGACAAAGAGAGTCACAGTCAACGGAGTGATGAGATACGCAACTCCACTCCTGAGGCGAGAGGGAATGCCCACCTTTCACGCCACAAAAGAAGCGACGGAGCGGTATCTATTGAACACAGAGCGGCGCCTAGCCAAAGACCCCGCTCAAGAGACTGTGTACCGCGCTGAGATTAACAAGCTAATCACAGCGGGACACATAAAGAAAATTGACATTAAAGAGGCCGATCAGACGACCGAATCATGGTACGTGCCGCACCACAAGGTCCACCACAACGGCAAGGATCGTATTGTGTTTAACTGCAGCTACCAGATCGGATCACAAAATCTGAATAAAGAGCTCTTGCCCGGCCCAACACTCGGCCCCTCTCTACTAGGCGTGCTACTACGCTTCCGCCAGGACAAGGTGGCTATCAGCGGCGACATCAAAGGGATGTTCCTGCAGGTGAGACTAGTGGAGGAGGACAAGCCCCTACTGCAGTTCCTATGGAGAGAGAGGATCGGAGATGAGCACCCAGCCATCTATCAATGGGAAGTCCTCCCTTTCGGAACCACATGCAGCCCATGCTGTGCTACGTTTGCACTACAAAAACATGTCGCAGAGGACCCAGCAGCAGATGAAGAGGTCCGACAAAGTGTGACAAATAGTTTCTACGTGGACAACTGTTTACAAAGCGTCTCGACGCCAGAAGAAGCCGAGGCTCTTCTACTCAAGCTCCGCGCCTCCCTGATCAAAGGCGGCTTTGATCTCAGGCAGTGGGCCAGCAGCGTCCCGCAAGTATTGCGCAGCCTCTCCCCCGAGGACAAGGCAGCGAGCAGCGAGACCTGGATGGCGACCATCCCAGGAGAAGCCCAAGAAATGACACTAGGACTAGTCTGGCGCTTCAAAACAGACTCGCTCCATTATAGACACAAACCCCTGACCAAGGAGCAGGGAAGGTCGACGGCAATACCGACCACCAGACGGAGTGTATACAGAACACTCGCCAGACAATATGACCCGTTGGGATGTATTCTACCTTACACCACCAGGGCAAAGATGATTGTAAGAGCGCTATGGGACAAGGACCAGGGCTGGGACGATCCCATACCCGAACACCTTGCATCCACATGGAGAGAGTGGGAGACGGAACTCCGCTCACTCCCAGGTGTTAACATACGCCGCAGCTACTTCCCACCCACAGTGAGGCCAGAGACATGCAAGATGGACCTGCACGTATTCAGCGACGCCTCCGAAGTAGCCTACGGTTCGATGGCCTACTTGCGTGCCCGAGAGGAGGGAAGATGAAATACATACTGCTTTCATCCTGGCTCGCTCAAGAATAGCCCCACGAAAGCAACAATCTATCCCGCGTCTAGAGCTCTGCGCAGCCCTAGCAGGAGCGCAGCTCGCCACGTTAATCCAACGTGAACTCACCATCCCGGTGCAAAGAACAATCTTGTGGTCAGACTCCACGACAGTACTCACATGGATCCGGTCTGATTCATGCAGATACAAGGTCTTCGTGGGAGTCAGAGTCACCGAGATTCAAGAGTTAACAGAAGTAGCGAGCTGGAGGTATGTGGACACCAAACACAACCCAGCTGACGTCATCACCCGGGGAATGTCCCTGGATGACCTCACCCGTCACAACCTCTACAGTGACGGACCAGAGTTTCTCAAGCTCCCCGAAGAAGAGTGGCCTACACCCACCCCACGGGAGGCGAGTAAAGAGGAGGCCGAAAACAAGAAACCTATGTTCTGTGGATTGAACACACTCGTCTCCACAGACCCCGACATAGACGATTGCCTCACCCTACAGAGTGCGCAGCTAAAGACATTTCTGTGGCACCACCCAGAGGTTCAGCCCACGACTGACATTTCAGCAGCTGACTACGAAGAAGCAGAACTTCTTCTACTACAACGAGCCCAGAGAGACTCGTTCCCCGATGAGCTAGACTGTCTACAGGGAGCAAAGCCCGTCCCATCAGACAGCAGACTGCTCCACCTAGCCCCCGAGAGCGACGCCCATAGTCTCATCAGAGTGGGTGGTCGTCTGCGGAGAGCCCCAGACTTACCGGATGACGTCAAGTACCCGATAGTCTTGAACAGCCGACACAAGGTCACAGAGCTGATCATAAAGAAATACGATGAGGATGTGCACCACGCAGGGGCAGAGAGAGTCTTCGCGGAGATCAGCCGTCGTTATTGGATACTGCAAGGGAGAGAAGCAGTGCGACGCTTCCAGCGAACCTGTCTAGACTGTCGTAAGTGGCGAGCCCAGCCCAGTATACCCCGGATGGCTGACCTACCTCCCTGTCGCCTCCGACTAGGCGACAAGCCTTTTCACTCCACCGGTATGGACTGTTTCGGCCCGCTGTATAAAAAGAAAGGAAGAGGAACCGAGAAGCGGTGGGGTATTGTATTCAAATGCATGACCACCAGAGCGATACATATCGAACTCCTTCCAACCATGAGCACAGACTCATTCCTTATGGCCTTCCGAAGATTCACATCACGGAAAGGAAAACCGTCTACATTATTGTCTGATCACGGGACAAACTTCAAAGGCGGAGAAAGAGAGCTGAGAGAGAGCTTCCAAGCTATGGGCCCAGAACTTAAGACCCACCTCGCTCCATCCCAGATTGACTTCCAGTTTAATCCCCCGAACGCACCTCACTTCGGTGGAACTTGGGAACGAGAAGTACGTTCTATAAAGACAGCCCTGTACGCCGTGCTTGGGGCCCAGACCGTGGCGGAAGAAGTCTTAATGACAGTCCTCACGGAGATCGAGGGAGTATTGAACTCAAAGCCCCTCGGTTACGTCTCAAGTGATGTAGCAGATGTCGACCCAGTCACCCCCAACACACTCTTGATGGGGCGGCTGGACCCCGCGCTACCCCAGACAATGTACAGGCCTGAAGAAGCGAACGGCCGAAGAATGTGGAGGTACAGTCAAGTATTGGCTGACAAGTTTTGGAACAGCTTCCTACTCCACTACCTACCGTCTCTACAGACCCGCCAGAAATGGGTGAAAGAGAGAGACAATTTGACAGAAGGAACAGTCGTCATGATTATCGACCAGTCACTACCCCGAGCTATGTGGCCGGCTGGCCGCGTAAGCAAAGTGATCACCGGTGCCGATGGAAAGGTCCGAGCAGCTGAAGTGCTCGTCCAAGGGCGGACCTACACCCGACCCGTGGCGAGGCTAATAGAACTGCCAAGGCTCCCCGATACTATCGATGACGACCATGACCCCATGACTTTGTGAACTGACTGACCCTCACAGCGGACATTGAGTAGTGGACAGTGCGGTTAATCTGTCTCTGTTTAGCTAATTAGGTGGGACTAATTAGGGGGCGGCTGTTACGAAGGATCAGATTAAACCGAATATATATATTTATTTATGGATATATATTGAATAGTATTTGTATATCGTTTGATATCCCTTGTATATTCCTTGTACATATGCACGGAATATCCCTTTAGCCTACTATAGCCCATAATAGTTCATTCTCTTATTGGACAAAGGACCAGGCGCCAGGGGACCAGCCCCTGGCGTCAAGTTCAAAGGTACCGACGAGACATGTCCGTACTAGCCCCGGCTCCGCTCAGGGATACGGCTACCGAAATGAGAGTGGCACTATTTGTTCAACGTGCATATAAATATGGCGCAAGTAAATGTAGAAGTCCCTTACCCTTCTTCCCAACTTAGTAACAGAACGTGAAGCCTCACCCACGATACGACGTGCGGTGAAGTATGGCCTGTTTGGCCTTAGAATAGCATTGAGACCTCGTGCGAATTAATAACTGAATTGTCAGAGTTTGGCACTGTACCGTCGAGTGCGACGTATTTCTATCAAGTAATAATAGTCTATTGTGTATGGTGCATCGTGCGGTTAGAGTTCTAAAGTGACCAGCATCTCCAACGCTTCCTCGTGTTATCTAGAGTCTTATCCAGGTTGGGTCGACCACATGGCGCTTTCATCCGAGGAGATCTAGGCGAGGACCGAGGGACATGTACACTGGATTACCTACCCGACGACTGCTGAGCCCTATGCGGCTGGAATATATATTTGCTTTGGTACTGTGATTTGTGGAGCGGATAATCGCCGACGCCTGTGAGTGTTGGATTTACCCCCGAGAGGAGTCAAGTTGAGTCGGCGCTCAGAGAGACTGAGGTCGCCTAGCTTCTTCTTCATTGTGGAGCTACAGCCTACAAGAGAACCAAGGTGTATTCATCTGCGGATCAAGAGTCTATTGCACTGTCTTCTGTACTTGAAGTCTCCATAGATATCGTTGACCAGACGGTCTACTACCGACGGCTCTCCTACCCCCCCTACCGGCTTACAACCGGGAGGACCCCCTCCAGAATATCCCGCTATATCATTAAGTGTACCATAGATATAATTCCCTAAGAGCCAGGTTGTATACTTGCTTCCTGCGTAACCAGAGATTGGACATTCAGTGTTGATTTGCCTACGAGTACTCATTTGCCTTACAAGTGCATTCAAATGATAAATGTAAGATAAATATTCTATGTACCTTTTGCTCCATTAAATATTTGATTATTACCTTTGACTGGAACCGATTTCATTGTGGAAAGTGTTCATCATATTTAGATATCGTGTACTGTATGGCCAGTAGTTAAAGTACATAAAGCGGTAGTGGTTTAATGATACCATACTTATCAATACAGTCAGGGAATTGTACCCCTCAGTTACACATACAGTACACATGCACACATGCATGCACACATGCACGCACGCACACACACACACACACACACACACACACACACACACACACACACACACACACACACACACACACACACACACACACACACACACACACACACACACACATAGTTTATGATAATACTATTTATTTAATTTATTAATTTATTTGATGTAATTTAACCTCTTAAGCCCGAAGCCCTATTTTCAAAAAATCCGCCTAAAATACATACATAAGTAAATGTAATATTGCTCCACTTCTACAAGGTCCATTTGCATATATTTGGTATCTAGGGACATCTATGGACCTCAGTGAATGTATTCCCATTGTCAGAAATATTGTGTCTATTACTAGGCTTGCTTAAATTGTGATGAAACAAAAGATAATATGAATTATGATTTTTTTTGCATCTTTGACAGTGAATAACACCATGCAAAAAATTTAAAAACTGCCACTGATCTCGTTCAGTACCTTCTTGAGATCATGTGTACAAACTATCTAAGGAAATTAATAAAGGGAAGATGATTAAACAGAAGGTTTTGTAGATACAGTACTGAATTCTCCCATCCGGACCAATGCAATTTGAAATATTATTATAGAATATAGAATAGCAGGCTTATAAATTACCTTATTATAGCCAATTCGCACATTTATGGATTGTGCCTAATCTTATATTTCAACTGCCTGAGTTCAATTTGGATTTAGTATCACCAGGCGTGCATAAGAACAGATAATAAGAGATATAAGAGATATTGAAAAAATTCATACAGAAGTAATTTGCTTGAAACCCCATAGAGGCTTTTGGGAAGTGTCGTTCGGAAAAATTCCAACGCTCATCGAAAAAACACCAAAACGAATACGAAAATCTATCTAATAACACTTTATCCTATTGGTAAACTAACGTATTGATGATAATATGCATTATAACTGATGTTGTGACTGAAAGACCCTCTAAACACTGATATACCCTCTAAACACTGTCTATCACAGTGTTTGTCTGGTCTATCACAGTGTTTGTCTTGTCTATCACAGTGTTTAGAGGGTATATCACAGTGTTTAGAGGGTCTATCACAGTGTTTAGAGAGTCTATCAGTGTTTAGATGGTCTATCAGTGTTTAGATGGTCTGTCAGTGTTTAGAGGGTCTATCACAGTGTTTAGAGGGATGGTTATGATGTGTATACTTGAATATGTTTGAAAAATAAAATGCTACTTTTGTCAAACAGTCTGGTGTAGTGATTGTTAATTGTACATAATTCACCCACGGAACTATTGTTAGGAACAAGAGTTCCGCCCGAACATTATAGGAGGTGGCACTTACTGCCACCACGGGTCAGTCTTCTGCACGCAACGTAGCCGTAGCATGTTGTATTTGTGTACTGAATAAAAGCTGTTCGCTCTACCGAGCTACCGTCTCCGACTCCCATCTCTCGGCACTACACTGGTGACCCCGACATTGGTCTCGCTGAAGTATCAGGGACCGAACCGAACATGGCAAACGATGCCGTTATTATTCGATTGCCGGAGTTTTGGGAGCATTCTGCGGCGGCGTGGTTCGCGCAAACAGAGGCGCAGTTCGCCCTACGAGGGGTTGACGACGACGCCGCGAGGTATTACCACGTCGTCTCGAGCCTCGGGAGCACTACAGCGGCGAGGACGGTAGGCTTCATAACAGCTCCGCCTGCACGGAATAAATATGAGGCGTTTAAGACGCACCTACTCAGTATATTCGAGTTGTCACAGTCAGAGCAGGCCCGACGCTTGCTGGCTTTACGAGGCTTGGGGGACAGCAAGCCTTCGGAGCACATGGAGATGATGTTAAACCTGCTGGGTGCAGAACGGCCTGATTTCCTGTTTATCGAACTGTTTCTCAGGCACATGCCGCCACACGTGCAGACGGCACTTGCCAATACAGCGGCTACGGATCCCCGGGCTTTAGCAGAAGAGGCTGACCGCTTCTACCTGGCCACTCGACACTTTGCCCCAGGGCTAATAGCCTCGACATGCGGTTACACGCCGCAGGGGGGAGGGGCGAGGAAGATCAGGAGCAGCGCGGCCGCAGGCCTGTGTTATTACCACGCACGTTTCGGCGCGAGGGCGACAAGATGCCGTTCCCCTTGCACGTTCGGCATAACGCGTAAACGCAGACACCTGCGCCCAGTAGCAGCGGTGAGCGCAGGTATGTCGAACCGGCTGCTTTTCATTAGAGACACACTCTCCGGTTGCAAATTCCTCTGCGACACCGGAGCTCAGAGGAGCGTCCTGCCGGCTACGAAAGAGGACACCGCCGGCGATAATAGAGGTCCACGCCTGACGACCGCCAACGATACCCCTATCCGCACCTACGGTACAAGGACCGTGGAACTGTGTTTTGGGGGCCAGCGGTTCACGTGGGACTGCATCACGGCCGACATTTCGTTCCCACTACTGGGGGCAGATTTCCTGGGTGCACACGGTCTCCTCGTGGACATTAGACATGGCCGCCTAATAAACGCACAGACACGGGCTTCGTTGGCATGTGTCCGCGAGGGGGCGACATACGGCGGCCTTCTTACAGCTTTCACCGACCACGAACCCCTCATGACGTCTGAGTCAAAGGTAGCGGAGCCATGGTCGGCACGACAAGAGCTCGCGTACGATTCCAAGGGCGCCGCGGGACACGTCGCCGAGAAGCCCAACGTCGTCATCGGAGCTGTACAGCCGGACCTCGACTACGTCGACAGGGGCTCGGAACAGGCCTCCGACCACGACATCCAGGCCCTCGGGACTGCAGATTCCAGTCTACGCCTGGAGGACGTCGCGATTGGTCACTCGGGTCCGACGCTGCGGGATGACCTATCCACCGGACACCCTAGCCCACAGGCCCCTGAGGACTGGCGAAGGCTCGCCTTTGAGGTGGGGTACAACCACCACAAGATTGAACCCGCCCACATAGACATTTCCCAGCCCTTAGAGCTGGCCCTCTCCCCCCGCCGGGGCCGTCCGCCGCTACCCCGGGACCCGCCAACGACGGAGCCGCCGTTGGCCTCGTCGACGTCTGTGCCCCCGGGTGTCGGGGAGGACACGGGCGCTTGCGCCGCCCCTACCTCCCCGCCCCTGGCTTTCCGCACTCACCGTGGCCGGTTCATGCCCCCGGGCGCCGTGGAGGGCGCAATCGCTTGCACCGCGCCCCGGGTTGTCCGCTCATGCCGCGGCCGGGTCGTTGTCTCTCCCCGCCGTGGAGATTTTGACCATGGTTGAATTCTGGGGGGGCTTGTGTAGTGATTGTTAATTGTACATAATTCACCCACGGAACTATTGTTAGGAACAAGAGTTCCGCCCGAACATTATAGGAGGTGGCACTTACTGCCACCACGGGTCAGTCTTCTGCACGCAACGTAGCCGTAGCATGTTGTATTTGTGTACTGAATAAAAGCTGTTCGCTCTACCGAGCTACCGTCTCCGACTCCCATCTCTCGGCACTACACTGGAGAGATTGATTTATGACGTGATGTCATTTTGGGACCGGTACTGGTCTCGTTGGGCTTAAGATGTTAAGACTGAGGTTAGTGTATTATTCATGCTGTATGTTAGATTAGCTGTGTTTAGACAAGCAACCATGCATACTGTGTAGTTACAGTAAAGTGTGTGTGTGTGTGTGTGTGTGTGTGTGTGTGTGTGTGTGTGTGTGTGTGTGTGTGTGTGTGTGTGTGTGTGTGTGTGTGTGTGTGTGTGTGTGTGTGTGTGTGTGTGTGTGTGTGTGTGTGTGTGTGTGTGTGTGTGTGTGTGTGTGCGTGTGCATGCGTGCGTGCGTGTGTGTGTGAATCCACTCACAGCTGAATGGAGTAGTATGACTCCAGAGAAATGTTCTTCTTGCACGTCCACTTAGGGAACTGTAGACTTAAACTCTTTACAAGAGTACTGTGTGTACTGATTCAAGTTCTACACGCAGAGTCACTGTACAACCTCTACCATTTTAATGAAATTCTTGGCACAAGCTTGACTGCGACGTCCCATCTCACTGTAGGAGATAGACTCTCCATCTCCCCCCTCTTTGATAAGAGATCAAAAGGTTTCTTTACCTCTCTTTTTTGTTATGATAGATATGTTTTTATGGCATTTTCAGCTTTATTGTGGATAGGACAGTCAGAGTGGAAATTGGGTGAAGAGATGGGGGAAGACATGCAACACACGCCCTGGGCCGGATTCGAACCCAGGACAATTGCGATTACGCTGTGATTACTCTTGAATGTAAATTACATATCCTGAGTTCATATAACCCTGTTGTGTTCAACACCCCATCATTCCTCTCTTAACACCTCACCCCACAATATTTCAAAAATCTGTGATCAAAATCATATTTCTCCCCCGGAGACTTGAGATCTACTGTTGATCCCCTCTCAACTCTCCAACGGTTCAAGAGCGCCATCTGGTGGCCGATCGGCGGATCGCCCAGAGCGAAAACAGGAAATAGAAGCTGGTGCTCATTCCAATTCGGTCCGATCACTCGCTAATAGTCCCAGGACTCGAGCTAGGCACAACGGATAGCAATCCGTTACCAATAACTCGATAAACAACATGATTTGGACGTATATACTATTATACAACCTGGAAATGGATCGCATATTTCTACATCCCATAATAGGAATATTTCTGCTCCACGCTCATCGCCCAACGCTATGAGGAAGCTAAGGTAAGATTCAGCGTTATTTTTTAACGTGTTCGATATAAACTGCTCTGATGATCATATCACCCACACTAGATGAATCATCTAACGTTGGCCACGGAATTATAAACGATCCCCCCCCCCATCCGGTCAACATCAGATGATCAGTAGTAACTTCTAGAAGCACGTCCATTTGAAATATTTTATCTCGCGCAGATTGCTATCAAACTGTATTTGATCATCAATATAATGCATTTGGGGCTATAAATCACGTTCTGGAAAAAGCTGCAGAAAACGATAAAAACATACTTATACTTTAGACCGTATTTTAGTATGAATATGTGAATGAAAAAGTATAACGTTGCTACACCCTGAACAATAGATACTTGATGTTGAATGGGCCATAGTAATGTCAATTTAGCAATACAATTTAAAAAGTTATATCTCTGCAAAGAAGGGGAACTTCTCCATAGACAAATAGAGCTGGCGTGGGATGGTTTATTCTGAATTTAAGCCTGGCGACCAAAGTGTTAAGCCTTAAGGTCCCCCTATAGGGGGACCCTGCTTTTCTTTTTCTTTCTTTTTCTTTTCCAATTATCAGATCATGGGATATCATTGGAAAGCCACACTCATTGGCTACAACCCTGTGCAAAGATTTTCGAGATCGCCAAATGATTGACGGAGCTAGAGCCCCGGGAGTCGGGGGTGGTAATGTGTACTTTTGCGTACTTTGGGGCACGCCTCACATATCGGCATGTAACTCGAGAACCGCTGAACGGATTTTGTCACCTGAAAGGGCAATCGACAGGCAACAAATAGGGCTTTAATTATATCTATATATTGTATTAAAAGAAATGCACACCCGAGCCTCTAGAGGTCGGCAAAGAATCGTCCACATGTGGGCCCTTGGATGTTAAGAGGTTGATGTTAAAAAATTAAAAACAGGTGTAGCCAAGAGTAAAGACCATAACCCTATCAAAAACAGTAGTCAAAGTGTATATTTTCATTTTTACCGATGTTTTATACGATTTATCGGAAATATGAATTTAACGGAAAATGCTAATTATCGTAAAAACCGGAAGGAAATGACTAAATCCAGATTCAACCCTGCCATTGGAAAGAGGAGCATTTTCCCTATCCATAGATGTATGATTTGGCCATAATAAGGTCAAGGTCAAGTTCAAGGTCAAATATGAATTTATAATTAAAATTGATTATCATTAATTACTGTATCTACAAATCATTCTGTTTAATCATCTTCCCTTTATTCATTTGCTTAGATTTTTGTACACATGATCTCAATAAGGTGGTGAATGAGCTCAGTGAGCATTTTCTCGTCCCCGGCAGATTTAACACGATCAAAGATGCAAAAATCATAAATCATAATTTATATTCTCCTTTTTTTCATTACAATTTACTCAGCCTAGTAACAGACACAATATTTCTGACACTGTAAATACATACCCCCAGGTCCCTAGATGTTCCTAGATACCAAGAACATGCAAATTGACCTTGCAGAAGTGGAGCAATCTTCCATTTACTTACACCTTTAGGCGAAATACAGCCTACAGCTTAACAGGTTAAAAACTAGCCAACATCGCTACCAGGTGAGCAATGTGAATTTCTGTTCCAGCAGAGGGGCCACTAACCAAGGAAAAATTAAAGTGAGGCTGAGGATCAACCCCAAGCTATTGCAATTCAGACACGGACGATACTGCCACCTGGTGATAGTCGATCAGCATTGCAGTTCTAGTGTGTGGAGATGTGCCAAAATGATGCAGATCGCTCCCGGCAAGTCTGTAGAGCGGGGATCAAAGTAAAAAGATCAAACGATCCAAAAACGTAATATCTGCGTGCGTGTGTGTGTGTGTGTGCGTGTGCGTGTGCGTGTGCGTGTGCATGTGCGTGTGCGTGTGTGTGTGTATGTGTGTGTGTGTGTGTGTGTGTGTGTGTGTGTGTGTGTGTTAGAAAGCAGGGTGTATTTTCCCTCAGGTGAAAAGGCTGAACTGGAACAGGGAGGTCTGAATGGCTCTAAAAGGAGACAGTGGGACTGAGAGATGCGGGCCTTAATTCACTTTAGATACTGAAGCATCGTTATCTGGATGGAAAAGATGAAGAAAGTGCTGAAGCAACAGAATGCTTTATAATACATGACTGGTCTTTCATCCGCCGCACGTCCGCTCTGAGAGTCTCCGTCCATATGAATGGAAGCGTGAAACCCTGGCGGTGTTATTGACATCGAGCCGCGCGCAGAGACAAAGCGCGCCATGCTGCCCAATCAATGGAACTGATCGCGATCCTCCTCCCTGCTGCGCGGGTAAAGTCTCTTTAAGTCACTCCATCAGTCAACTGGAAAAGGTTCAAAGCGTGAACCGCAAGACCCTAAATGTTCATTGAGCTGTCTTTTTTTACAGGATTATTCCTTTGCTTAATTGTCTTGAATGTTAAATTACATTGAATTATATGTAAAAACACCTCAAATAAACATTTCTTTCTGTAAATTAATTGCTTCTCCACTTTATTTTAAATTGGGTATTTTACTGTATTTGGCAACCGTTGCTGCCAGACATTTACAGTTTTCTTACCTTTTAAAAAATATTCTTTTTACAGTGTATTTACTTGCTTTCACTTGAAATTCACGCTAACTACAGAGTTAGTCTTCTATTGATAACTGTTGCTGTGGGTCATTCCCTGCCTGTATGACTTTCCAGGTAAGTATCACTCTTGGGTCCACACACCACACTATCGCTCCCTCTCTCTCTCTCTCTCTCTCTCTCTCTCTCTCTCTCTCTCTCTCTCTCTCTCTCTCTTCTCTCTCTCTCTCTCTCTCTCTCTCTCTCTCTCTCTCTCTCTCTCTCTCTCTCTCTCTATCTCTCTCTCTCTCGCTCTCTCTGTCTCTTCCATATTCATATTGCATGCACAATAGTTGGCAAAATAGACTGATGAAAAATGCAAATGTTTGACATAATCACTTTACATCATGAGTTACAGTGTCACTATGTATGGACACACACACACACACACACACACACACACACACACCATACACTCACTCTCTCTCTATCTATCACTCTCTCTCTCTCTCTCTCTCTCTACTGTATCTCTCTCTATCTCTCTCTCTCTCTCTCTCTCTCTCTTCTGTCACACACACACACTTCTCCCTCTCTCTCTCCCATGTGGATAAGTACCATGTTTTTAACATACAGTAGCGTGATGAAAGTGCATTAAGCACAGCGGTCGTCTAGAGGGCCGATTAGTCGTGCCATTCTCTAAATAACCCTGTAGTTATGTACGCATTTACCAACACACACATGACAACATGCAATCGCCTCTTGTACCATGTAGTGATGTGAGTATACTTGTAGGAGCCAGGGGCGTAGAAGTGTGTGTGTGTGTGTGTATGTGTGTGTGTATGTGTGTGTGTATGTGTGTGTGTGTGTGTGTGTGTGTGTGTGTGTGTGTGTGGTGTGTGTGTGTGTGTGTGTGTGTGTGTGTGTGTGTGTGTGTGTGTGTGTGTGTGTGTGTGTGTGTGTGTGTGTGTGTGTGTGTGTGTGCATGTGTAGGGGGTACTTAAAGTTTGGGGGTCTTGGGCAGTGATTCTCAACCGTAGGACCCCCAGATTGATCAAATCAAGTCAAGTGAAATGCATTACATTTAACACTTTCGCGGCCAACCACGTATATACGTTATTGGGCGCCAACGGTTACTGCTAGTAGGCAGTATCGAGAGTGCAGTAAACCCTGTTCCAGACCGGGTGCTACATTTAAACCGCTCCGGGCAGACTTTTCTAGTAATGGGAAACCTAGGGCTTCACCCGATAGCATTGAATATTTTTCGGGACCCCCGATCCATATGTTGTGGTGGGTTATGTCGTGAACCAGATGGACATAGGATGGACCAGATGGCGATCAAATAATTGGAATATTCTTTTTGGAATATCACCGACCACAGGTAAGGACAATCTGACGTCAATTTCAGCTTGATCGTGCAAGGTTATCATACCCATCCCCCTGATCGGCGTGTGTTGTGGTAATAACGAATGACGTTACTGGCAATCAAATAATAAGAAACAAACACCCCCCTTTCATGCATTCATGAGGAAACATAATACCTATTAGATTTGATTTGGAAATAGTAGTGTGTCCAGGGACGAAACACCAATGGTTTTAGTATAATTCATGTTGCGCCCTATAACCAGCCTCCCAGGAATTATCCCGGATCATTCCGAAATTATACTTATATTCACCACGGGATAACGCGTGAACGTATTCATGATTTTTTTTTATCTTTTTTGCATATTGAACAGAAGATAGTTACTGTCAAATGACCATGGTATTGTATCCATAGCTATAATATAAAATATAGATTTAGCTCTACAAACAAGGTGACGCACAGTGAAACTATGTAATGGAAACCTGGCCCAGCTAGAGCTAGATGGGAAAATCTAATGGCCGCGAATGTGTTAAAAAACAACCCACGTTGACCAAAGTGCTGTATAGACCAGGCAAGGTAGTAAAATCACAAAAATAAAATATCACATAGGCATCAATACACACAATAGTGCATAGGCACAAATGAATGAATGAATGAATGAATGAATGAATGAATGAATGAATGAATTAATGAATTAATGAATTAATGAAAAAAGTTGAAGTATAAAAAACTAAAATATATCTGTTCATTTGACATATACAAAAGATAATAAAAAAAGACAACAAAAAGAGAAACAGATAAACAAAACATAGTTTAACCTGTTCGAAAAAGGCACAAATCAATTAATTAAAAACAGATATCACAGACCATACCAGGGGGCTCCAAAGGCTAGAGAAAAAAAAGTATGTTTTGAGCCTGGACTTAAAAGAATAAACAGAGGGGGCAGATCTGACAAGAAGGGGGGTGTTGTTCCACAGTCTGGGGGCTGCAACCGCAATGGCATGGTCACCCTTGAGCTTAAGTTTAGAATGCGGGATGACCAGGAGCCCCAAGTCAGCCGACCTGAGGGACCTGGTGGGGGAGTAGGGGGTCATGAGGTCACCCGAGGGACCTGGTGGTGGAGTAGGGGGTCATGAGGTCACCCGAGGGACCTGGTGGTGGAGTAGGGGGTCATGAGGTCACCTGAGGGAC
>NC_140166.1:13897892-13900392 GCF_963971535.1 Notolepis coatsorum
AGCAACCCGACAACACCACGGATAAATAACATAACAAGCTGCATGAGCCCCCAGTCTGTGTGCTTTATAACAGGTCATTAAGGTGTCCTCTGGGTCTGCTGCTGGCTCCAAACAGCCGTACGTCCTCCTGAGAACCCACAGAGCACCAGAAGACGTGTCCAATTGTGTTGTTAAATGTCCAGGGCGTATCATTTTAACAGCCATTTTGCTCGTGTGCAGTGATATAGTGGGTACACTGGTACACTGGTTAGCAGCGGGCGGGACGCCTTTCTGATAGGTTACATTACTCAAGACCCCTTCGCTCTAACATCTTCTGGCCGCCTCAGACCCACTCCTATCCGAGCTCCGGGACGGTCATCAAAGAGAAGCCGCCTATTCTCTGTCCACGCTCCACAATGGTGGAATTAACTTCCCACCACAGCCGAATCCTTATTAATCTTTTGCTGTCGACTAAAAAAAACACTGCTTCAATCAATATCTGAAATAAAAAAAGATTGAATAAAAAAATTCAAATAAATAACCTTCTTAAGTCTATGCACTCAACACTGCAGCACCCATGTTTCAACACTGTTTGAACATTGTTACTCAGCTGATAGAGTTGTACCCTTCCTGCTGACTTGTCATACAGAACTTGTAAGTCGCTTTGGATAAAAGCGTTTAGCTAAGTTACTAAATGTAAAGGAAAATGTAATGTATGTGGTGTCTTCTCCAGGTCCTGTGGTTTCCTCTCACACCATGAAGTAAACATCCCCAGTTCTCCAATCCCTTCACTGGCTTCCAATGAACCAGCATTATGATTTTCAAGACACCCCTGTTGCCATTTAACCCTTTCACTACCACACTACCAAAGGGTTAACCCTTTCACTGTGATGATACAGACGGTTAACCATTTCACTGCCACACGACAAATGAGGTAACCCTTTCACAACCATACTGCATAATGTTAACCCTTTCACTACCATGCCTTTTCCGCACTGGGTACTCCCAGCTCCCAGGAATCAGCTCCCAGGAATAATTAGAGCCTCAGTTATATTACTGTTTTTAGATCAACACTGAAGACACATCTCTTCCATAGTGCTTTTTCCTATTTTAAATGTTTTTTTATATATTATACATTTATTTATTAAAAGTTTTCAATTGAAACATTTCACGTAAAATTTACAGAAAATGTAACATAAACCCACAACACCACCCCCACCCCTCACTGCCCCAGCTCAACCGTCCTCCCCACCCAAGAGTACCCACCCACCCGCCCCCCCCAAATCCCAGGACAGCTACCTCCCCCGCACCCCCAAAACAGCAAGATAAAATAACATTGAGCATGAAACATTTTCAAATTAATAAATAATACTATAGCACAAACAAACAAAGCAAAAATAAATAAAGTAAATAAACAAATGAAATATTCGATTAAGATATTTGTATTCAGTACGTTAAAGCACCTTGAGACTACATTGTATTTTACTTTGACGACCGTTTGGCGCCGTCTAATATGGTGCTAGAGGACCAAGGTTTGTCAACAAACCGATGTGTCTTTGTAGAGCTATATCTATACTTTATCTTTATAGTATTGCTATCTGTCCATTCTCATTGTCACTTGAGTTCATAAACTGTCCCTTCAAAATGGCTTAAAGAAAAAAAAAATCCATCAATAGGTTGTCATTTTATAGCGCCGTGAATATAAGCTTTATCACAGATTTCGTCTCATATATTTTCTGGAAAGCTACTTATAGAGCTAAAGGCTACTAACGTTATATTCAACGGCATTTCTGTTGTATATATGCTAATGAAATAACACAAACTGCTTATGTTCCGGACTATCCCATAGCATCTATGGATGAAAGGGGGGCGGCGGGGAACGTCGATTAGTATTATTGATTACCAATCGAGTGTCCGTGTAAGTAGCCACATTCACTGATCGAATGCTTGCGTCTCACAACAATGTCTAATCCGGCTGTAATTTAGGTGAATAAGGTCTTACCGTCAGCCCGTGGGATACCCTACAGCATATATACGGCTATATACGTGCCTCTGGTCCACAACGCATGGATTCCAAACACGTATTTATACGTGGCCGGTCCCAATAGTGTGTAAATTATTGTTGTTATCATCATCATCATCATCATCATCATCATCATCATCATCATCATCATCATCATCATCATCATCATCATCATCATCATCATCATTATTATTATTATTATTATTATTATTATTATTATTATTATTATTATTATTATTATTATTATTATTATTATTATTATTATCATTGTTATTATCATTGTTATTATTGTTATTATTATCATTATGCATGCTTGGTACAGACCTCTGTCATTCTCTGTGACCAAGACACTGGCATCAGAACTGGAGTTGGTCCCTGGGGGTCAGGTTGGTTAAAATGCTAATTTCCCCTCAAGGATTAATAAACAACCTAACTTATACTGAGAGCTGTAGAGAAATGCTGAATGCCGGCGGTACCACCTGATCCCAGAATAGTGGA
>NC_140166.1:13905392-13907951 GCF_963971535.1 Notolepis coatsorum
TATGTCTGTCTTTGACAGGGGAGAATAACGAACTAGGCTTATTTACAAGCAGCCACTGGGAAAATGAAAATTGGGAACCTTGGACTTCGTCAATAGCCGCAATTGAACATTTGCTGTGGAACCCGAGATTCTGTTTTCCCCCAGCCCTGCACAATGGTGCGATCCCTGTTGAGGTCCCTGCTGCGATTGAATATTTATATGACTCATTTGATTTATTAGGACAACGTTGTCTACTAACTATGGTTGGGTGTGATCAGGCACGTTGGAACTTTAAATCGGTAGGGGGTGCGGCCTTTGAGCTCAATAGCCTCGCATACAAGTTAAATGCATAATCTATAGGCTAATTTTAAGTCCCTCATTACCCCAATCAATCAGATTATATTTAGTTAAATGTGCCTGCTGGCAGTAGGCTTAATGTAATGAATAATCAAATGAGATCTTGCTAGCTAAAATAATTAGTTAAACTCTTTCAGAATAAGTAGACAAAAACAAGCCGAAAGAGTATCTAATTGATACAAATTAATATATACTTATGAGGATATCTGTACTGTATGTGCTTAGGTATCATGTACTATATAAATAGATGGTTCCCAAAGTTTTCAAGGTGCGACCCCCGAAATAATGTGTCAGAGAGGCTTGGAGGCTTACAGTTTCACTATTAATCAGGGTTTCATCTGTTTCGGACATGATCCATACATGCATTGAATTGATAAACTTTTGGTTTATACCAGTGACACCAGTCATGTTAATCACCTTCTTGTTCATCATCAGTTGCTATTGCATGCACTCATCTGTGTTTCACTACACACATGAGTGCATGCTTACCAACTGTTAGTCTGCAATACTACTATCACCGACATCTAAGAAGGGAGATCCCCCCTTGAATGGCCCTTCTAAGGTTTCTCTCCTCCACACTGCCTGTGGAGCATTTTTTCCCTATTGTTAGGTTTTAGTGAGTTTTTCCTTACCTTCGCGTGGGGTATGTCTGGGAGTGCTTGCATTCTATTATTTATTTGCATTTATTTTAAATTTGTTGGACCTTATGGTGTTCTTGTTTTGTTCTTGACTTATTGTTATGTTTCTTCTTGACTTGTTTAAAGAAGACGTGTCCGGCCCATGGGGACATTAACGTGTGTTGTCGGGCCTTACAAATAAATTTGATTTGATTTGATTTGATTTGATCAGATATAACCACGGGCGCCTGAGCAATGGAGCAAACTGCATCCCCACAATTGAACTTGGGGGAGCAAACATGTCCTTTTGCACCCCCACTTTTTGATAATATTAAAAAATATGATATGTCCCTCCCCAATATATCACTGTAAACATAACTACGTAATTTCAATCAAATTAATGATACGCAATGACACTTAATAGCGAGTTTTTAAGTTTCCAAAGATTGTGACCCCCGCCCCCCACATTTTAATGGTTTGATCAACTGCCTCCCACGGCCCCTCCCTCCCCCAGCAGTCAGTGGCGCCTGCTGCAGGTAGGCTGAGTGTAAATGCGACCGAGTCTGTCATTGGTGGCAGGAGCCCCGGAGAGAGTTCTCTTTTCTTTGTGAAGGGCAGGGCGCCCTGGAATGGGTTCGCCCCGAGAGAGGGGCCCGTGCCCTGGAAAGCGTTGCGGTTCCGGCGGCGTCCGGTGAGCTCTCGCTGGCCCTTGAAAATCCGGGGGAGAAGGTGTAAATCTCGCGCCATGCCGTACGTATCCGCAGCAGGTCTCCAAGGTGAACAGCCTCTGGCATTCTTCAAATCCCGATTTGATTAGATTTTAGATTTTTAAATACCACTGATGGTCTTGTTTTGTAAAGAAAAAGACTTGTTCAGTAAAATTACTTTTATTTATAAATAACTTCCTTTCATTTAGTTTTTTTACCATCATAAAAGGGGGAGGGAGTGCTGGGAGGGGGGAAATTAATACAGGGAGAATTTCAATTCTGTTTGTAAGAACATTCATTTCTATAGATTTTTTCCAATTGATTTATGCGCATGTGTTTCCCATGTTCTGTTTATATTCTTGTCATTCTCTGAAAATAGGCTATATTTACAGCAGACCCTGTTATTGTTCCTTGTTGGTATTTTTACATTACAAGTAATTTTTATTTTCTTAAGTTCTTCCATTTTTACTTGTGCCTAGGGCTGTGACAATTATTATATATTTGCCTCATGATAATTGTCATACAATAAAATGGCAATATAGGTATAATTATCTTTTTTCTCTTTCTTATTAAAAACTTGGCCTATTTGAAAGGAGATTGATTTAATACAAATAAAAGAGCGAAAAATCAATATACAGTATATATACATATATATATATATTAATATATTATTATTATTATAGTAATTGGCTATCATACTGCAATATAAACTGAGTTTTATAGTGAAAAGAGCAGCTTTATTGGTCAAGATTGAAGGCTCTATATTGCAGGAAATTGCACATACAAAAAAAAATCTGCCCCTTGCCTGTCACTTAATAATCTTGCACCCCCACTTTCAACTATAACTAGGCGGCCATGGATATAACAGTCCTTGAACAGATAAATGCATTTTCTCAAAT
>NC_140166.1:13908151-13910651 GCF_963971535.1 Notolepis coatsorum
TCATTGACTGACTCAGATTGTCAATAGTGCTTTAAAAAAAAAAAAAAACACCACACACACACACATACACACGGAATATAGATCTGACCGCGGCATGTATGCTAAGTTGAAAATAGTGTCCCAGGCAACATCCACTGTATTTTGCTTGTAATACAGGGTCCAGAGACAAGACGAGGCGGGAAGCGGGGCCAATGGTGTTTAACCTCTTAAGCCTGAACGGTACCGGGCTGAGATTTATTTCACGTCACAAATAGATCAATACAGTCCGTATTAAGTGATGTTGTGTTTCTTTTAGCCAAGAGTAAAGACTCTAATCAAAACAGCAGTCAAAGTGTATATTTTCAGCACTACATTTGTTTAGCAATGATTTGACATGTTATTAGCTAAATATGAGCTTGTAAAAATCTCTGTGCATTGCATCGGAAACCGGATTAGTTAGATGCGAGGACAGGGAGCCGTCATGACATCGTTGTAGTCCTAAGCAAGAGGAGACCCAGGCTTTCGATGGACATCTAAATTATATAAAACTACACCAGGAGAGAGATGAGACACACCAGGAGAGAGGAGACACACCAGGAGAGAGGAGACACACAGGAGAGGAACACACCAGGAGAGAGGAGACACACCAGGAGAGAGGAGACACACCAGGAGAGAGGAGACACACCAGGAGAGAGGAGACACACCAGGAGAGAGGGAGACACACCAGGAGAGAGGAGACACACCAGGAGAGAGAGGGAACACCAGGAGAAACCAGGAGAGAGAGACACACCAGGAGAGAGGAGGAGACAACACCAGGAGAGAGGAGACACACCAGGAGAGAGGAGACACACCAGGAGAGAGAGGAGACACACCAGGAGAGAGAGAGACACACCAGGAGAGAGGAGACACCAGGAGAGAGAGGAGACAACAGGAGAGAGAGGAGACAAAACCAGGAGAGAGGAGACACACCAGGGAGAGGAGACACACAGGAGAGAGGAGACACACCAGGAGAGAGGAGACACACCAGGAGAGAGGAGACACACCAGGAGAGAGAGAGGACACACAGGAGAGAGAGAGAGACACACAGGAGAGAGGAGACACACCAGGAGAGAGAGGAGACACCAGGAGAGAGAGGAGACACACAGGAGAAGAGGAGACACACAGGAGAGAGAGGAGACACACCAGGAGAGAGGAGACACACCAGGAGAGAGAGGAGACACACCAGGAGAGAGGAGACACACCAGGAGAGAGGAGACACACAGGAGGAGAGACACCAGAGAGAGAGACACACCAGGAGAGAGGAGACACACCAGGAGAGAGGAGACACACCAGGAGAGAGGAGACACACCAGGAGAGAGGAGACACACCAGGAGAGAGGAGACACACCAGGAGAGAGAGACACACCAGGAGAGAGAGAGAACACACCAGGAGAGAGGAGACACACCAGGAGAGAGAGACACACCAGGAGAGAGGAGACACACCAGGAGAGAGGAGACACACAGGAGAGAGGAGACACACCAGGAGAGAGAGGAGACACACCAGGAGAGAGAGAGACACACCAGGAGAGAGGAGACACACCAGGAGAGAGAGGAGACACACCAGGAGAGAGGAGACACACCAGAGAGAGAGAGGAGACACCAAGGAGAGAGGAGACACACCAGGAGAGAGGAGACACACCAGGAGAGAGAGAGACACACCAGGAGAGAGAGAGACACACCAGGAGAGAGGAGACACACCAGGAGAGAGAGGAGACACACCAGGAGAGAGGAGACACACCAGGAGAGAGAGACACACCAGGAGAGAGGAGACACACCAGGAGAGAGAGGAGACACACAGGAGAGAGGAGACACACAGGAGAGAGAGAGGAGACACACCAGGAGAGAGGAGACACACCAGGAGAGAGAGAGACACACCAGGAGAGAGGAGACACACCAGGAGAGAGGAGACACACCAGGAGAGAGGAGACACACCAGGAGAGAGAGGAGACACACCAGGAGAGAGGAGACACACCAGGAGAGAGAGAGGAGACACACCAGGAGAGAGGAGACACACCAGGAGAGAGAGAGAGACACACCAGGAGAGAGGAGACACACCAGGAGAGAGGAGACACACAGGAGGAGGAGACACACAGGGAGAGGAGACACACCAGGAGAGAGGAGACACACCAGGAGAGAGGAGACACACCAGGGAGAGAGGAGACACACCAGGGAGAGAGGAGACACACAGGAGAGAGGGAGACACACCAGGAGAGAGGAGACACACCAGGAGAGAGGAGACACACAGGAGAGAGGAGACACACCAGGAGAGAGGAGACACACCAGGAGAGAGGAGACACACCAGGAGAGAGGAGACACACCAGGAGAGAGAGGAGACACACCAGGAGAGAGGAGACACACCAGGAGAGGGAGACACACCAGGAGAGAGGAGGCACACCAGGAGAGAGAGAGGAGACACACCAGGAGAGAGGAGCACACCAGGAGAGAGAGGAGACACACCAGGAGAGAGGAGACACACAGGAGAG
>NC_140166.1:13915651-13953157 GCF_963971535.1 Notolepis coatsorum
TCAGGAATGCAGGATGGGACTGACCGTTAACATCATTTGCCAATGAAGTACCAACATCCCATCTATACCACCTATCTTCACTGTTACTGGTGAACATCTGTCTCTCTGAAGACAACAGCATTGACAGTGAGGTCCAGAACAGGATCAAGCAGGCATCAGCTGCCTTTGGGAGACTCCGGCGTCGGGTCTTTCAGAAGAGAAATCTCAATTTCCACACGAAGATCTCTGTTTATCAAGCCATCTGCATCACTACCCTCCTCTACAGTTGTGAATCCTGGGTAACTTACAGCTGCCACATCAGGGCCCTAGAGCAGTTCCACATACGCTGCCTTCAGCGCATCCTGGGAATTACCTGGCATGATCGCGTGCCTCACATGGAAGTACTCTCAAAGGCCAACTGTAGGAGTGTTGAGGCAACCATCACTCAGCACCAGCTACGATGGCTGGGCCATGTAGTAAGGATGCCCTCAAACCGGCTGCCTCACATAGTGCTATATGGCCAACTACATCAAGGTCAACGCTCTGCTGGAGGGCAGAAAAAGCGCTTTAAAGACCAGCTGAATACCACGTTGAGAAGGTGCGGAATCGGACCTGAGGCCCTGCAGGATGCTGCTGCTGACTGTGACACCTGGCGTCGGTGGTGCCTGGGTGGGACCCGTATGATGGAGGAGGAGAGGACAGCCAGGAGACAGGAGAGGAGACTCAGGAGGAATACACCTGTAGCTCCTGTTACCAATACCACAACATTTACATGTCCTACCTGCAATAGGACTTGTGGATCCAGGATAGGACGATACAGCCATCAAAAGACTCATCGTTAGAAGTGGACGTCATCATCGGACTTCGATGGACAACCACAAGCCAGTGTGTAAGAGAGATAGAGGGAGTGAGATAGTGACTGTGTGTGAGAGAGTGAGCTAGTCAGTGTGTGTGTGTGTGTGAGAGAGAGAGAGAGGAGAGAGAGAGTGTGGTAAATATTGACCTTGAATTCCATAACTAATATGTGTGAATAAAAGAAATGAATCCATAATGTAAAAAAAGGGCTTAGCCAAAAGTGCAGTCCAAACAAACCCCCCCTTCTAGACTGGAGTGGAGAGAATAACAAGGAGGGGGGGGTCATCAAGACCCCCCTTCTGTCCCCAACAGGAATACCATGACGGGGGCCATCAGCAGAACCCCTCTGTACTCAGCAAAAGACCACACCAAGGAGGGGGGGCCATTAAGACCCCCCCCTTCTGTTCACTGAGGGAAGACGACACCAACCCACCCGGGGACAAGAACCAACCCCCCACAGAAGACGCCGGATTGGACCAACTATATTAGTAAAATGTGCTATTATTGGCCAGAAATTATAGTATATAAGGGCGAACATAGTGTTATTCAGGAGCCCAGACCAAACCAACCCCAGGGGTCTGCGGCTCCACCCCTCCCGACCAGAGACGACTGTGCTGCTTTTTGATGTAAGTAAGCCGGACGGAACCCGTATGTTTGGTTAGACTAGAATGTAACTTAGCTTAGAAACCAGGCTTACTTATATGCAAAAAAGGGCTTACAGTATTTTCAATATATGTTCAAATTATGTTAACAAATGACTGTTTTATGTACCTGTTGGGGTTTGAGATGCAAACCTTGTTGATTCATGTACACAGCAGCCATGTTAATGTTTTCTGATAATCCTTGTATGTGAAGGGCAACCCTTTATTCACTCTTGGCCCTGGCTCAAATAAAACAGTTGAGTTGAACTACAGTTCTGGTTGTCTGGCGTACACGTTTATTCTTCATCTGCTTAAGTCAGATGAGGAGACCAACAATTCTATCACGTATGATCCCTTTCTCCTCCTTCCAGATAGCAATCTCATTGTACTGTACAATAACCTTAGATTATTGTAGGATTCTGTAGAAATATACTACAAGAGAGAGCGAGATATAGAGAGAGAGAGAGAGGGATATATTAATTATATATATATATATAGAGAGAGAGAGAGAGAGAGAGAGAGAGAGAGAGAGAGAGAGAGAGAGAGAGAGAGAGAGAGAGAGAGAGAGAGAGAGAGAGAGAGAGAGAGAGAGAGAGAGAGAGAGAGAGAGAGAGAGAGAGAGAGAGAGAGAGAGAGAGAGAGAGAGATATTAGGGGTGTAACGGTACACAAAAAATACGGTTCGGTACGTACAGTACCTCGGTTTTCAAGTCACGGTCTGGTACGTACCTCGGTTTTCAAGTCACGGTTCGGTACAGTGGGGGAAACGTTTATTTATTTAACTTTCCATGTTCCACTAAGGGGTGATGCAGTAACTGTTAAGTAGGGCTGTCGATGACCACCATCCCTCAGGGTAAAACATTATTGAATAGAGAAAGAAGCGGCATGCAGTTCCCTAATGGTAAATACTATTTCCTGTTTCATGCCAAGGAAAATATATCAATTCATGTTTATCACACCTTGTTTGGAGGTGTGTTGCTGTGTATGAATGTCCGTTCTATATGCCGCACACTATCATTAATTTGATCTCCGAGAGACAGCCCCATCTCAATCTAGCACCAATCCTCCTTACGCACTGAGAGAGATAGGGTGCGTGAGTGTGTGTGTGTGTGTGTGTGTGTGTGTGTGTGTGTGTGTGTGTGTGTGTGTGTGTGTGTGTGTGTGTGTGTGTGTGTGTGTGTGTGTGTGTGTGTGTGTGTGTGTGTGTGTGTGTGTGTCTGTGTGTGTGTGTGTGTGTGTGTGTGTGTGTGTGTGTGTGTGTGTGTGTGTGTGTGTGTACCGTTACACCCCTTACATGTGTGGCTATGTTTGTCCATGTTTGTCTCCATGCATTTGTAGACATGTGTATAAGTCTGTGACTGCTTGTGTGTCTGCAAAACTGTACATGCAGGCTGTTTGCATGCCAGTGCCTGTGTGTGTGTCATGTGTTGTGTGTCTGTGTTTGTCTGTGTGTGTCTGTGTGTGTGTGTGTGTGTTTATATAACTTTGTGTTTTTGCATGTGTTTGTGCACAGGCCCGGACTGGCCATCGGGAGCACCGGGAGTTTTCCCGGTGGCCTGGCCTGCACAGATTTAAAAAAAAAAATATATAAAAAAAAAAAAAAAAAAAAAAGATTATTATAATTTTTTTAATTTTTTTTTGTCAGGCCATTGTTTCTAGTTGTGGCGGCGGCGCGGCGTCAGATAGTTAGATAACCTAGGTGGGTGGGGGAACAACCAGGATTTCACTGTCTGCGACAGAGTTGGAGAACTATCTGACTCTCTCCCTCACGCGGACACACAAACACAATGGACCCGTGCTGCCGCTTGTGATTGGTGGAGGCGGGACCAGGCGATACAACTGATTGACAGCGGAGGCGGCGAATGGAATGGCAGACAGCACTCAGTTGCAGAATAACAGCCAGGCAATGAGCCAGGTAGTGAGGGACTCGGGAGAGATCAGAGAGCGAAAGTCAATTAACGTTGATGTCAAGATGGACAGTGGAAGAAAGAGAAAGGGTGGAGGAGAGAGGGATAAAACAAAGAAAAAGAAAGGCCCTTACAGGAGAGAGTGGTTAACTGTATTATAATAGTAAATAGAAAAATATGTTGTGCTCTTGCTTTTTTCTTTTTGAAGGTGGAGAGAGTAGCATTGCTAGTGGCACAACAGTTTTATTTGAGGTCCATAACAGTACATTGTACTAAGCAATTGTTGGCTCATTAGTTTGTGATTCACATGCACTAAAATTCACCAGAATGCAGGAAATTAAGTCTTTGTAACAAAAAATTTCCTGGTGGGGGACCCCCAGACCCCCCGCTTAAAAAGTGGCCTGATTTGGGCTATATTTCGCGCTATATCTCCCGGTATGAATTATTTCCCCAGTCCGGCCCTGTTTGTGCATATGTGCTTGCATGTGTGTGTGCATGCATGCATGTGTTAATTATGCATGAGTAAATGCAATGCCAACAGATGCAGAAGAGTATACATATTTCCCAAATGTATACAAACTTTACTTAATAATAGTATTGTCCTCAGATCAGCCTTAATAATACTGGCCTCAGATTAGCCTTAATACTACTGGCCTCAGATCAGCCTTAATACTACTCTGCCGGATTTCAGATGAGCCTTATTACCACTGGCCTCAAATCAGTCTTAACCTCTTAAGCCTGAGCCATATTTTCAGAAGATTCGCCTAAAAGTACATACCCAAGTAAATGGAAGATTGCTCCACTTCTACAAGGTCCATTTGCATGTTCCTGGTATCTAGGGACATCTATGGACATCAGGGAATGTATTCCCAGTGTCATGAATATAGTGTCTGTTACTAGGCTTGAGTAAATTGTAATGAACCAAAGGAGTATATCAATTATTATTTAATAAAAAAATAAAAATCATCTTTGACGGTGAATAACACCATGCTAACTAACATTGACAAGACGTGAACAATTGCAACTGAGCTCATTGAAATACCTCACGCTAAAGTGCCCTTTTGAGTGGCGAAAACGAGAGGACGTGCCCCATTGGTGCCTAAACTTGACCATGTACCCCCACGGTTGAAAAATGTCACACTAAAGTGCCCTTTTGAGTGGCGAATTTTTTATTTTTTATTGTATCCACTTTTTTATCCTCTTTTTCTATTTTTCTCCCATCCCAATTCTACTGTGCCAATTCTCCCCTCCCCTGTCTTGAATGTTGCTCGCATATGCTCCCCACTGGCCCGTTGTAGGGAGGATAGAAACCTTGCATCACGTGTCCCCTCCGATACACGAGGAGGCAGCCTGTCACATCTTTTCACCTGCCAGCGCGGACTCTCATCGGCGAGGTGTAATGTGTGGGAGGCTCACACTACCCCCGCCATTTCCTGTCTCTGCTGTGCAGGCGTCCCCAACCGACCTGTAGGAGTCGCTGTCCACAACGTCCAGATTACCACCCATCGACTTCCACCCGCTAACTCTGCCAATTGAGTTAGTATGACGGCCGGCCCAAGCCGGAGGCAACGCCGACAGCCGGAGTCTAACCCGGTGTATCTTGCGTTGGTGACGAGCGCAATGTCCGCTGCGCCACCCAGCCACCTTGTGGCGAATTTATTTTATACTTGAATATTTGTATATATTAGGAGGGTGGGGTGCCCTTTTTACAGGTTAGAGCAATAGCCCCTCCAAATGTCTGTGCATGGCCCTGGTCTTGCCTAGCATCATGTTGGTGGTTGTTGCTTCAGTATTAGGACAGATGTTTTTGCCAAGTCCTAAATTAGTCAGTAAAGCACCATCTGGAGGAGCGTGTCCTAATATATGTTTTAAACTAGCAATATAGCTACCATCAGGCCCACTAACCAGTATCCACATTTACATTTAGTAATTTAGCCGACGCTTTTATCCAACGCCACTTGCCAAGTTCAGTACAACAAGTCAGCAGGAGTGGTACAACTCTGGCAGCTAAGGTAGGTGGTGTTGTTCATCAAACAGTGTTGAACTTGAGTGCTACACTCGTAAGTGCATAGTAGTATAGACATATGAGTATATGACTTAGTAGCAAAGTGCTTAATAGTAAAAGACAGCAGGAAGGTTACTAGTTCACACTGCATGAAGTCACTCAGTAGTACATGCAACATACATATTGTTAACAGCGTCACAAAACTGGCACCAAAAATAGGGTGCTGAGAAAAGACGTTTCTGTGCCCCGCTGTGGTCTGACTTTTGGTTCACTGTGTCTGTTCTCAAGAAGATGGGACCGTCGGGATGACACTAGTGCTGCCTCATCATAAGATGTTCCACATCCTACATCTGTTATGAATCACAGCGTGGATGGGATGCGTAGTGAAAGAATGATGAGGGGGAAAGATTCCAAATATAGGACTTTCTCTCCATCTCGTGGTGATACCTTCTTCAAAGTTAAAACAACACAGGCTCTGTGCAACCGCGCTTTGTAAACCCAGCGCACCGGCTGAGGTCTCTGAAGCGTCAGCGTCTTGGTAAGACAGAGTGAGATGTGTCGCTTCTGAGGCGGGGATGGGGAGAAATTAAGGAGAGACAAAGTCGGACATTGATTGGTTGTCGCTATAGCGCCATCCCCTGGGTGCCCAGTGCACCCCACGCAAAAGTAGAACAGCTTTGACGCACGCAGAAAGATATGAGGCGCGTCAAAACTGCTGTTCCACATGAACAATTAAAAGGAAGGAAGGAAGAAAAGGATTTATTTGCCAAGTACATTTACATGTAATGTATAGTATGGAATGTGTCATCTGCATTTAACCATCCTATCTACCAGGAATCTGTCTCCTGTGTTTAACCATCCTAACTACATTATTTACATAATTATACTATATAATGTGTCCTCTGTATTTAACCCACCCTAACTATTTACATATACTATAGAATGTGTCATCTGTATTTAACCCACCCTAACTATTTACATATACTATAGAATGTGTCCTATAGTTATTTAACCATCCTAATTATTTACATATAATATGGAATGCGTGCTCTGCATTTAACCATCCTGATTATTTAATGTTACATATGGAATGTAAATGTAACTATTTAGGAGGAGTGAGCAGCCACAGTTCCAGGGACCAACTCCAGTTCTAATGCCAGTGCCTTGGTCAAGGACAATGGTCATCATTCACGAACGGATTTATGAGAAAAGTTATGAGCAAATTTCCTCGAAACTCCACTTTCACAGCTTTTCTGGCATTCTCGAACGGTTCCTCCTCTGGGATTCGCTCGTAACTAAGAGCAGGGTTTATAAGCGTGGAAAAGCAGTCATAAGTCGGACAGACTGGTGTGCGCCAGTGTTCTTAACTTAATTTAGGAGAAATCATGGTGATTGCGTTCACGTCGATTCTACAGACATCCTCGGAATTAAATAATTATAATAATAATAATTACGACAATCACTCAATCCATTCTGATTGACAAGCTAAAAGCAATTGGTTTTGATAGCTTATCAGTGAGCTGGATGCAATCCTACCTGGAGGGGAGAGAACAGATGGTAGAGGTAAACGGTACGCTATCCCCCCCCCCTCACAGTGAGCTGTGGTGTTCCACAAGGAAGCATACTAGGACCGCTACTCTTCCTAATTTATGCAAATGACATGTCGTCAGCCTGTGACTGCAACTTGTTCCTGTTTGCGGACGACTCAGCCCTGCTGGTCTCTGACAAGAACAAGTTGCAGGTTGAAAAAACCCTCAGCTCGGAACTAGGCAAAATCTGCATATGGCTCGCTGATAACAAACTATCATTACACATGGGCAAAACAGAGTCCATTCTCTTCGGTTCAAATAACAAACTCAGCAAGACCGACGGCTTCTCAGTTACAGTGGGTGACAATATTGTCACAAGGAAAGACGAAATTACCTACCTGGGTTCCATCCTAGAGGCAAATCTTTCCTGTGACAAAATGGCATCCAATGTAATAAAAAAAAGTCAACCAACGAACTAGATTCTTGTACCGGATCTCCTCTCTGGTAAACAAGAATACCCTGAAGACTCTGGCAGGAGCACTCATTCAAGGGTACTACGACTATGCGTGCACCTCATGGTACCAAAGCACCTCAAAGGCGCTTAAAACAAAATTACAAACATCACAAAACAAACTGGTCAGACTACTACTTGACCTGAACCCCAGAACCCACCTCACCCCTGCCCACTTTGACAACCTAGGATGGCTTAGAGTAGACGACAGAGTACAGCAACTTGCAATGGGCCTGGTCTACAAGATACACTATACGACTAAGGTACCCATGTACATGTCAAAATACTTCCCAAAGGTCAGTGAATACCACAACCACTACACCAGAGGAAGCTCAACAAATCATGTTAAACCCAGATTCGGCTCAAACAAGGGACTAAACACGTTTCGCAATTATGCCACATCAATGTGAAACGCCCTACCTAAAGCTGTAAAGGAATGTGAATCCCTACCCACATTCAAAACCGCTCTTAAAGAGCACCTACGGGAGGCTGCAATTCGAAACTGGCCACCGTAAATGCCCAAAACCCACACCACCTCCTAATAGACAGTCTCCTCCCCACCACATGTATATATTCCCTCCCCGCCGTATGTATATTTCTCTCCCACCCACCCACCCCCTCCTAATGTACAGTCCCCTCCCCATCATATGTATATACTCTGTCAGGATCTAGGGGTAACAGTACTGTATATTTGAATACCGTTTATGTCACAAATGTATCAGTACTAAATACCTATATGACCCTATGCCATAAATGTCATGTATGTTGTGTATGTCATAAATGTCTATATGAATAAAAAATGGGGGACCCTGATGGAAACAAGACAAACGTCTTTCTCAGGTCTGCATCCCCTTAACAATTGTGTGTATTGAGCCGTACTGTATTGTACCCATTCTGCAATCTGTTAAATAAAGTTTTTCATTCATTCATTCATTCACAATATTTGTATCTTTAAAAATTACGATTTACATTCATAGTAGATGCGGCATCTAATAAATAAAAGCCTTACAAACACTGCAAATGACAGTGAATAAATACATAAATAAAAACTAAACTCAATCACGAGGATATATCTATAGTGGAATAGAATGGACACATCTACATTCGGCCCCATTCCTTTCATGTAGGCTATATATTTAATAATATATATTATAAATATATGGTTTATTAGCAATAACGCACTAACGTAGGTTACATACTGTACATTGTATTGTACTTGTGCTGTATAATGACAATACATCAGTCGCAAATTGCATCTGCGCTACCTGTTGGATATGAGGGTCAGCACAACCCAGATGCAATGCTGAGCTGAGCCTCTCCCTTCCGGTATAAGGAGCTGTTGAATCAGTTTACACAATGTCCTTCATGCCCTTATAATGAGCTGGCGGGGGGTTTCTGTATTCAAATCCAGGTGTACGAGAATGTGCTTTCAGTTTAAGAATGAGTGACGTTCTTTATTCAGCTGCGTTCAACTTAAGATAACCCGTTCACGCGTTCAGGAATCCGGAGGAGGACTATCGTAGGTTTCCTCTTACAAACTTCTTGCAAGGTTATTTACAAGGAAACATACGAGAATGTTAGTGAATGAGGTTCAAATTATGTCAGGAGTCTGTACCTATAGCATGTACAGGCGGAGGACACATTCCATAGTATATATATGTAAGTATTACCATGTCTTCTATGGTGTGGGAGGAAAGTACCCCCAGGAAAACCCACACCAACACGGGGAGAACATGCTAACCTCACATGGAAAGGCATCTTGATGGGATTCGAACCCAGGACCTTCTTGTTGTGAGGCAGCAGTGCTAAACACTGCAGTGAGCAACATTCCCTGTAGTGAGCTAGATGGTACCCAATGTCTGCATAACATCCCACGTGAGATTATATAATATATCCACAGAAACATAGAAAAGCACAACCTACACAATGGATTAAGATGACACATGCCCCTGAGACACGGCAGGAACAATAGATCAGAAACACAATAGGAACAATAGATTAAGTTGACACAGTTCTGCTAAACAAGCCAGGAACAATAGCTGTGGGCTGGTGTGGGGGAGAGAAGTCTGGTACAAAACTCGTGTTTTGTAAAATATACTTTCTCAGGAAATAGGTACATTGTAGTTTTTTACCCTATAGGTCAGAGGTGTCAAACTCAAGGCACACAAGATGATATCAAAAACAGATACAAAAAATCAAATGCTTGTGCATGCACCGTTAATACTACAAATCCCAGAATGCTCTGTGAGTGCGTTGACGCAGTAGGCACCACCCCCGCCCCCCCTCCTCTGTTGAAATGCATGAGCAACATCATGCTGTCAGTCGGCTCTGGCACATTTAAGCCATCCCTTCCAAAATATGGCCAACACGAAAAGTGGATTTAAAAACAGGACTTTTCCAGACAAGTGGGAGGAGTTCGTACTCAGCGCAGAGTTTACCCTGCGATTTTCCAATTTTGAAGCCCAGAAATGTAGGTTTAAACTGCTCAGTAATCTGTTTGCAGTTGACGTGGAAAACGCACCAATGTAGTGACACTGAAGTCAAAGTATGAGTCTGTGGGCGCTGCACAGTTTGCATGTTTCATCCCCGGCACAATGATGCCCCAGCTCCTCCTGCCCCACATCCTCCTGACACAATGCCCCAGCTCCTCCTGACACAATGCCCCAGCTCCTCCCGACACAATGCCCCAGCTCTGACACAATGCCCCAGATCTGACATAATGCCCCAGCTCTGACACAATGCCCCACATTCTCGTGACACAATGCCCCAGCTCCTCATGACACAATGCCCCAGCTCCTCCTGACACAATGCCCCAGCTCCTCCTGACACAATGCCCCAGCTCCTCCTGACACAATGCCCCAGCTCCTCCTGACACAATGCCCCAGCTCTGACACAATGCCCCAGCTCTGACATAATGCCCCAGCTCTGACACAATGCCCCAGCTCTGACATAATGCCCCAGCTCTGACACAATGACCCACCTCCTCCTGACACAATGCCCCAGCTCCTCCTGACACAATGCCCCAGCTCTGACACAATGCCCCAGCTCTGACATAATGCCCCAGCTCTGACATAATGCCCCAGCTCTGACACAATGACCCACCTCCTCCTGACACAATGCCCCAGCTCCTCCTGACACAATGCCCCAGCTCTGACACAATGCCCCAGCTCTGACATAATGCCCCAGCTCTGACATAATGCCCCAGCTCTGACACAATGACCCACCTCCACCTGACACAATGCCCCAGCTCCTCCTGACACAATGCCCCAGCTCTGACACAATGCCCCAGCTCTGACATAATGCCCCAGCTCTGACATAATGCCCCAGCTCTGACACAATGACCCACCTCCACCTGACACAATGCCCCAGCTCCTCCTGACACAATGCCCCAGCTCCTCCTGACACAATGCCCCAGCTCCTCCTGCCCCATCTACTCCTGACACAATGCCCCAGATCCTCCTGACACAATGCCCCAGCTCTGACACAATGCCCCAGCTCTGACACAATGCCCCAGCTCTGACATAATGCCCCAGCTCTGACACAATGCCCCAGCTCCTCCTGACACAATGCCCCAGCTCTGACACAATGCCCCAGCTCTGACACAATGCCCCAGCTCTGACACAATGCCCCAGCTCTGACACAATGCCCCAGCTCTTACGCATTGCCCCAGCTCTGACACAATGCCCCAGCTCCTCCTGCCCCAGCTCCCCCTGACCAGTGGTGCGTTATTGAAATCATCTGGGGTGACACGCACCACATGCACGCGCGCTCCCGGCGCGTGCGCGCGCTCCCGCGAATGCGCATTTAATGTCCCCTCGCTTGGGCACAGACTAAAGACAGTGCCTAATTGCCTCTACGAATGGAATGTAACACGTCTTCACAACAAGTTAGGTGTGAATGTGTCTGAGAACGTATTTAACACACCTGACGACCGGCGCTATTGATATGCAAATAGCGAGTGAGCTTGCACACCGTGCTACCCCGTCCCATGAACAACGCATGCCTGCCCCTGACACAATGCCCCAGCTCCTCCTGACACAATGCCCCAGCTCCTCCTGACCAGTGATGCCGGTAACGCTAACGCGTTATTGTAATCGGATTACTTTTCCCCGAAAATAGTAATCTAACGCGTTAATCTTTAAAAGCCAGTAATCTGATTGCAGTTACTTGTCCAAGTGGCTGTGCATTACTATTTCGTTACTATCTCATCATAAATTCATAATGCAGGCGGAATGCAGTATTTTATTTCGTTTTCGACAGTCAAAAATACATTTTTGAGCTGTTTTTCTTATTTGGGAGTGACGTGGTGTGGCAGTGAAAGGGTTACACAAGAATGTGTCTGTGAGTGACTCTGCTTTGGCCCAATCACATTCCCCATCCACAGTCTGCGAATCAGAGGCAGAGTAGGGCGGGTCTTCACAGCACGTCATGTGACATATGCACCAATCGTGTGACAGCAGGGCTCCGTTGCATTCGTCTGAGAATTCCACCCCAAAACGCTTACAGGAAGAAAAAACGCGGCTTATTATTATTACCGAGGCGCGCGGCTTATTATATTATTAAAACAGCTACTTGTGGGCACTCATAAAAACACCGTGGTCTACAAGTTGTTTAGCGAGAGGATGGTGGTAATGTGCTTCAATAGAACAATGGATCAATGCCATGTCAAAACTCGGCTCCGCTTATCTGAAGGGCTCCGCAGTACACACACAGACACACACATGCGCGCACACACGGGATCGCAGCAGCCACACACACATTTCCACTGTCCAATAGACAAGCGCCCTTTTCGACCGCGTGACATTGTTCAGAAGGTCTCGGTCCGCCTCTGTGTGAAAGCAGGCGAACCAAATGAAGAATGAAACAAATGTTGCAACTTCACCCCCAGAACCGCACCGAGTCCACCAAAACTATATGTGAAAGCGACCTAAACGTAAATACTGTCTACCGCTAAAAACAGCACATCCAATTGCATTGAAAGCATCTGGAATCACAACACTACGACGCTTCGACTAGGTACAGGAGGACTCGGAGGCCAGCCAAACAGCAAAAGAGAGAGATTGTTTCTTTCCCTATTGATTAATGTATATTTTATGGTGGCAGAGCAAAAGCTCTTATTTGCCAGATTTACAGTTAATTTACATGTTAAAGAGAGACTGATTGTATGTTTATAGAGAGACATTTATAAAAACTATTTAATAGTTACAGTTGATATAATTGAATAGTTCAGCCTGCATTTGTTAGATGTGAATGGATACACTGGTTTTGTAAAACCACTGGCTGGCTGCTCTAATGCTGTGAGCATCATAGACTGTTGCTTTACCATACTTGATGGTACAGAAGCTGAAGCACTAGTTTAACAATTTACGTTATGTGCAGAGAAACAAGTTAAAAACAATTTATGCACTTTCAATAAAGCGTTTTAAAAAAACTGTTGGGGGAACGACGACGACTTCGTAACCTAGTTACTTTCAAAGTAACTAAGTTACTCTGATAATCAAGTAATCAGTAAAGTAACTTGGATTACTTTTTAAAGGAGTAATCAGTAATCAGTAATCGGATTACTTTTACAAGTAATCTGTGGCATCACTGCTCCTGACAATGCCCCAGCTCCCCCTGACACAATGCCCCAGCTCCTCCTGACACAATGCCCCAGCTCCTCCTGACACAATGCCCCAGCTCCTCCTGACACAATGCCCCAGTACAGCTCCTCCTGACACAATGCCCCAGCTCCTCCTGACACAATGCCCCAGCTCCTCCTGACACAATGCCCCAGCTCCTCCTGACACAATGCCCCAGCTCCTCCTGCCCCAGCTACTCCTGACACAACGCCCCAGCTACTCCTGACACAATGCCCCAGCTCCTCCTGCCACAACGCCCCAGCTCCTCCTGACACAATGCCCCAGCTCCTCCTGACACAATGCCCCAGCTCCTCCTGACACAATGGCCCAGCTCCGTACCCAAGCTGCTCAAATACATTGTATGTTCGGCAGCACATATCTATGTGAGTAACTTTTCTCTGTGTCGTCTCACTGATGAACACCTTCACTCAATCATGAGTATTTACTCAGCTCAGATCCTGAATTCCACCCCAAAACGCTTACAGGAAGAAAAAACGCGGCTTATTATTATTACCGAGGCGCGCGGCTTATTATATTATTAAAACAGCTACTTGTGGGCACTCATAAAAACACCGTGGTCTACAAGTTGTTTAGCGAGAGGATGGTGGTAATGTGCTTCAATAGAACAATGGATCAATGCCATGTCAAAACTCGGCTCCGCTTATCTGAAGGGCTCCGCAGTACACACACAGACACACACACACGCGCGCACACACGGGATCGCAGCAGCCACACACACATTTCCACTGTCCAATAGACAAGCGCCCTTTTCGACCGCGTGACATTGTTCAGAAGGTCTCGGTCCGCCTCTGTGTGAAAGCAGGCGAACCAAATGAAGAATGAAACAAATGTTGCAACTTCACCCCCAGAACCGCACCGAGTCCACCAAAACTATATGTGAAAGCGACCTAAACGTAAATACTGTCTACCGCTAAAAACAGCACATCCAATTGCATTGAAAGCATCTGGAATCACAACACTACGACGCTTCGACTAGGTACAGGAGGACTCGGAGGCCAGCCAAACAGCAAAAGAGAGAGATTGTTTCTTTCCCTATTGATTAATGTATATTTTATGGTGGCAGAGCAAAAGCTCTTATTTGCCAGATTTACAGTTAATTTACATGTTAAAGAGAGACTGATTGTATGTTTATAGAGAGACATTTATAAAAACTATTTAATAGTTACAGTTGATATAATTGAATAGTTCAGCCTGCATTTGTTAGATGTGAATGGATACACTGGTTTTGTAAAACCACTGGCTGGCTGCTCTAATGCTGTGAGCATCATAGACTGTTGCTTTACCATACTTGATGGTACAGAAGCTGAAGCACTAGTTTAACAATTTACGTTATGTGCAGAGAAACAAGTTAAAAACAATTTATGCACTTTCAATAAAGCGTTTTAAAAAAACTGTTGGGGGAACGACGACGACTTCGTAACCTAGTTACTTTCAAAGTAACTAAGTTACTCTGATAATCAAGTAATCAGTAAAGTAACTTGGATTACTTTTTAAAGGAGTAATCAGTAATCAGTAATCGGATTACTTTTACAAGTAATCTGTGGCATCACTGCTCCTGACAATGCCCCAGCTCCCCCTGACACAATGCCCCAGTTCCTCCTGACACAATGCCCCAGCTCCTCCTGACACAATGCCCCAGCTCCTCCTGACACAATGCCCCAGTACAGCTCCTCCTGACACAATGCCCCAGCTCCTCCTGACACAATGCCCCAGCTCCTCCTGACACAATGCCCCAGCTCCTCCTGCCCCAGCTACTCCTGACACAACGCCCCAGCTACTCCTGACACAATGCCCCAGCTCCTCCTGCCACAACGCCCCAGCTCCTCCTGACACAATGCCCCAGCTCCTCCTGACACAATGCCCCAGCTCCTCCTGACACAATGCCCCAGCTCCTCCTGACACAATGGCCCAGCTCCGTACCCAAGCTGCTCAAATACGTTGTATGTTCGGCAGCACATATCTATGTGAGTAACTTTTCTCTGTGTCGTCTCACTGATGAACACCTTCACTCAATCATGAGTATTTACTCAGCTCAGATCCTGACCCCAAACATTGATAGTGTGCAGAACACACTATCTCACCTTGACAGTCAGAAGGGGGGCTATGTGAGATTGCTGTTCATTGACTATAGTTCAGCTTTCAACACCATAGTCCCCACCAGACTGGTTGACAAGCTGATCGATCTGGGTCTGAGCTCTGCCATGAGCGCCTGGATCCTGGACTTTCTAAGTGACAGGCCCCAGGCGGTCAGGGTGGGGGGTCATACCTCCAGCAAAATCACCCTGAGTATCGGGTCCCCCCAGGGCTGCGTTCTGAGCCCCCTGCTGTACTCACTGTACACACATGACTGTGTTGCCAGGTTTAGCTCCAACTCCATAGTGAAGTTTGCGGACGACACAGTGGTAGTGGGGCTGATCTCTAACAATGACGAGAAGGCCTAACGGAAGGAGGTTGATGAACTGGCATGCTGGTGCCGGGACAACAGCCTACTCCTGAACATTGGTAAAACCAAAGAGATGATCGTGGATTTTAGGAGAATACAGCAGGGGACACACACGCCGTTGTGGATAAACGGGGCTACCATGGACAGGGTGAGCAGTTTCAAGTACCTGGGAGTCCACATCACAGAGGACCTGACATGATCTACACACATATATTCTGTGGTGAAAAAGGCAAAACAGTGCCTCTATCACCTGAGACAGCTAAGGAAGTTGAGAGTATCGGGGAAGATACTCCAATCCTTCTACTCCGGAGCTGTAGAGAGCATCTTGACTGGAAACATCACTGCCTGGTTTGGAAACAGCACGGCACAGGACAGGAAGGCACTCCATAGAGTGGTGCGCTCAGCTGAGCGTACTACGGGTATTGCACTACCACCCCTGCAGGTCCTATATAACAAGAGGTGCAAATCCAGAGCCTGCAGAATTATGAAAGACCCTCACTACCCCAACAACAGCCTGTTTAAGCTGCTGCGGTCAGGCAAGCGCCTACGGTCACACGCTGCAAGAACAGAGAGACTCCGACTCAGCTTTTTCCCCCAGGCCATCAGAACACTGAACACTGAACTCTCCACTCACGAATACACATGAGCACACACAGACACACACACACACACACACACACACCACTCATGCGGCAACCGCAACAAAAAAAAATCACTTTAAACAAAATGTCACTTTAAAAAATAGAATCTTAGAAACACTTTAAAAGAAGGAGGTACTGTATAGTTTAGATAAATTAAGAGTTAACATTGTAAATTGTATATTGCATAGTAGTGTATATAAGAACCAATTTCTCAGGAACCTAGCATGTCTTTTTTTTACCATGCATATCTTGTGTCTTATCTATATTGTTTTTTTTATGCCTATTTTATTATATTTTATTATTGTATTTTGCACAATCAATGGGGGCAAGACCACCCGCATTTCACTGTATGCCCTGGTATGTATGTGACAAATAAACCTCTTGATTCTTGATGAATTTGAAATTAATTTGAAGGATAAACCCCTTGAGAATCGATATCTCGTTTTCGAGGGGGTCCTTCGCATTTGCATCTAAAAAAAGATGCCAGGTGACTAATGTGCATCAGAGTAAATCAGACTATAGCAAACTGAGGTTGAATGAACTTGCACTTTTTTCTTGCCACACTAAGGCCCATTATTATTATTTATTTATTTGATTCATAATTTATCTTGTTGTTGCCTGTTAATTAAAAAAGGTTTCCATTGACAATGAACTCAATGCTACAGATGGAGAGGGGCATAATAATTGTATTTTGTTTTATTTATTTAAATAAAAAAGAGGCAAATGCAACTGATTTGAAATGTTACTTGTTCCAGATTCAATGTTTAAGTAACACTTACGTTTGTTTCCATAGGAAAAACCTATATTTAACTGGCATAATGGTCCTACCTCTCCTCCTTCTCATCTATCATAACCTACCTATCCTGCTCCTTCAATACCTACCTCGCCTCCTGCTTCCTCAATACATACATCTCCTCCTTCTCCTCCCCTTTTCCTCCTTCTTCTTCTCTTAACGCTTTCTGTGCCATACCCGAGTATAGTCGGGTTTCGCCGCCAGCGGTTGAGCGCCAAAACCAGAGTATACTCGGGTTTACTTTTGATCCTTTGATATTTTTCCTTTGATCCCCATTCTATACACTTGGCCCGAGCTGCCTGGGCCTCATGCCAGGTGGCAGTATCGCCTACCTTTTGAACTGGAATAGTTTAGTCTGGAGACTATAACACTTTGATCGCCATGGTTAAATTCATAATGTACCATCCCTAGCCAGCTCTATTTGTCTATGGAGAAGTTCCCCTTCTTTGCAGGGCTATAACTTTTTAAATTATATTGCTAAATTGACATTATTATGGCCCATTCAATGTCCTATATCCATTGTTCATGGTGTAGCAACATTATACTTTTTCATTCACATATTCATACTAAAATATGGTCTAAAGTATAAGTATGTTTTTATCGTTTTCTGCAGCTTTCTCCAGAACTTGATTTATAGCCCCAAATGCATTATATTGATGATCAAATACAGTTTGGTAGCGATCGGTGCCAGATAAAAAATTTCAACTGGAGGTACTTCTAGAAGTTACTACGTATCATCTGATGTTGGCCGGATGGGCGGGGGGTCGTTTATAATTCCGTGGGCAACGTTATATCATTCACCTAGTGTGGGTCATATGATCATCAGAGCAGTTTATATGGAACACGTTAGAAAATAACGCTGGATCTTACCGTATCTTCTTCGCGCCGTTGGACGATCAGCTTGGAGTAGACAGTTTTCGATTATGGGATGTTGATCTAGATGAACCATTTTCAGGTTGTATAATACTATATACGTCCAAATAACGTTGTTTATTGAGTTAGGGCGAGCGATTGATTATCCAGTGTGTCGAGATGGAGTCCGGCTAACGATCGCGAGTGCCCGGACGAAATATGGATGAGCACTTCCTGTTTGGCGCGTCACTTCCTGTTGGCCGATCTGCCGATCGGCCACCAGATGGCGCTCTTGAACCGTTAGAGAGTTGAGTGGAGATCAGCAGTATATCTCAGGTCCCCGGAGGAGAAATATGATTTCGATCACAGATTTTTGAAATATTGATATCAAAGACGTGTTACGGCGTCTTCGGCAGAATGAGCATGGCGGGCAATGACAAGTTACGGCGTTTCCGGCGATTAAAGTGTTAAAAAATTGCAAGGACTCCTTCCCTCAGAGGACAGAGCGACAGAGCAATCGCTCAGAGATTTTATCGCCATGTGACCTATTTCCTGTATACACGAGTATAGACATATACACAAGTAATCGTGATGGTGATGGGATCACTGGGGATTATTCTTTTTGGAGTACCTTCTGGCTAAGGTAAGGTATATTCTATATCTATTTTACCAAACTTAAAACATGTTTTTGTAACGATCACAGTGTCGTATTATACCAGACCTCAACCATGCTTTTGGTAACGATCAGAGTTTTGAGTTAAAACGACCCCCCCCCCTCCTTGATGAATTTGTGAAGACACATATGTACATGGTATATACCTTTGATTTGGAAGTATTTGGTGTTTCAGGCGATCAACCAGAACAATTTGGGCATAATGCATATAATGTGTCATATACAGTATGTGGAAATTAACTGGTTAGTCAGTGATGGATGATGAACAATGCCTGTCAAACGAGCCATACTTGTCTCCATAGCTATAATACAGAACACACGATGGGTCTGCAAACATCGCTAAAATTGTCAATAACGCTGGCGCCATTGAGTAAATATGGGAAAAGAGCGTGATGCTCAATGAGTTTAAGAAGACTTTTATTACTTTGTATTTATTATGACTCCGTCTTCTTCTCTTCTTGTTCTTATTCATCCTATTTTTCCTTCTCATTTGTAGTATCTTCTTATTATTCACCTTCTTCTTCTTCTTCTTCTTCTTCTTCTTCTTCTTCTTCTTCTTCTTCTTCTTCTTCTTCTTCTTCTTCTTCTTCTTCTTCTTCTTCTTCTTCTTCTTCTTCTTCTTCTTCTTCTTCTTCTTCTTCTTCTTCTTCTTCTTCTTCTTCTCCTATTTTTCTTTATATGACTACATACTGTCTTCTTCCCACTTCTTCTACATCTACATCTTCTCTCTTAGTCTTGTGTCCGGTCAGCTGCGTTAACGACGGTGTTTGCAGTCCTAGTGTTTAAATGTTATTGCACCCATGTGGGACACAGTGGACTGAGGAGGGAGATGTGAGGAGCAGGAGTCCATCTGACAAACTGGAATGGAAGTGCTTTTGACTTGAGGAGAGTTAACTTCCATTTAATTGTGAGCCCTTCCTTGTCTATTAAACACAGTGTGGGAGCAGCTCCCTAAAGGACTGGGACGCTGGCTTGTGACCGGAACAATGTCAGTATGTACCCTGAGTAAATAAAGGTTCTAACAGTGAATGTACCGTGGGTAAATAAAGGTTATAGCAGTGAATGTACCCTGGGTAAATAAAGGTTATAGCAGTGAATGTATCCTGGGTAAATAAAGGTTATAGCAGTGAATGTACCCTGGGTAAATAAAGGTTATAGCAGTGAATGTACTCTGGGTAAATAAAGGTTATATTAGTGAATGTATCATGTAACATCCACAAAGGCAAGACTAAGATCCTCAAGACCAATGCAGCAAACAACACCAACACAATCATGCTGGATGGCGAGGCTTTGGAAGAAGTTGAAGCCTTTACCTACCTTGGCAGTGTTATTGACAAGCAGGGCGGCACAGATGCTGACATTAGAGCACGAATAAGGAAAGCACGTACAGCATTCGTGCAATTACGGAACATCTGGAGCTCAAAAGAACTGACTTCCAACACCAAAGTCAGATTCTTTAACACCAACGTCAAGGCAGTCCTATTATATGGAGCAGAGACGTGGAGAACTACAGCTGCAACCATCAGGAAAGTGCAGGTCTTCATTAACAGCTGCCTGCGGAAGATCATCAACGCCCTACCCAAAGCTGTAAAGGAATGTGGATCACTACCCACTTTCAAAACCTCTCTCAAGGGACACCTACGGGAGACTGCAATTCAACACTGGCCCCTGTAAATATCCTAACCCAACCCCCTCCAATGTACAGTCATTTACCTAGTATGGTTTTGTCAATAGTTCAATGTACAATTGTGTTGAATGAAGACCGGGGTCAGACAAGGTTGTCTGCTCTCGCCCTTCCTATTCCTGCTGGCCATTGACTGGATAATGAAGACCTCCACAGCACAGAGAAGGTACGGGATTCAGTGGACACCTTGGACGCAACTTGACGACTTGGACTATGCTGACGATTTGGCACTACTGTCGCACACCCAACAACAGATGCAGGAGAAGACCAACAACGTGGCATCCACTTCCGCGCAAGTGGGACTCAACATCCACAAAGGCAAGACTAAGATCCTCAAGACCAATGCAGCAAACAACACCAACACAATCATGCTGGATGGCGAGGCTTTGGAAGAAGTTGAAGCCTTTACCTACCTTGGCAGTGTTATTGACAAGCAGGGCGGCACAGATGCTGACATTAGAGCACGAATAAGGAAAGCACGTACAGCATTCGTGCAATTACGGAACATCTGGAGCTCAAAAGAACTGACTTCCAACACCAAAGTCAGATTCTTTAACACCAACGTCAAGGCAGTCCTATTATAGGGAGCAGAGACGTGGAGAACTACAGCTGCAACCATCAGGAAAGTGCAGGTCTTCATTAACAGCTGCCTGCGGAAGATCATCAACATCCGATGGCCAGACACCATCAGCAACTGCGAACTCTGGCAGAGAACAAACCAGCTGCCAGCAGAAGAAGAAATTAAGAAACGCAGATGGCGCTGGATAGGCCACACCCTGCGAAAGCCCGCAAGTACCATCACCAGACAAGCCCTAACATGGAACCCGCAGGGCAAGCGGAAAAGGGGCCGCCCGAGAAACACCTGGCGCAGAGACCTGGAGGCAGACACCAAGACCATGAAGATGACCTGGAACCAACTGGAGAGAACAGCTCAAGACAGAGATGCTTGGAGATCACTTGTTGACGGCCTATGCCCCAGAAGGGGTAGCAGGCGTAAGTAAGTAAGTAACAATTGTGTTTGTTTGTACAGTGTCTCCTCCCCCCCCCCCTCAATGTACAGTGTTACTTGTTTATACAGTGTGCCCCCCGCCCCCCCCCCCCCCCCCCCCAACCACCTCCAATGTAAATTACCCAGTATGGTTGTCAATATCCCAATGTACCCAACCCCCCCCACCCAACCTCCTCCAATGTACAGTTTCTACGTCAAATGTATATACTCCCTTTTCTTGACTCCTTCTGTATCACAAACAGTACTGTATTTGCAAATCTGGTATGTCATAAATGTATAGATGTAGCAGTACTGACTATCTGTATGTCATGTATGTCATATATGTCTATATGAATTGAAAATGGGGGACCCTGATGGAAACAAGACAAACGTCTTTCTCAGGTCTGCATCCCCTTAACAATTGTATGTATTGAGCCGTACTGTATTGTACCCATTCTGCAATCTGTTAAATAAAGTTTTCATTCATTCATTCATTCATGTATGTCATATATGTCCTGATGAATTGAAAATGGGGGACCCTGATGTAAACAAGACGAAAGTCTTTCTCTGGTCTGCATCCCCTTAACAATTGTGTGTATTGAGCTGTACTGTATTGTACCCATTCTGCAATCTGTTAATAAAGTTTTCAATCAATCAATCAATCAATCAGTGAATGTACCATGGGTAAATAAAGGTTATAGCAGTGAATGTACCATGGGTAAATAAAGGTTATAGCAGTGAATGTACTCTGGGTAAATAAAGGTTATATTAGTGAATGTATCATGGGTAAATAAAGGTTATATTAGTGAATGTATCATGGGTAAATAAAGGTTATATTAGTGAATGTATCATGGGTAAATAAAGGTTATATTAGTGAATGTATCATGGGTAAATAAAGGTTATATTAGTGAATGTACCATGGGTAAATAAAGGTTATATTAGTGAATGTATCATGGGTAAATAAAGGTTATATTAGTGAATGTACCATGGGTAAATAAAGGTTATAGCAGTGAATGTACTCTGGGTAAATAAAGGTTATATTAGTGAATGTATCATGGGTAAATAAAGGTTATATTAGTGAATGTATCATGGGTAAATAAAGGTTATATTAGTGAATGTATCATGGGTAAATAAAGGTTATATTAGTGAATGTATCATGGGTAAATAAAGGTTATATTAGTGAATGTATCATGGGTAAATAAAGGTTATATTAGTGAATGTATCATGGGTAAATAAAGGTTATATTAGTGAATGTACCATGGGTAAATAAAGGTTATAGCAGTGAATGTACTCTGGGTAAATAAAGGTTATATTAGTGAATGTATCATGGGTAAATAAAGGTTATATTAGTGAATGTATCATGGGTAAATAAAGGTTATATTAGTGAATGTATCATGGGTAAATAAAGGTTATATTAGTGAATGTATCATGGGTAAATAAAGGTTATATTAGTGAATGTACCATGGGTAAATAAAGGTTATATTAGTGAATGTATCATGGGTAAATAAAGGTTATATTAGTGCATGTACCCTGGGTAAATAAAGGTTATAGCAGTGCATGTACCCTGGGTAAATAAAGGTTATAGCAGTGCATGTACCCTGGGTAAATAAAGGTTATAGCAGTGAATGTACCCTGAGTAAATAAAGGTGATGCTAATGAATGTGTAGCCCCATTTTTGCCCAATGCTTAAGAGGTTAAATTACTTCATGGGAAATGTGCTTATCGTCTTCTCCAGAGTCAGACAAGGAGATAGATACTTGTTGTCCTCTCTGTGCGTTCAGTAGAAAGCTATCCAGCGTCAAGATAGCCTAGATTAACACAAATGAATGGAAGCAGATAACCATGCGGATACAGATCAGATAGCCTAGTTTAAAACTATGGGAGAGAGGGCGGTTAGGTGGCCGAGCGGAGATTGCGTTCGTCACCAACCCCGGAGCTCCGGGGTTGTCACCAGCTTGGCTGGCCGTCTGCACTAATACAATTGGCTGTATTAGAGGGTGGGAGAAGCTGGCGGGGTGGGTCCGGGTCGTTGTAAACAGCTACTCCTACAGTTCGGTCGGGGCGCCTGCTAAGCGCGGATAGGACTTGAGGGGGATAGTGTGGTCCTCCCACACGCTACGCCCTCTCAATGAGAATCCGCGCTGCCAGGTGAAAAGAAGCGGTGATTGGCTGGACGTGTGTCGGAGGAAGCACGTGGTAGCCTCCACTCTCCCAGATGATCTGACTGTGGGGGGTAAGTGCGCAGTGACCAGGAAGGGACTGGGAATTGGCATACGACTAACATTGGGATGGGAGAAAATCGGAGGAAAATGGAGGGGGAAAAAGATCAAAAAAAAAAAAAAAAAAAAACTATGGGAGAGGTGTCTTTGGCCAACAGCTATAGGCTAGCTGATCCATTCATTTGTGCTAAGCTAGGCTATCTTGCAGCCGGATAGCTTTATACTGAACGCACAGAGAGGAAATTGGTATCTATCTTATTGACTGACTCTGGAGAAGATGGTAAGTACATTTCTCATAACGTTGGCGTGTTCCTTTAAATAAAGATTGAATGAATGAATGTACCCTGGGTAAATAAAGGATAATGATAATGGGCCTGGTCTACAAGATCACACTACACGACCAAGGTACCCATGTACATGTCAAAATACTTCCCAAAGGTCAGTGAATACCACGATCACAACACCAGAGGGAGCTCCACAAATCATGTTAAACCCAGATTCGGCTCAAACAAGGGACTAAACACGTTTCGCAATTATGCCACATCAATGTGGAACGCCCTACCCAAAGCTGTAAAGGAATGTGAATCACTACCCACTTTCAAAAACACTCTCAAAAAACACCTAAGGGAGACTGCAACTCGAAACTGGCCCCTGTAAATGTCCGAACACAACCCCCTCCAATGTACAGTAAATTACCAAGTATGGTCTTGTCAATAATCCAATGTACAGTTTTGTTTGTACAGTTGTACAGTGTCGCCCACCCACCCCTCCTACCCAAACCCCCACTCCTACCCAACCCCCCCCCCCCCACCCACCCCCCCACCCACCCACCCAACCACCTCCAATGTACAGTCCCCCCCCACCCCCACCTACCCAATCCAATGTACAGTTTCTACGTCAAATGTATATACTCTTTTTTTCTGGACTCTTTTTGTATCACAAACAGTACTGTAATTGCAAATCTGATATGTCATAAATGTATAGATGTAGCAGTACTGTCTATCTGTATGTCATGTATGTCATATATGTTACGATGAATTGAAAATGGGGGACCCCGATGTAAACAAGACGAAAGTCTTTCTCTGGTCTGCATCCCCTTAACAATTGTATGTATTGAGCTGTACTGTACTGTACCCATTCTGCAATCTGTTAATAAAGTTTTCAATCAATCAATTCAATCAATAATCAAGGAAATAAAGTTTGATAGTCAAAAAGACCATGTGTGTCAATGTGGATACAACTTGCACAGCGCAAACATTTCAACACACATGCCTTATTCAGTGTGCAGGCTCTTTGAAGAAAGGTTAAACGAGAATAATAATTAAAAACAAACCATCGCCACATTGGAGTAGCTTGGTGTTAACACAGCTAATCTGTAGCCTGTAGCCTGCCAGATCAACTTTACGCCTCATGCTACCCAACCGGCCCGAGGCTGTTGTTCATGCTGCGTTTATTGAAATGTGTCCAGTAATCCCATGTGGGCTGAGACGCTGTGTGGACCATGACAGATTCATACTATACCAAATGGAAGAAGTTAAAAAGACACATCAACATGCTGTTCTTGTTCTTATTTTCTGAAGGAAGAAAATATGACTTTTGTATTAAAGGCACATGGTACTGAGACCAGCAGAAAGGGTAAACAAGCGGTAGAATAACAAGCATTTAAGTTAAGGGTGATGTAGAGTGACAAGCATGTAAGGTAAGGGTGATGTAGAGTGACAAGCATGTAAGGTAAGGGTGATGTAGAGTGACAAGCATGTAAGGTAAGGGTGGAGTAGAGTGACAAGCATGTAAGGTAAGGGTGGAGTAGAGTGACAAGCATGTAAGGTAAGGGTGATGTAGAGTGACAAGCATGTAAGGTAAGGGTGATGTAGAGTGACAAGCATGTAAGGTAAGGGTGGAGTAGAGTGACAAGCATGTAAGGTAAGGGTGGAGTAGAGTGACAAGCATGTAAGGTAAGGGTGATGTAGAGTGACAAGCATGTAAGGTAAGGGTGGAGTAGAGTGACAAGCATGTAAGGTAAGGGTGGAGTAGAGTGACAAGCATGTAAGGTAAGGTTGGGGTAGAGTGACACGCATGTAAGGTAAGGGTGGAGTAGAGTGACAAGCATGTAAGGTAAGGGTGGAGTAGAGTGACAAGCATGTAAGGTAAGGTTGGGGTAGAGTGACAAGCATGTAAGGTAAAGGTTGAGTAGAGTGACAAGCATGTAAGGTAAGGGTGATGTAGAGTGACAAGCATGTAAGGTAAGGGTGGAGTAGAGTGACAAGCATGTAAGGTAAGGGTGGAGTAGAGTGACAAGCATGTAAGGTAAGGGTGGAGTAGAGTGACAAGCATGTAAGGTAAGGTTGGGGTAGAGTGACAAGCATGTAAGGTAAAGGTTGAGTAGAGTGACAAGCATGTAAGGTAAGGTTGGGGTAGAGTGACAAGAATGTAAGGTAAGGGTGGTGTAGAGTGACAAGCATGTAAGGTAAAGGTTGAGTAGCGTGACAAGCATGTAAGGTAAGGGTGGTGTAGAGTGACAAGAATGTAAGGTAAGGGTGGTGTAGAGTGACAAGCATGTAAGGTAAAGGTTGAGTAGAGTGACAAGCATGTAAGGTAAGGGTGGTGTAGAGTGACAAGAATGTAAGGTAAGGGTGGTGTAGAGTGACAAGCATGTAAGGTAAGGTTGGGTTAGAGTAACGCACACACATACACACACAAACTTGTGCACACAGTATCACATGCACACTCTCTCTCTTACACACACACACATTGATAGAGGACCTCAGGCTATCAGTGTGATAGTTTCCTTAATCACAACACACACACACACACACACACACACACACACACACACACACACACACACACACACACACACACACACACACACACACACCTACACGCAAACACACACACACACACACACACCTACACACAAACACACACACATACATACATTTCCATTCACATTCATCATGAGAAATGAGGACATCTTAATCCCTTGATGATCTACATTCCTCCGCTAGCTAGCATGGCATGTTTGATAGGAATCACTACTTTCATTGCAGACTATGTGTGGTAGATGTAGAGCAAATGCTTAGACCTTACACAAGGGACAGGGCTTGAGAACAATAGAGGACATTCATGAGTCAGGGATCTTCGAAATATAATTAACACATATGTGTCCTCAACCAGAGGTGACAAGTGAGGACACCTCAGGCTTCCTTTGTGTGTCTCTTATGGCTTTGAAACTGCCTTAAATATGGGAACGATTTTTCAGTTCACGGGGCACGGAGGAATCGAGGATGGAGAAAGGGAAGCGTTTGTAAACCTTTGGAATTTCTACTGTCTCAATAACGAACCTTATCTCCAGTATCACCTCTACTATGTCTCCCTCTCAGCCTTTGTACCGTCTCAATAAGGAACATTCTCCTCTGTGCCTCCCCTCCTATGTCTCCCTCTCAGCCTCCTTCATACTGCCTCAATAAAGAACATTCTCCTCTGTGCCTCCCCTCCTATGTCTCCCTCTCAGCCTGCATACTGGAATTTACCCAAGGGGATCAATAAAGGAATATCTTATCTTATCTTATCTTATCTTATCTTATCTTATCTTATACTGTCTTAATAAAGAACCTTCTCCTCCATGCCTCCCCTACTCTGTATCCCTCTCAGCCTTCATACCGCCTCAATAAATAACCTTCTCCTCCATGCCTCCCTCCTCTGTCTCCCTCTCAGCCTTCATACTGTCTCAATAAAGAACCTTCTCCTCCATGCCTCCCCTCCTCTGTCTCCCTCTCAGCCTTCGTACCGTCTCAATAAATAACCTTCTCCTCCCCTCCTCTGTCTCCCTCTTAGCATTCGTACGGTCTCAATAAAGAACCTTCTCCTCCATGCCTCCCCTCCTCTGTCTCCCTCTCAGCCTTTGGTACTGTCTCAATAAAGAACCTTCTCCTCCCCTCCTCTGTCTCCCTCTCAGCCTTCGTACCGTCTCAATAAAGAACCTTCTCCTCCATGCCTCCCCTCCTCTGTCTCCCTCTCAGCCTTTGGTACTGTCTCAATAAAGAACCTTCTCCTCCCCTCCTCTGTCTCCCTCTCAGCCTTCGTACCGTCTCAATAAAGAACCTTCTCCTCCATGCCTCCCCTCCTCTGTCTCCCTCTCAGCCTTCGTACGGTCTCAATAAAGAACATTCTCCTCCATGCCTCCCCTCCTCTGTCTCCCTCTCAGCCTTTGGTACGGTCTCAATAAAGAACATTCTCCTCCATGCCTCCCCTCCTCTGTCTCCCTCTCAGCCTTCGTACGGTCTCAATAAAGAACATTCTCCTCCATGCCTCCCCTCCTCTGTCTCCCTCTCAGCATTCGTACGGTCTCAATAAAGAACATTCTCCTCCATGCCTCCCCTCCTCTGTCTCCCTCTCAGCCTTCGTACCGTCTCAATAAAGAACCTTCTCCTCCATGCCTCCCCTCCTCTGTCTCCCAGCCCAAACACTGTCTGAGTAAAGAAAAGACACTAAGGGGATGGAACTGACTAGTCTTCGTTTAAAAGGGGGAAATGCTAATGTTAGCTCTAATCTGAGAATGGGTTTAAGGTTAAAATAGACGCCAGCTAAGGAGATGATTCACCACGGGGGTTCCAGCACTTGTGCCCCATTAAAACAGGATGGATGGAGATTTTCACAATACAGCAGTTTTAGAGTCAGGCGTCTCTATTAAGGCTGATCAGACTAATATATTTAAAAGCTAGCCTATGGTGACAGCTGCACGCTACTAATTCATAGTCAAAACGCAGTTGATACCACAGTAACCATGGCGATGAATAAGATAAACAATGAAAATATATTGTTATTTGCCAAATACAGTGAAGGCACAAATTACCAAATAATTTAGCAGCAGCATTAGCAACAGCAGCAATAGTAGCAGTAGTGGTAGTAGTAGTAGTAGTAGTAGTAGTAGTAGTAGTAGTAGTAGTAGTAGTAGTAGTAGTAGTAGTAGTAGTAGTAGTAGTAGTAGTAGTAGTAGTAGTAGTAGTAGTAGTAGTAGTAGTAGTAGTAGTAGTAGTAGTAGTGGTGGTGGTGGTAGCAGTAAATGGGTGACAGTGCTCGGGAGGTAGAGCAGTTGCCTGGTAATCTGGAGGTTCCCGCTCCTCCCAGGCAGCATGTCGAAGTGTCCTTGAGCAAGACACTTCACCCCTAATTGCTCCCGATGAGCTTTGCATGCAACAGAGTGCCATAGTATTCTGTGCAACATGCCAGCCAATTTAAGTACACGCTTAATGGTCCCTTAAAAACAATGAAACCCGGACATTTTCATACATTTGGCCCCCGAAAGCCAACTGCTGACCCCTGCAAGTTCTTCTCCTAGTAGCTGTTCAAGTGTGATCCGATCCTTGTGTGAGACTAGCAGGGCTGAGTCGTCTGCAAATAAAAACAAGTTACATGAGCATGCTGCTGACATGTCATTTATGTACAGTAAAAAAAAAAAGGAGTGGCCCTAGCACGCTTCCTTGTGGAACCCCACATACTATGGGCTTGGCATCTGACCTTAACCCGCTGGACCCTATCAGAAAGGTAGGAAGAGAACCATCTGACCACTGTCTCAGTGATAACCAAGGCCTTAACTCATTGACTGCCACGCTGTTTTCTCATCTTTACTTCCTGGCGCCAGCGTTATTGACCATTTTCACTATGTTTGCGGACCCATTGTATATTCTATATTATAGCTGTGACGTACATGGGTACGTGGGTTGGTCATTACCATTATTACTGTATTTATGACACCATCTGAACATCAGGTTAGTATATGTAAATGTGCTGTTTTGTATGTGTGATGTTGTGTCATCTCCTAATCTTCTGTTCTGTTCCGCAGATGCCACTCATCTCCCTGATTGGATTGGTTGCACCTGATTGGTGCATCTTCAGGCAGGCAGTGGAGATGAGTGAATAACAGAGTGGGAAATGACACACGTCCGGGCGCCTCATTTGAGTCACTGCCACGTCTCAGAGTGGAGTGAGGAGGTGGCCTTCTCTGCTAGCTGTCGCGGTGGAAGCGATATACATTGTGGCTTTGTGTTAGTGACCACTTGGTGTGGATCGATCCTAGATTGTGGTGGTGTCCTATAACGGACATGTAGTTATTTTGTTAATTGTTTGTTTGTCTGTATGTATACCGTGTTTGTTCTCCCCTTACCTTTTTCCCTTTGTGTGGTCTGGGTTTAAATCCCCTCTGAAATAACATCCCTTTTTCCTTTGGGAAAAGCAGTGGGTTTAAAGCCCCACATACAATAAATATTATTTACCATTTGAAACGTCTTCGTTTATTATCTGCCTACCCGGGACTGTTTGAAAAGCATTTACTGAGAGGGGCTGTTTCTGTTCATGTACAGCCTGCTCCAGCTACTATTCTGTGCGGTCGTTAGACCTCTGTACATGACAATAGCTATGGAGACAATAGTATGGCTCATTTGACAGGCACTATTTATAGTCCAACACTGACAAACCAGTTCATTTCTACATACTTTAGTTTGTGCGCTATTCCACGCTAAACATCGCCCCATTTAAAAATAATCTAGTATTTTTTTCTAGATCACGAGATGACGTGTTATATGCATATGCGCAAATCGTTCGGGTTGCTCGCCTGAAACCTATATTATTTCCAAATCAAAGGTATATACCAGGGGTAGGCAACCTTAGGCACGCGTGCCTGCATAGGCACGCGGGGGCATTTGCATAGGCACAGGGGGCAGCAGTAAAAAAAAAAAAGAAAAAAAAAATTTGCTTTGAAATATTATAGTGAAATATTTTGCACTGTTGTCGCATTTATCTTGTTGAAATCCTCCCACAGGTTCTTTTTACTACCACATATTTAATTGAGACCCTTTATTTGTTTATTATTTCAATTTAGCTGGAAATACATTGCTACATCATTCAGTAACATTTGCAGAGCCTTATAACAAAAACATTATTACGGTCACCATTGTGACCAGTGGGATTAATCAACAAATTTTATTATTTATTTTTCTATTTCATTGAACATTGCACATGTTAAAAGCCATTTTTTTTACTCAAAATGTGAGTATTACCAAGTCAACTTGTGTTCTTAAAACAATGACAATAAACATAGTTTTATTAGGTTGAAATAATGTGGTTGTGTACTTATTTTTCTGGATTATTATGGATTGAAAACTGAAAACCTTAATGCACAGTAACTGAACTCAATATTTTTAAGTTCTGGTAACTTATTTTTTTTTTTTTACAGTGTAGTCTTGCGATCAATCAAAACTTATTTACACGATATACCTGACATTCACCCTCCATTCACATCCTGGTGTTCTCCTGGTGTTCTCCATTAGGCCTGTAGGTGGAGCTATGACAGCACACGTACAGTACACACACCGATGGTGTGTGATGTGTCCAAAAATGAATGGGCAAATGAGTGAAATGGTCGCACTGTATGCAGCTGTTTGTCTGCATTGCACCCCCCCCCCCCCCAACTCAGATTTAGGGTTGATACAACCATCATAATAATATTGTTAATAATAACAATAACAATAATGATGTAATAATGTAAAAATTATCATTAAAAATACCTGATTATGAGAAAAAATATTTACGATGCATGGAATATTGTTGAGGCACACTAGTTACAACTATATTTCAAACAGGCACTCTATGTCAAAAAGGTTGCTGACCCCTGGTATATACCATATAGATGTGTCTTCACAAAGTCCTCAGCGCGGGGGGGGGGGGGTCGTTTTACGAAGCTGTGATCGTTACCAAAAGCATGTTTTAGGTTCGGTAAAATACGACGCTGTGATCAATACAAACGCATGTTTTAGGTTCGGTAAAATAGACCTAAAAAAACGTATCTTTTTAAGAAGGTACTCCAAAATGAATAATCCCAGTAGTTCCATCGCGATCCTCATTACCGGTGTGCATTGGGCCTGGCTAGAATACAGAAAACAATAGGTTAGCAAATCCGCGACAGATGGCTGTGTACTGCTTCACTTTGAGGGGGAGGGGATTCCTGCAGCCGGAGGCACAGAGGCACTGAGAGACACCTTAGAGACCCAGTTCAAAAAGTAGGCGATACTGCCACCTGTCGGGATTCAATCATCATTGCAATTTTAACGTAGGCAGCGGTTAAGCTCACCCATCATCGCAGCCACTTTGACTACTGACACCTTGCTTAACCTCTTCCACCCGGAACCTATTTTCTGAAAATACGCCTAAAATATATACCTAAGTAAATGGAATATTGCGCCACTTCTACAAGACCATTTGCATATTATTGGTATCTAGGGACATATATGGACCTCAGTGAATGTATTTCCAGTGTCAGAAATATTGTATATATTGTAATAGTGTCTATTACTAGGCTTGCTTAAATTGTGATGAAACGAAGGAGAATATGAATTATGACTTTTCTTTGCATCTTTGACACCATGCTAATAATGACACAAACATTAAAAACTGCCACTGATCTCGTTCAGTACCTTCTTGAGATCATGTGTACAAAAAATCGACGGAAATTAATAAAGGGAATATGATTAAACAGAAGGTTCTGTAGATACAGTACTGAATTATCCCATCCGGACCAATGCAATTTGAAATATTATTATATAATATAGAATAACAGGCTTATAAATTACCTTATTATAGCCAATTCGCACATTCAAATGCCCAAGTTCGATTTGGATTTAGTATCACCAGGCGTGCATGAGAACAGATAATGAAATGTACTGTAATGTACAGTACTGTAGCTTTTTTATTTGTATCAGGGTGGCACCATTTTGAAACTATTTTGAAATCTAATTGTTGCTGAATGCTAACAATAGGGAAGAGAAACTAATCTAATATACACTTTAACCTATTTCTAAACTAACATATTGATGATAATATACATTATTAATGCTGTTGTGACATGTTCATTATGTTTATACTTGAATACGTTTGAAATTAAAATCGCTAGTTTTATAGAACAGTCCGGAAATATTGAATTATGACCATTATGTCATTTGCGGTCCGCCGACGGAGAGGTTAAGGAGAATGAGTTTGCCTTGACCCCTCGTTGGCTATAGTAGTTGGAGACAAAGTCTTCACCAAACTGTTCTGTCTTGGGAGGTAGGTTGGAGACAAGCTTACCTGCTACCAATGTAAAGAAGTTATTTAAGACCTTTTTAAGACCACTTTCAATATAATTGAATACCTACAGTATTGCATGGCCATATTGGCAATTACTAGGAAAATTACTATGAAAGAAGTAATTCCATATGAATTGTTGGCTGGGAACTGATGACTATAGGGAGGTGTAGTTACATCATAACTACAGTCTGCACTGTACAGTCTGTACTTATACTGTACGTAGGGCAGATAATATATATATAGTATCTACTAAATCATAATGAAACAAGTAACTAGAATAATATAAGCCTACTGTTAATTCATTAGACACATAGGCCATACTGGTGCACACAAGACTTGTTATGGAATATTAATGCAGTCTATTTCCACTTGATTAGCTTTAGTTCTTATTTATTTATTTGTCATTTGCAGTGTTGGTGTACTAGGCTACATAGTGTATTTCAATATATGTTTTATTGATGAATGATACATTTGAAGGAATGCAGGTTTATAGCTATATCAAACAAAGGTCCCATTGTATACCAATTAATGCATGTTTGTATGTAGGTATGCATGGTGTGTGCATGTTGCGTGTGTGTGTATATATGCATGTTGAATGTTTCTGTGTGCGTATATTGCATGTTGACCTGCATTCTTTCAAATTTATAATTAATAATTAAAACAGATATGTAACAAATAAGAAATACAAATTCCACAGAAGGCATTAAATAATTATTATTTTCAATCATTTCACAATAATTGCATAATTGTGTTTGAATATCTGAGTAATTAAAGTAATTATACATTTGTCCAAAATAGCTGGTTCAAATATGGTTAATCCAGCTGCCCTGTGATCAGATGAATCCATATTATAAATGTTTCCGACATCAAATGTGTAATTTCTTATCGAACAAATATTGTCATATTTATTTTAATTATGATTAAGTAATTAATTCCAAGGAGGCCTGTAGCGTTGACATGAAGGAATCACTATGAGAACACAGTCTGTCAAGTTAATAAAATTTTCAATCAGTCAATCAATCATAAGTGTGCTCCTCAGCACTCTTAAATTCTGCTCTCAGCCACGGCCAAAACCAATCTCAGGAAAATTTGGGGAATCGCGCTACTAGCGCTAATATGTCTTAAAGGATAACTCCACTATTTTGGGAAATTAGCTTATTTAACATCTTCCCTGGAGTTAGACAAGAAGATGCATACCTTTTTTGTCTCTGTGCGTGCATTTTAGCTTTGGGAATAGATGCTCCGTTAGCATAGCTTAGCTTCATCACTGGAAGTGAGGCAGGACAGTAGCCTTACAGTGCCTTACAGTGTATTGCAAGGTCTGACATTGACCAAACTTGATATGCATGACCTTGGTGGGCTCTAGGTCAACTCCTGAAAAGGGGGTCAATGTCAGACTTTGCAATCAAAAGTTAGGGGGCTAATAACCCTTGCCATAATTTCAGTGCGCCCCTAACTTTTGATTGCAAGGTCTGACATTGACCCCCTTTTCAGGAGTTGACCTAGAGCCCACCAAGGTCATGCATATCAAGTTTGGTCAATGTCAGACCTTGTAATACACTGTAAGGCACTGTAAGGCTACTGTCCTGCCTCACTTCCAGTGATGAAGCTAAGCTATGCTAACGGAGCATCTATTCCCAAAGCTAAAATGCACGCACAGAGACAAAAAAGGTATGCATCTTCTTGTCTAACTCCAGGGAAGATGTTAAATAAGCTAATTTCCCAAAATAGTGGAGTTATCCTTTAAATCGGCAGAAATCTGCCTGAGAGGAAAAAATCTGTTCGGGAATGTGACCCAATGTTAGCTACTTATCTTAATTTGACTTGACTTGACTTTACTCTACTTTACTTTATTTTACTTTAATTTGAGTTACTTAATTTGACTTTACTTTGCTTTACTTAATTTGACTTTACTTGACTTTATTATACCGTGCTTTGCTTGCATTTACTTTATCTTACTTTAATGGCCCGCCATGTTGAATTCTCAACAGTAATAAACAACATCATGTGTTATTGTCAGGTTACTTGTGATACCTTGGTATAACAGCCTTACACAAATGGGAACTTTGCTGAAACAAATGGTAGCCAAATGATCATGACCACATAAATCATGTTGCTTCCTGTTACAAAGGAGCTGTTGCTGTTTTGTCCTGCCTCATGACCGCTTCCCATCTGGGTTGTTTTGAGGAGGCTAGGAGAGGGTTAATGTGCAGTTGTTCTTGTTGATGAATCTAGTTTTTCCTTTGTGTCGTAATCAGTGGTGGTTTCTCCACTAGGGGCGCTGGGGCACCGCCCGCCCTGGTAAAGAGAGAGGAGAAGAAGAAAATGTTTTTTATCTTTTTTTTAGAGCCCTAGAAATAAAATAAACATGTTTAAAATGAATCATATTTACTCATTTTAAGTATGTTTGTGTTTCCAATGCACAATATAACGTTAATATATCAAATATAAATAATTGTTTTCATTCACAGGAAGTCACTGTCTGAAAGAGAGTAACTATATCTCTCAGGCCGGGCGAGACGCAGGGTGCACACAGTGGGCGTGCACTGGTTTCATCGCTGTATCCGTCGCAGCCAATGACATAGGTCAAGCAAATAAATTTCGCCTATCAGTGCGTAACGCACTGTGCGTTGAAATATGATGTAATATGATGGAAGCCGGGCGCGTTTTCAAGCGATCTAGATCATCTAAGGTCCTTCCGTCCTTCCTGCTGTGTTGTCAGTCACGGTGTGCGTGTTTGTGTAGGGCATATTGGAAGTGTGGCTGCATTTGACTGACTGTGATCATATATTGATTGATGGCAATGGTGATAGTTGTACCTACTTAAATATTCACCAATGCGTGGTACATGTTTGCAAAATGTTTTTGTATAGCGCCCCTCATGGAAAAGAATGCACCAGCCGCCACTGGTCGTAATGCCTTCAGCCGAACCCCTGTGGATCTGAACCAGTGGCACACAATATAAAGACAAAACTAACAACAGACTTGCAACATGAAAGTCAATTATCTTTCATCCGCATCATGTTGTTGCAGTAATCCTGCCAAGGTATTGATAATGAATAGAGAAGTATTGATGTTCAAAAGTAGGAGAAAAATACAGAGTGAAAGGGAGAGAGACAGAAAACAAAGCATATAAACTGACAAAAATAAGGAGACGGAAAGACAGAGAGACAGACAGACAGAGACACACAGATAGATGAATAGAGACAGACATACAATTAGATGAATAAATAGAGACACAGGGATGACAGCACAGCCATTGTTCAGTGTAATGACCTTTACCTGCTAAAAAACAAATTGACAGCTAATAAATACAGCTCAGCGTATGTGTGTGTGTGTGTGTGTGTGTGTGTGTGTGTGTGTGTGTGTGTGTGTGTGTGTGTGTGTGCGTGCGTGCGTGCGTGCGTGCGTGCGTGCGTGCGTGCGTGCGTGCGTGCGTGCGTGCGTGCGTGCGTGCGTGCGTGCGTGCGTGCGTGCGTGTGCGTGTGTGTGTGTGTGTGTGTGATGGACGTCTCTGTCCAGTCCGGTCTTCTGAGGACCAGGTGCAGTAGCGTGATAACAGCTCCACCCCTCCTATCCCTCCTCTTGGCCACTAATTCAACGCACCACTGATGGAAAGTCCACTTATTTGCTCTGGGAGTCTGCTATTAGGAAATTGTTGCCGGTTTGATAATTAACCGGCTAATGCCTACATTGACATAGTTTTGCATAGTTGTTAATTGTGAGCTCATTCTCAGAGTAAAATACAAACTCCAAATACATACTGTACACAGAAAAAAGTATTAATGTAAAGTGCATATTTATATTGGTCTTATTGAAAATCATGGTTTCCTGTTAACACATTAACTGCCACGCTTATATCCATCAATGTATGATCTCTGCCACCACTCTAAGCCTATGGAGATGTTCACCTTCTTTGCAGTGCTATAACTTTTTAAATTGTATTGCTAAATTGACATTACTATGGCCCATTCAACATCGATTATCTATCGTTCAGCATGTAGGAACGTTATACTTTTTCATTCATAGATTCATACGAAAATACCGTCTAGAATATAAATATGTTTTTATCGTTTTCTGCAGTAATTCCTAGAACGTGAGTTATAGGCATAAACGCATATATAGATTATCAACTGCCGTTTGTTGCCGATACACGTTATATTAAAAATTTCAACTGTACATGATCCTAAATGTTATGACTGATCATGCGCGGATGAACGGGGGGGGGGGGTCGTTTATAATTCCGTGATCGTCAGTAAAAGCTTTATGTAGTATGGGTGATATATTGATCAGAGCAGTTTGCATTATTAATAATAAACACTCACGCTGAAAATGACGCCAGTGTCCTCTTACCGTTCGCCGGTGAGACTGGAGGAAAAAGATCCCACTTATTTGATGGTGATCTACTCTATCCATTTCCGGTTTGTATAATAATAATAATAAACGCCCAAATCATATCGATTATTGAGTTATGGCAGCGATCCATATACACGACGTGTGTCTAGAGTCCCGCTACAATATGTGAGTGCCGGACGCATTTGCCCGGTGCACAGAAATCACCAGAGATCCATTTCCGGTTGTAACTCGCCGATCATCCACCAGGCGGCAGTATTAAACCGTTGCAGAGTTGTGCAGGCTCCCACTGCATCAGACCAGGCTTCGTGAGGGCATTCTGAATACCATGGCGAAAAGATTTAATATGATCTCAATAACGTTGTATGCCGTGGAATGGCAGAATTAGCATGACCTTGAAACACGTTGTACGACGGTTTTGGCGCAGGATGTGTTAATAATAATAATACTAATAATAACAACAACACTCATAGAATAATTCAAAGTAATCATTTTACAAAATTAATATTTCCACTTCCAACCAGACATTTTTATGTCACATGATCACTGGGTGTTCCCTCCCAGTCATATTGAGTTGGTGTTTATCTGTATGTATGTGTGTCTTTCCCCCACTAAAGTAGTTGATGATTTCACTGACATCACATACTGAAAAGTAGACCAATCAGAGTTTTA
>NC_140166.1:13953357-13983767 GCF_963971535.1 Notolepis coatsorum
GATTTTCCCATTTCCAGGGTCTCATCTTTTCCCTCTGTCATTATGAATTAGCATTTAGTTAGCTGAATTGTTAGACTCTGTGCCCAGTTGCCTAACCACTTGATCGCCAAGCATATCGTGTACTCGACTTCCCATGCCGAGACCATAATCATAATCAACTGTATTATAGCACATTTACAACAGTTGTGACTGTACCAAAGTGTTTCACAGATAAAAGCTTAAATAATTAAATAGACCTATTTCTAAATTCTCTGTTTTGGCTAAAGTACTTGAACACTTAGTCAGCGAACAAGTAAAAGAACACCTGACTAAAAACTCTATTCTGTCTACATTTCAGTGAGGGTTTCGCAAAAACCATAGTACTACTACTGTTGCTATGAAAGTCATAAATAATATAACTGAAGCCTTAGATAATAAGCAGTGCTGTATTTCTCTTTTCATAGACTTCTCTAAGGCCTTTGATACCGTTGACCACGATACTTTAATTGGACGTCTTACAGCTATTGTTTTTTCTGAACATGCGGTTGGATGGATTGCAAACTATCTCACAGACAGAACCCAGGCTGTTCAGTTAGAGGGTGCTACCTCCGAGGTACTGAAAGTCCATAAGGGGGTTCCACAAGGGTAGATTCTGGGCCCATTATTGTTTACTCTATATATAAATTGTGTTGTATAGAATATTCCAAACGCAGCCTTTCATTTATATGCTGATGATACTGTCATCTACTGCTTTGCACCTACTCCTGCTAAAGCTTTTGTGTATCTTCAGTATACAAGAGCACAGGCACGTTGGAACTTTAAATCGGTAGGGGGTGCGGCCTTTGAGATATTTTTTTTTGCGCAGTGGAGAAAAACAGAGTCGGGACACATTTCCTTTAGTCTAGCCTGTACCCCCCAGACATGTTGCTGGCCCCGTCAAAACAGTATCCTATCAGCCTCTCCATGGGCAGGTTGAGGCGTAAAAGAATGTCTTTTATACACATAAACAGTGTCTCGGCTGTTGTGTCTCGGGCACTGTTGTCATCGGCGAACTGTATATTAAACGCGAATTGTTCTTTTCCAGTGACATCAGTGGTTCTGTCAGCACTCAAGCCAAAGAATGGGCTTTTGGATGCTTTGCCTCTAATTTGTCGCTGAATATCATGGGTAAACAGCTGTAAGATTTCGTTTTGGATGTTGTTGGACATCCAGTTGTCTCTCTTTTGGAGCCAATTCTTCAACTTGGGATCAGACTCGGTGCGCACTCTTTCCATCATCAGCTGCCATAACACCCCATCCCTATTTGCATCACCCCTCAGTGGAAGCCCCTGGCGCCCGAGGAATCGTATGCAGCTGAACTGCAGCTCTAGCATTTTTCTCACTGTCATTTGTTTTTTTGCAATAGTTTCAGAAAGCAGTGCATTAATTGGCTTATTTTTCAGCGCTGCAAATTTTTTTTAAGTTTTTTTATTATTTTATTTTCATTTTCAACCAGCATGGATACATACAGGATATGGTCAGTGTCAAACAGAGAATCATCCATTTTGGTTATTTTTCCCCCCCCCACCCCCACTCCCACTCCCTCCCACCAGTTCCCTACCACCAGCCCACCCCCCCCCCCCCCCCCCAGGTTCAACTCAGACTCACATTAGGCAAACACTAAACTAACAGAAATAAGTAAAATGCAAACGTAACAAAACAAAAACAAAAACACATTCACATCTTCAACTTGCTCCGAGGTCCCAGCATAGTCTCATACAGGGGCGGATTTAGGATTGTAGGAGATCCGGGGCTTAGCCCAGATAGGTGCCCTTTTTTTTATATATATTTTTATTTCTTTTTTTTTTAAATTTTTTTCTTTTTATTAAAAAAAAATGGCAGGTAAGGGCAGGTTATTTTTGAATTTAATGAACCTGTACGTGCAATTTCCTGCAATATAGAGCCTTCAATCTTGACCAATAAAGCTGCTCTTTTCACTATAAAACTCAGTTAACCATAACGTAGTTATGGTTAGATTTATATATTGGGGCGGATCATATTTTTCATATGATCAAAAAGTGGTGGAGCAAGAGCATACCTTTGCTCCCCCAAGTTCAATAGTGGGAGAGCAGAGATGCTCCGAATGCTCTTATGGCCAGGTGTCTATGATTCACTGATACAAAGTAAAATAGTGCAGTGCAATAAAATAGTTAGTAAAATAGAATAAAATAATGCAATAGTGCATTGCAATAAAATAGTTATCATCGTATTCTTTCGGGAGGCCGGTAAGGAGTGCATTACAGTAGTCGAGTTGGCTTGAGATAAAGGCATGGATCTGGTTTTCAGCGTCCTTTTGATTTATAAATGGCCGTACTTTAGCTATGTTTCTAAGGTGGAAGAATTAAGTTTTTGTCAACTTGTTGATTGTGATTTAAAGCTTAGGTCTGAGTCTACCATAAAACCAAGACTTAACTCACTCAAATACAGTTAGCAGCTGGATAGACCACAGATGGAAATTAGCTTCTGCTAAATCTGGTGCAAACATATTTTCATGTAACAATGATGAATTGTCAAAAAAAAAAAAAAAAAAAAAAAAATTAAATAGATTCGGGGCTTTTCAGAAAACATTCGGGGCTTGAGCCCAAGTAGCCACCCCCTAGCCCCGCCCCTGGTCTCATAGAGTCAACTATGGAAGTGTACCCAACCTTTCATTCTCCATATACGTCAAAAAAGGTTGCCATTTCTTATAGAATCTATCCGTAGAGCCTCCTAAGGTGCATCTCATATTTTCCAAGTGCAGGAACCCCATTACATCTCTGGTCCATTGGACAGTAGGAGAGGCCTCCTGCTTCCACATCATAAGTATTAAACGCCTAGCAATTAGGGTAGAAAAAACAATGATTTTCGAGTGTTTTATGTCAATAGGCATATCCTCTGGTGCCACTCCAAAGATTGCGATTATAGGGGAAGGGTCAATTTTGGTTCCAAATATTGCAGAAAAAGTATCAAATATAGATGTCCAATAGTTATATAAATTTGGACACGTCCAGAATGTATGAACGAGAGAACCCGTCATCGTCTTGCACCTATTGCACAAAGGATCTGTCCCTGGATAAAACTTAGCCAACTTCTCCTTTGAGAAATGTAGACGGTGTAGCACCTTAAACTGTATGAGCCCATGTCTGGCACATATTGAGGAAGAGTGAACATTCCGGAGAATAGATTGCCATTGTTCATCCGAAAATTCTACAGACAGATCATCCTCCCAATGTGATTTGATAATAGTGAGAGAGGGGGAATGTAGGGTCGACAATATATCATACAATACTCCAATCGCTCCCCTTCTGTATACATTAACATCTAGAAATTCATCTAAAGTTGTTTTTTCAGGCATGTTGGTAAATTTAGGATATCTGTTGCGTACAAAATCATGAATTTGCATATAGCGGAATAAATGAGTCCGAGGGATGTCATGCTTTTGAGTCAGCTGAGTAAATGAGGCAAAAACATTGTCAATATACAGATCTTTAAAACTAGATATACCCTTATTGCTCCAGATCTTAAAGGCAGAGTCCAATAGGGATGGTGGGAACATATGATTGCAAGGGATTGGTGCCCGAGACGACATTGATTGTAGACCGAACCTTTTCCTACATTGTATCCAGATTCTAAGAGAGTGATGCACTATCGGGTTATGTCGGTATGCATCCAATTTTAACGGAAGGGCTGAGCTAATCAAAGCTTGCAATGAGGTTTTTCCGCAGTGGGAGGACTCAATATGCAACCACGCTGGAGTCTCAGTCAACCGATCCCCCATCCAGTACAGAATATTGCGTGTGTTTGCTGCCCAATAATAAAATTGAAAATTTGGCAAGGCCAGCCCCCCTGACCGTTTCGCCTCTTGTAAAAATGGCTTCCTAATCCTTGGAAGTTTGCCATTCCAAATGAATGCCGAAATCTGTTTATCTAGTGTGTTAAAGAATTGTTTCGGTAAATAAACTGGGACGCACTGAAAGATATATAAAAATTTGAGCAGGACATTCATTTTAACAACGTTAACACGACCAATTAGTGACAAAGGAAGCCTATCCCATCTTTGAAGATCTGATTTAGTACGCTCCTGGAGTGGTGCGAAATTTTTCTCGTATAGATTTTTATGTAAGCGAGTGACCTTGATGCCTAGATAAGTCAGATGATCCGCTACCTTAAATTGAAATGCCTCAAATGAGATCTCCTCAGCTTCACTGTTAACGGCTAACAACTCGCTTTTATGCATGTTCAATTTATATCCAGAGATACAGCCGAAATCTCTGAAAATGGTAAGAGCATGGGGAAGCGATTCCAAGGGGTCAGTTACATAAAGTAACAGGTCATCAGCATAGAGGGATAATTTGTGTTCTAGGCCAGCCCTATGGATTCCCCTGATCCTGTCTTCCGCTCGCAACTTCATAGCTAAAGGTTCTATAGAAATTGCAAACAGGAGAGGGGATAATGGGCATCCTTGTCTGGTTCCATGATTCAGTGGGAAATAAGGGGAACATACATTGTTTGTCTTGACACGGGCCATGGGCGAGTTATACAAGAGCCTTACCCACGAAATGTACCTTTCACCTAGACCGAATTTTCCAAGAGTAAAAAGCAAATAGTCCCACTCCACCCTATCGAACGCCTTTTCGGCATCTAGTGACAGAGCAATCTCAGGTGTCGAGGGTGAAGGGGTGTATAAAATATTAAATAGCCTACGCAAATTAAAGAAGCCCTGTCTGCCCTTTACAAATCCTGTCTGATCCGGGGATATCATAGAAGGTAACACATGTTCTAATCTGAGAGCTAGAGTTTTAGATAGTATTTTACAGTCGACATTCAAAAGTGATATTGGGCGATACGACGAACATTGCAATGGGTCCTCGTTTGATTTTAACAGAAGTGAAATTGTCGCTTGCTGGAGAGTAGGAGGCAGGCACCCCGAGACGAAGGATTCCGAGTACATGTCCAGCAAGAGCGGAGACAATTTGTCACTAAATACCTTAAAAAATGCCGCCGGAAAGCCATCTGGACCGGGTGATTTACCAGACTGCATTGATTTGATCGCCAATTTAATTTCTTCTAAGGTGATATGCTGATCAAGTTCACTTCTGTCATCGTCCCCCAAAGTTGGAAACACCAGGTCCCCACAAAATGCATCAGACACTTTTTGTGTTTGGGTTTTTTAACGAGTCCGAATTATAGTTTCAAATAGAAATGTTGGAAACTCTCATTTATTACTTTAGGGTCCTTAGAGGGGTGTCCAGATTGGGTTTCAATTTCAGGGATCATGTGCAAAGCCTCCGATTTACGAATTTGGTGAGCTAAAATATTGGATGGTTTGTCCCCATGCTCATACCATGACTCTCTGGATCTGTGCATCAGCTGTTCCGTCTGCTTAGTGGAGAGTAGATTGAATTCCGTTTGTAAGTTTAGTCTTTGTTTATAAAGGTCTGGCGACGGTGCCATTGAGTGCTGCTGATCCAGCTTCTTAATGAGATCTGCTAGTTCAGTTAAGCGCTTTTCTTTCTGCTTTCTGATAAACGAACAATATGAAATTATATGGCCCCGTAGAAATGCCTTTAAGCTCTCCCAAATAGTGCCGAATGTTACATCAGCAGTCATATTTGTTTCAAGGAAAATGTCAATTTGCTCCGAGATATGTTGGACAAAACCGTTATCTGACAGTAGTAGAGGACTAAGGCGCCACGTGTAAGCCGAGTGCTGGTTTGGAAAGTTGAGCTCTAAAGTAAGGGGACTGTGATCCGAAATTACTATTCTATTATATGTGCAGGTCTTAACATTAGGAAACAGTTTTTGATCAACAAAAAAATTATCAATCCGTGAATACGTTTGGTGAACAGGAGAGAAGAAAGAATATTGTCTAGCTAATGGATAGAGAGATAGCCAAGCATCAACAGCACCGTATGACTCCAAGTAGGAATTTAGGACCACAGAGGATTTTGATATAACACAGGATCTTATCGAGAATCGATCTAACACCGGGTCCATTGTGGTATTCATATCTCCCCCAAGGATCAGCTGATGCGTATCTACATTGGGCAAAGAGTAAAGGAATTTTTTGAAGAATGTACTATCATCCCAATTAGGGGCGTATACATTTGCCAAAATTAGAGGGGTATTATATAATGAGCCCACCACTACCACATAGCGACCCTGTGGATCAGTGTTTACACTTGAGACAATAAATGGGGTAGATTTATGAATGAGAATCGCAGCACCCTGTGCTGTATTGTTAAATGTTGAATGGAACAATTGACCAACCCAATTTCTCTTAATTCTCAAGTGGAATGCATTTCTCAGATGCGTTTCTTGAAGAAAAGCTATATTCACCTTAAGGTGCAAAAGATGAGACAATACCTTATGGCGCTTTTCCACTGCATAGTACCTACTCGACTCTACTCTACTCTACTCTACTCGCTTTAGGTACCTGGTACCATGTTGCTTTTCCACTGCAGGTACTAAAATAAAGTACTCAGTTTGTCTCCGTGTGGGGAGGCGGGGCTGCTGGTGATCAACATGAGAGCTCACCGAGTGAATCCACAGTCAGTTGATCCTCAATAGGAAACCAACCTAGATTTACCCTGAAGGACTGGTTCTGGCCGAACTGTTCGTTATACAAGTATCACAGAGACATTTCAAATGTACTCACAGTTGTACGAGGGTTTCGGACAGAGATACGGGATGGTTTGAAAGCTCGGCGTTGCTAATAAACATTTTAAATATTTTTTATAAACTGCTCAAAACGGCATTATTTCCGGCGTTGGGTGCATGATGCGCATGCGCTGTGATCACACCAGGCAGCCAACGCCGGAAATAATGCAGTGTTGAGCAGTTTATAAAAAATATTTAAAATGTTTATTAGCAACGCCGAGCTTTCAAACCATCCCGTATCTCTGTCCGAAACCCTCGTGCAACTGTGAGTACCTTTGAAATGTCTCTGTGATACTTGTATAACGAACGGTTCGGCCAGAACCAGTCCTTCATGGTAAATCTAGGTTGGTTTCCTATTAAGGAGCAAGTGACTGTGGATTCACTCGGTGCATCACAGTCACGAAAGGGGCTATGAGCTTGGCAAGCCAGAGTAAAACACAGTTTTCAATCAATCAATAACAACATTAACGAGACTCTCGTTGTGTCTATTCTGCTAACGCTAACGTTACCCCTCATTGTGTCTATTCTACAAGCGTTAACGTCAGCTAGGCTGTCTATATATGCTAACGTTAACGTTAGCATTAGGCTAACAACAACGCTGTAACGTTACCAGTCGCGTCTATTTGCTAACGTTAGCATTAGGTAATAACCGGTTTAAAATGGATGGTGATTACCTCACGTTGTGTCTATTCTACTAGCATTAACGTTACTCATACAAACAATCAATAGCGAGTTATATTGAACCCGCTATGTACGATAGCCATGCTAAAACGCTAGCACATTAGAACATTCCTTCCACTGTTGTGGAGCTTAAGCCTTAACAAGTCAGCGATCTTTTTCCGAGACTAAACTCTCCGCTCGGTGGCAAATTGTGTTGATGTCGGTTTTGTTTAATCAATAAATGAGGCAGAATACACAGTGACTGTATCGTTTGTTTATTGAACTTGTGCCTGCTGCAACCATAATGAAATCCTATGCGAGACATTAAAGATGGCGGCGCCGGCTTTCTGTTTTCGTTCAGACCAGTTCAGACTCTCCAACTAGTGACGCGTCTCTCTTCTGACCAATCAGTGGTCTGCAGTGTTTCACGTGACTTTTATAGTACCAGTTCTACCCGCTTGGCTCGCGCTTGGAACCAGACTCGAGCAGGGACTAAAAAAGTACAGAAAAAGTACCTGGTACCAGCCTGGTACCAGGTACTTTGGTAATGGAAAACCGAAAATACCGAGTAGAGTAGAGTAGAGTAGAGTAGGTACCATGCAGTGGAAAAGCGCCATTAGTACACTTGAGTGGACAGTTCAGTCCTTTGACATTCCAACTGATAAGGTTGACTTGGCAACCCTTAACTTTCGAGGTTGTAGTGGAGGGTGTCACCATCCTGAATCACTGGAGAAAATATGAAAAACCCTGTATACACATTTGCACAGATAAAATATATGAAAAAAGAACAGTTGTGTGACCTCAGAGCAAGAGAAGATGTGAAACAGAGAAAAAAAAGAAAAAAAAACAGAACATAGATAACAAAACATTGACCCCCCCTCCCCAATATCCCCCCATGTCATCTCTAGGACAACCAAAAAAAGCCCAAACTTTTGTAGCTTCTCTCTAGACCACAACACTCAATGGAGCCCTGGTCCTACCAGGCTAACCTAAACAAACCTTTAGCTAAGCAAACAACAATAATATAAAAGAAAAGGGTATATCCCTATTGCAGTGCAGGCAACCTACAGTACCATGCTTTGTCAAGGTACTCGAAAATATATCCTTGGTCACTACCGTGGTATTTTATATTAACGAATAACCCCAGTTGCCATAGTACATGGAGCAATAAAAATAAAAATAAAAAACACCTTCAGAAAGAAAGGTAGGGAAACAGAGAAAGAGGAGGGGGTAGTAAAAGGACCCACCCCCCCCTTTCTTATTTTTTTAAATGTTTCCTTTTTTTTTTTAAATCTAAATCTATAGTCTATATATAATATACAGATGCATAGCAATATTAACAGAGAAGGCATTTCATAGTAATATTAACATTAACAGAGAAGGCATTTCAATGTTCAGTGTCCTTTTGTGTTCACAAATCGTCCCACGTTATAAAACTTAGTAGGGTAAGATGGGAACAAAAAAATTAAAAATAAAAAATAAATAAAAGAGAGAAAGAGATGGATTTCATTGTCTGGTCTGTAGATTTGCACTACAACTCATACACCTACTGTGAATTGTACCTAAATTGCACCTCGTCCCATTTCTCCATTTCTGCCTTGCACTATATAGTATTGTATATTGGTACACTGCACAGTATTGTATATTGTATGGTAACTACGTCTATTCTGCATCGAACATTGTACATATGTCTAAACTGAACACTGTGACCTCCTTTTTTTTACTTCTAATTTTACTATGTTTTTATTTCATACTTATCTTGTCTTGCACAGTCTCTGGAGCGCAACAGTAAGAAGCATTTTGTACAAAAGTATTCTGTACTTCTGTATGACAACTATTAAAGAAACTTGAAACTTGAAACTTGAGATCAAGTCCAAAAATGAGCATCTGGGTCCATCTGCTGGACGCTTGAATATGGTACAACTTAGGTGGTAATCTACAATCAAATAGGTACAATAGTCTCTCAAGTTCGAAACAAAATTGTGGCTTATACAGCCATTACCTGACCATACTCATGTCATGGTGTTGATCGAATCTTCTCTTTCACGTAGGACATGGCCAGATCGGGGTCCTCGAATGATTTCTCCACTCCGTTGAATGTGATCCGGAGTATGGCAGGGAAGCGGAGACCAAATTTGACGTTTGGCTTGTCATATTCATAAAGAAGGCCCGCTTTCTGGCAATCTCCGGTGGGTAGTCGGGAAAGATAAATACCCGATTCCCCTTGTAAAATAGTTGTTTCTTCTGATTTGAGAGTCGGAGAATGTGATCTTTGACATCTCCACGGTGAATCCGCATTATAAACGGCCTGGGTTTCTCTCCATCCCGTGGCTTCTGTGCCAGTGTGCGGTGGCCACGGTCCAACCGTGGAGCATCCTCGAGGTCCAAAATCTCCTTCAGCACAGCTGCACAGAATTGTCGTGGAACCCCATCTCGTTCGCTGCCCTCCTCGATTCCTATCAGGCGAATGTTCTGGCGCCGGCTGCGGCCTTCCAAGTCCAAACATTTGTCCTTCAAAGTGCGCATATCCGACTGTAGCCGTCCAACTGTAGTTTCCAGAGCCGTGATAGATGAGCTGCATTCTGTAGAATTTCCCTCTATGTCGTCAATGTGTTTAGCATTATGCAAGTTAGCAGACTGTAGAGCGCTGACGGTCGTATGTAGCTCTTGGCGGATCGAAGCTATTTCTTTATGGATAGTGGCCGTCTGTGTATCCATCTTTGCTCCCAGGGTTTCAATAGCCGACATAATCTTATCCACAGACCTCGAATCAATCTCAGGCGTCCCTTGGGTAGTGTCAGACCCCGAGGAAAGTGCGTCATCTTCAGGTGTCTCACGGCTATCGTCAGCTTCCATAGCTTTTGTTTGGGCACCTTTTCGTCTCCCACCACGTCGACGAGACATCGCCGTTTAGTGTATAAAAAACTGATTAAATTCGATTCGCAGAGTGGTGGAAAATGTTATATATAAAAATTAAGCATAGGTTTAATTCAATCACATGGTATATTAACTTCAATTATGATAGTTGTTTGCTGAGCTTCTGGCTGCACAACCTCACATGTCGGCCATCTTCGACACTGCACATTTTTGACTCGCATCTGAATGAATGCGAGATTTCTCATGGTCCCGTAATTTCTCCATTGCTTTCCTCCAATTGGAAAAGGCTGTCTCCTTTACAAAGGCGCTCTCGCTCTTGGACACCAACTTTTTCACAATCGCTGACCTACACACACCGCACACAATGCTGTCACCTTCAGCAATGTACTCTAGCCACTGCCACTCTTTGAACCAGGCCGCCTTACAGGAGCGAGTGAAGCTCTCCCCAGGGTATTTTCGGGCAGGAAATACATAAGTATCAAGTGGTCTGAATGACACATCATGATCTGCATTGATTTTAGTAGCACATAGCCTCACTAGATTGAAGAGGAGGAGAGGAAGGAATCGTAATAGTGGTGGCTAGCTGCTGCTGCTGTTGGGGGGGGGGGGCAGACTCAGTTAAATCTCCCTGATGCTGAGGCTGAACCTGTCCTCTCTGTCTCTCTCTGACGTTTATCAGATTTAGTGGGACTGTCACTGGGACCTGCGGGACGTTTCGAAAATAAATCTGATATTTTTCTTTTCTGCGAGTGAGACATTCTGTGCTAGCAAAGTCTGACTACTAGCTAAAATCGACTGACTGCGCAAGCACTGTATCACAGTAGCTCAGTGGTTTGTGGCGCGTGGGAAGGGCGGGAGACGGGAGGTGAATACAATTAGTTGTTTCACCTGTCATTCAATCAGTCTGTGACAGTCTGTCATCACTCGAAAATCTACTCTGCTGCAATCTTGTCGGTTTTACATGTATTATTGTGTACGTACAGTAGTGTAATGAATGAATGAAAACTTTATTTAACAGATTGGAGAATGGCTACAATACAGTAAGGCTGAGCCCGAACCCTGTTTTTAGGGTTTGAACGTTCGCCAGGGTTTATCGAACGAACGTTCGAACGTTCGTTTTTTGTAAATAAAAAAAAATAAAAAATTATTACATTTTTTTTTTTTTTTTTATTATAATTTTTTTTTTTTGTATTATAGATCCTAGTAGTCACGTAAGGGGCTAGATAAACAAAGGCATTCGTTTTGTGGCATTAACGTTATATAGTTAGTGTTACACGTTCAATAACAGGTATTCACTCTTGGTCGACGGGAAGGAGAGAGGCGCGTGCCTCGGCTCCTTCCACCGTCTACCTCGGAACGGGGGACGGCAGAGAGACAGAGAGACACCGGCGCGGGGGTCCCGCCGGGCTCCCAACACGCCTGCCGCCTCGGCCAGAGTTGTTTCCAACGCAACCACCTCTCGCCATGAAGCTTGCGCTCCGTGGCCGAAAAAGGCTGGTATTCATTAATGATCCTTCCGCAGGTTCACCTATGGAAACCTTGTTACGACTTTTACTTCCTCTGCGGGGAGCTAACGCTACGTTAATGCTTCTCGCAAGCAGATCAATGGCGGCATTGCCGGAAGTAAAAAAAATAATAAACGCTTGCCGATTGGTGGTAACAGCAGAGGCGGGTGCAAGTGGTGTGACGTAATTGGCAAAATTGTTCTATTGCATTGGTTCTATTGCATTGGTTGAGACTAGAGCTCTGGTTGAGTATCCAGCAACAGCCCGGCAGAGACCATACTGGTTGAGCCGAGCGACTCGGGGGACGCGCCGCTTCACATCGCCTCACCGTCGTTGCGCCTGCTTTATTTTTTTTCACCGAACGTTCAAACCCATTAATTAAAGTCCGAATGTCAGCTTAACGAACGAACGTTCAAACGTTCGAACGTTCGGGCTCAGCCTTACAATACAGTACGGCTCAATACACACAATATTAAAATGGTGAAGTGCTTTGAGCAGGATAAACTTATAATATACAGTGTTACAGTTATACAGTTACATTATATAATATACAAATATATAAATACTGTCATAAAAAAAAGAAAATTATAAAAAAAATTAAATAATAAAATAATTTTTTTTATTCTTTGCAATAACTGAGGGGGGGTGCTGCCGCACCCCCGCACCCCCCCTTCCAACGTGCCTGCAAGAGCAGCTCTGTCAACTGCAACTCGTTCTAAATGCAGAAAAAACAAAACTCATGTTTTTTTTACTAATTCTAGGACAGTAAGATCAACATTGTCCGATATAATTGTTACCAGAGATGGTCAACAAATTGAGTTGGTATCTACTTTTAAATAGATGAAAAATATCAAAAAATATCAGCAGATTACAAAATAAGGCATACAGGGACTACAAGTAGCGACCTAGGAGGCAGGCTCAGCTCTAGTCAAAGGCCAGGGAGAAGAGATGAAGGCAGCATCTAATTGTACATCTGTACATCAGTACAACCCTCCCTCTGTCCTCCTCTCAGTGGTCCTCAATCAACAAGCTACACAAGTATCTCTCCCTCTCCCTCTCTCTACCTCTCTCTCTCCCTCTTCTTCTCTATACATATCTATCTATCTCTCTCTATCTCTCTCTCTCTCTATATATGTAAGTTTATTGCCCTAAAATTACAAAACAAATTTAAATAAAAATTACACTCATTAATTCCATAAGAACGTAGAATAAACATTTACAGCCTTTTTTTTAAATGGTCCATTTGCATGTTCTTGGTATCTGATTCTAGGGACATCTATGGATCTCAGGGAATGTATTCCCAGTGTCAGAAATACTGTGTATGTTACTAGGCTTGAGTAAATTGTAATGAACCAAATGAGAATATCCATTACATTGTATTATTATTTCTTTATCTTTGACTGTGAATAACACCATGCAAAAAATTACCACACCTGCAAAATCTAAGCAAATGAATAAATGGAAGATGATTAAACAGAAGGTTTTGTAGATACAGTACTGAATTATGCCATCCGGACACATGCCATTTGAAAATGATTTATAGAATATAGAATATCAGGCCTAAAATGGACATGCGATTAATTACATTAATTAATTAATTAATTACAAATCCTGTAATTAATTAGATTAAAAAAATGTAATCGCCTGACAGCGCTAATATATATATATAGAGGACATCGAGTCATTGGATGGGTTATGAGAGGAGTGAGATACATTAGATGGGTTATGAGAGGAGAGAGGTAGAGAGATAGAGAGAGAGAGAGAGAGAGAGAGAGAGAGAGAGAGAGAGAGAGAGAGAGAGAGAGAGAGGAGAGAGAGAAGAGAGAGAGAGAGAGAGAGAGAGAGAGAGAGAGAGAGAGAGAGAGAGAGAGAGAGAGAGAGAGAGAGAGAGAGAGAGAGAGGGATGGATGGATGGATGGATGGATGGATGGATGGATGGATGGATGGATGGATGGATGGATGGATGGATGGATGGATGGATGGATGATGATGGATGGATGGATGGATGGATGGATGGATGGATGGATGGATGGATGGATGGATGGATGGATGGATGGATGGATGGATGGATGGATGGATGGATGGATGGGATGGATGGATGGATGGATGGATGGCTGGATGGATGGATGGATGGATGGATGATGGATGGATGGATGGATGGATGATAGATAGATAGATAGATAGATAGATAGATAGATAGATAGATAGATAGATAGATAGATAGATAGATAGAAGATAGATAGATAGATAGATAGATAGATAGATAGATAGATAGATAGATAGATAGATAGATAGATAGATAGATAGATAGATAGATAGATAGATAGATAGATGATAGATAGATAGATAGATAGATCGATCGATCGATCGATCGATCGATCGATCGAACTGGGGGGGAAATATAAGAAGAGTAACTGTTGAACTGTTGAATGATAGATATAAATGTATGTAAGCTCATCCACGCCTTTGTGTCCTCCAGGCTGGACTATTGCAACGCACTCCTCATAGGGATCGCTAGCAAGAACAACCAAATGCTACAATTTATCCAGAATAGCGCTGCTAGGATCCTGATGGGAGTGCGGAAATACCACCATATCACACCCATCCTGAAGTCCCTTCACTGGCTCCCTGTCTCGAGCACAAAGTCTCCCTGCTCACTCACCAGTGCCTCCACGGAAACGCCCCCCCCCCCCCCCCCCCACCACCCATCTACCTTAAAGAAATCATCACCCCCTCACTCCTCCTCACGACATCTCCGCTCTGCCCAGGCAAACCTCCTCCAGCGCCCAAGGGCCAAACTCCACACCATGCCCAGGTGGCCAGCATACTCGGCCCGATTCCGGCTACCGGTCGGCACACTCGGCACATGTCCGGCACGGCACGCCAACGATGAGCCGATCTGGCCCGGTAATGGTTGCCGTGCCAGAGCCGACTCGGGCTCGCCAAAGATAAACCGGCTCTGGCCCGGCAATGGTTGCCGGGGCAGAGCCGGACTCGGCTCGCCAAAGATAAACCGGCTCTGGCCCGGCAATGGTTGCCGTGGCAGAGCCGGAAGTTTCAGTCAAGCGACGCCGCCCCCACACACAACAGCGGTGTGATTGGCAGAATCGACTGTCAATCAAAATTGTTCCGTTGAGACCCACCGCAACAAGTGAATACAGCTGTACTGTACCCACTCTGCAGTCTGTCAATAAAGCTATCAATCAATCAATCAGACAAATGCATAGAAAAGCCCTTATTATAACCAAATAACAAAAAAATATATTATTGTTTATGAAAATGTTTTAGCCCTATGCTTGCCTATTATTTTAATGGCAACAAATAAAATAATTATAATAAAATTAATAAATAAAATGTTAGAGGAGTGGAGGGGGGGGGGGCAGAGCGAGGTGGTGTGTTAGAGGAGTGGAGGGGGGGGGGGGCAGAGCCTCATAAAGCTAACATTAGCTGCACTCATAGGAGCCTGCATGTTGATGTAGCCTCACCCTATCTCTCTCTCTCTCTCTCTCTCTCAGCTCTCTCTCTCTCTCTCTCTCTCTCTCTCTCTCTCATCTCTCTCTCTCTCTCTGTCTCTCTCTCTCTCTCTCTCTCTCTCTCTCTCTCTCTCTCTCTCTCTCTCTTTCTCTCCCTCTCCCCTCTCCCCCCTCGCTCTATCTATATCTCTCCAATCACCTCTCATTCCACACATCTCAACAGGAACACTCATTACACAACCCATCTCTCTTTCTCTTCCTTCGCTCTCACCCTGTGTTAATCTATTCCTGTATGTATCTATCTCTATAATGTGTGTTATCTCTCTTTCATCCCTCTCTACTGGAGTGCTCATTACAACCCCTATCTCTCTCTCAAGCACTCCCATCTCTCTCTATATTGTTCCATCTCTTTCTATCCATCGCTGCCTCTCCGTGAGCGCCTCCACCCCTCCATCCTCTGTCCATCCCTCTCATACCAGAGAATACGTTATGGTATGTCGTTCCCTCTATCTCCAGCCAACTTGTTTTGATTCTGACTGCAAGTCAAGTTTCCTATATGGATAAAAAAAGTGACTGAACTGGCAAATTATAAATAAATACATACATACATACCATACATACATACATACATACATACATACATACATACATACATACATACATACATACATACATTACATACATACATACATACATACATACATACATACATACATACATACATACATACATACATACATACATACATACATACATACATACATACATACATACATACATACATACATACATACATACATACATACATACATACATACATACATACATACATACATACATACATACATACATACATACATACATTCATTCATTCATCATTCATACATACATACATACATACATACATACATACATACATACATACATACATACATACATACATACATACATACATACATACATACATACATACATACATACATACATACATACATACATACATACATACATACATACATACATACATACATACATACATACATACATACATACATACATACATACATACATACATACATACATACATACATAAATACATAAATCAACAATGAATAATAAAAAAACATAAATAAATATGTATCGGTATGACCTCGGAGACTGCGGCAAAGTGGTACATCTATATTAAACATGTTCTTTTCTCAGTGTTCTAGCCTGTATGAAACCATTATCATTCCTGCATTCAATCTTTAGTTAATTTCAAAAGATAATTGAGAGCAAGCTCTCATATACAATGATACAGGTACAGTACACAATACAAATGACAATATAGAAACAGAAAAGTCAATCATTTAAACAATTGAAATGTATTAAAAAAAACTACAGACTGAGGTGAAACGGTTGGCCATTATAGCTTTAAACTGACCAATGGACTAAAGCATTGAGTTTTAAAGTGCTTTTCAAAACGTTCCACGTGTCGGGGGCACAGAAGCTAAAAGCAGATTTTCCTAATTCAGTGCAAACTCCTGCAGTACAATTCAGTGCAAACCCCAGTCGCCTGAGAACGGACCTTCGGTTCAGTACTCGCTGTGTACCGAACGAATGCAACGGTGCATTAAAAACCACCAAACTTTTTTTTGTGTGCAGAATTGTATTCAAAACTCCAAATTCACCACTTCCCAAAATATGTTTGTAACACAGCAGGGTCATTACTGAAAATGTTCATAATTTTCTTGTTCACACTTCACCCACATCCAACTTTCTTCATCGCGACTTTCACTCACAGCTGATCCGAGAAAATAACTAAAACGCACAAGGTACTTTTGCTGAGCTCCTCTCCAGTCGAGCTGGTGTTTAAATCCAAAATATTGATAAATCATCTGCCATTGTTGTGTAACATGCCATCTCTTCCCTAGAGTCTTCTTTATCTGCTTCACGTGAAGTTAAATCTACTCTAGAAGTTCAACTGAAGCTTAAAAACCATACACCGGTGGGGGTGGGGGCAGTAGGCAATTAATCACTAACTACCGTGGCGGGCCTAGGTGCAACTAATTATAACTTAAAGGTCCCCTATCTTATAAATGGCCTTTTCCAGTGGTTTAGATTGTTTTCTAGCAATGTGGGGTTGTACCAACACTGACTAGATGTGAAATCTCTAGCCAGTCCTGTTTCTTCAGTTCAGCTCAGACAATAACCGCCCCCACTGAACCAAGCCATTCAGAATTGACTCGCTCGCTGACGTCAATAGGTGCTGCTGATCTGCATACCTCAGCTCCTTCTGTGGTTGTAGCCACCGCCCACAATCAACAATTCGAGGAAGTTAGTGTAACATTGAAATTATGACCAAAATGGGCAAGCAGCGAATACGTCCTTGCACTCATTTCCTAATGATATCGTGCTCCACAAGCAATGGGCCAAGTTAGTTTTTGGATTTTTGCAAAGACGAAGGACTTTATAATGCTGCAGTGATTTCCTGGCTGTTGCTAAAGAAGGGAGCTAGCCTGTACCAAGTCTTCGGGACCGAAAGAAAGTATCGAATCAGTAAGTACATACATATGTCGTAATTAGTTAATTAGCAGTAGGACCTCGTTCATTCATCCATTTGTGTCAATAGTGTATTAGGGTCAATGACGTGACGCCTATTTTTTCTGTCCAACTGAATTTCTTACCTTAAAAAAAACATTTAAATTCATAAAAAGATAACATGTATCTCTAATACCTTCCCCATATACAGACCCACTCTAACTCCTCCAAACATTTGAGTTATTGGTAATTTTGTGTCAAAAGTCGATGTGGGGCGACTGTCCAGCATTGACTTCTAGGACAACCGGCTTAAAATCACTTTAAATCTATTTAAATATTTCCCTTGCCCTATTTGGCATAATTTCAAACATGTTTTGCATTCATTGACAAAATTATGAAGCATTTGCACATAGTTCCATCATAATATACAAACGAATGTTGACAGCATATGTAAATTTTATGAAATATCATCTGGGGCAACCATCAAGAAAACACAATTGTGGGACTTTTATATGAAACCACCTCAAGGACAGGATGTTGCATCAGCCAGTCACATGTGAGGGACCCAGAGAAACAACTAGCAGGTTAGTAAGTCTCTTTAATATTTGCAAATAAATCAATTTTTTAAACTGCTGTAATGTACTTGCCACTTTTGGATGTCTTGTGGGACGGCCGCACCAAAACTGTGAATAATACGTTTTATCTGAAAATCTATATTTTGATGATGAATTTGATAGCGACATGTGGTAAGAGCTAGCTAGTTTGGTTTCTGTAGCTAATGGTTAGCCTGTAATATTTGACTGACCTTGAAAACATCATCTGGGCGACAGAGTATCATGTGGGGCGACCACTGCTGAGTGTTTTACATGATAGATATATGTCCTGTATTTGTAGTTTCAGTTTATTTATATTTTATTCATGATTTATATACATAAAGTTATTTGTTTTAGGATAAATCTTTGTATACTTTAACATATATTTTTCAACATTTCTGACATTTTTCATTCCTATTTAGGAATTCATATTTCTTTTTGAGTATTGTACCATCTTATGAGAACATTTTTAAAACGGTATAGCATGACATTCCATTTAGGTAATTGTACATGTATTAGTCATGTTTAACTAGTTTAACCTATTTTCTAGATGGCACAAACAAGCAAACAGAAGACTGCTCACTACAGACAGCGGGTCAATGCAGACCCTACAGCAAGAGCCAACTATCTTGCCATGAAAAGAGAGAGGTAAAAAAAACTATAGGTAACATGCAGTATATCTTTCTCTGGTGTATTTCAAACTGTCATGTTAGTAGGATTAGGAATGATCTTTTCTGTAATATCTTACATATATCTTGTATCTTGTAATTTTCTTTTATTTTTTATTTTACATGTATGTTTGTCGTCGCCCTCACTGGGTGGGATGGGGTGGGATTAGGGGATAGGAATGGGGAAGGAAATGGAAATTGTATAATTTGGATAACTGAAATGTATAAATCTGCATAAATTCTTCCAATAAAAAAAAAGATAAACCAAACCTAAATATATACATTTTGAGATAAATTACGGTTGCCCCAAATTACTTTTTTTAAGGCTGTGTCCTATTAACACTATGGTCGCCAAAAACGCCTTACCACGTCATTCCCCGCCATGCTCATTCTGCCAAAGACGCCGTACCACGTCTTTGATATCAATATTTCAAAAATCTGTGATCGAAATCATATTTCTCCCCCGGAGACTTGAGATCTACTGTTGATCCCCTCTCAACTATCCAACGGTTCAAGAGCGCCATCTAGTGGCCGATCGGCGGATCGCCCAGAGCGGAAATAGGAAATGGAAGCTGGTGCTCATTCCAATTTGGTCCGATCACTCGCTAATAGTCCCAGGACTCGAGCTAGACACAACGGATAGCAATCCGTTACCAATAACTCGATAAACAACATGATTTGGACGTATATACTATTATACAACCTGGAAATGGATAGCATATTTCTACATTCCATAATAGGAATATTTCTGCTTCACGCTCATCGCCCAACGCTATGAGGAAGCTACGGTAAGATTCAGCGTTATTTGTTAACGTGTTCAATATAAACTGCTCTGATGATCATATCACCCACACTAGATGAATCATCTAACGTTGGCCACGGAATTATAAACGACCCCCCCCCCCCCCCCCCCCCATCCGGTCAAGATCAGATGATCAGTAGTAACTTCTAGAAGCACATCCATTTGAAATGTTTTATCTCGCGCCGATTGCTATCAAACTGTATACAATCATCAATATAATGCATTTAGGTCTATAAATCACGTTCTGGAGAAAGCTGCAGAAAACGATAAAAACATACTTATACTTTAGACCGTATTTTAGTATGAATATGTGAATGAAAAAGTATAACGTTGCTACACCCTGAACAATAGATACTTGATGTTGAATGGGCCATAATAATGTCAATTTAGCAATACAATTTAAAAAGTTATAGCCCTGCAAAGAAGGGGAACTTCTCCATAGACAAATAGAGCTGGCGTGGGATGGTTTATTCTGAATATAAGCCTGGCGAGGAGTTAATTAAACTGTAAAAACACTAAAATCTCTTAATTTGGGTTTTTTGCATAAATGCATGTGTACACTACATTCCAAATGTTTGAACAATGGCCAAATATATCCTTATTTTTTGTATTTTAAAATTGGCCTATTCAAAAGTCTTATCCCTCAATGCAGTGGAGGCTGGTGAATTCTTCTCCAGGGGGGGCGCTATACCAAACATTTTGCAAACATGTACAGAGGTATCACAACGTCACACACACACACACACACACACACAGACACACACACACACACACACACGCACACACACACGAGTGCACGCATTGGCGAAACCACACACTGAGTATCCTACTGTGCACGTCAGAGCTTCGGCGAAACCACAAGGTACGAATATTTAAGTAGGTAGAGTACAACTATCACCATTGCCATCAATCAATATATGATCACAGTCAATGCAGCCACGTTTCCAATAGCGCCTACACAAACATGCATGCCCAGGTCTCTCTCTCTCTCTCTCTCTCTCTCTCTCTCTCTCTCTCTCTCTCTCTCTCTTTCTCTCTCTCTCTCTCTCTCTCTCTCTCTCTCTCTCGCTCTCTCTCGCTCTCTCTCTCTCTCGCTCTCTCTCTCGCTATCTCTCTCTCTCTCTCTCTCTCTCTCTCTCTCTCTCCCGCTCTCTCTCTCTATCTTGCTCTCTCTCGCTCTCTCTCGATCTCTCTCCCACGCCCGTATTCAGATCCGTAATAATAATAATAATTATATAATAATCACAGATGTATATCTTGTCATTTGAAACAAGTTACCATTATATTGTCCCGGGTGATTATGCCCCCCCGCGGCCAAATTAATTAGTATCCCCCTCTATCTCTCTCTTTCTCTCTCTCTCACTCACACACAGCGCAACGTGGAATCCCAGCTATCGTTACACAAAGTAGAAGGAACTGCAAATGATCAGACCTAGTAGTATGTAGTATATACCAAGAATAACTTCAGTATGAGTACAGGCTGTACATCATATTTTAAACATAGACTTACCATCACAAGAGTTGAAGGGGGCAAGATATTCAGCTATCCACAAGCCATAATCCACTTTTTAAAAAAATCCACTCAAAAAGAAACTCCAGTAACAGTCCATACCATGGGCATGTTGCATCTGTCCCCGTCGTTTTTAAAAGCAGGAATGGAAAGCAACGGCATTTACATGACTGCATCCAGCTAGCCATATAGCTTCTTGTTAGCCAAAGAACCACCAGCTAGAAAACGACAGAGTGTATCGTCTTCCTCTGTCTGTTGATTGTTTCTGAATTGAGGAGATATCAGGCTGATGAGGTCGAAACTCTTTCACTCCAGTGTTCATCTCTCAAAAGGTATTGTTTTGAGGGATTTACCTGCATTCGAGGTTGTAATGTTCTGCGTCGATGATCCATGGTAGCTACTAGTAAGCTAGCAAACTCTCCGTTCTGTGGACTGGGGGAGTGACAACACAGCAGGACCCTGCTTGCTTGGAGCGCTAGAAAAACGCGCCCGATTACATCATATTACATCATATTTGAACGCACTGATAGGCGAAATGTATTTGCTTGACCTATTTAATTGGCTGCGATGATACAGTGACACACACAGTGTGCGCACTACGTCTATGCGCCCAGCTTTAGAGGTACTCTCTATATCATATCAGACAGTGACGTCATGTGAATCACAAAACAATGATTTATATTTGATATATTAACGTTATTGTGCATTTGAAACACAAACATACTTAAAATTTGTAAATATTATTCATTTTAAACATGAATGCGTCAATGACCCATTAACGTTAGCGTTTGCGGTACTCCTCCGCGTGTGTGTGTGTGTCTTGCCTGTCTCCCTGCCGCTGACCACTCTGTCTTGCACGCAATTTAAAAAAAATTAGCTATTGATGAGAGCATCATCATTTTCACTCTAAAAGCTAGGCTACAGGTTTTACCATCGATGCTCAACCTTTCCATCTGGTTCCCTGGCAGTCATAGCCCACACTGCATACACCATGGTCACGAACAGACAACAGAAACCTTGTCTCACATACTCAATGGCTGTCATGCATACAAAGGGCTCTACATTTGTAGGCATGATAGGATCGTGGATCTGATTGCAGACAGTGTCAGTTCCACACTCGGGTCACCTGCAACATATAAGCTGTATAAGCACACCAGTGTGAAGCCATATAATTATGCTCAATCTGTGTAGGGACAATTCACTGTTCTCTGATATTTCAGCAAACACCCCCGATGTTGTTGTTAATGAGAATAACAGAGAGGTTCTCATGCTAGAAGTTGGCTGCACGTTTGACTACAGTCTAGACTAGAGGAAGCCTTTACAACCAAAATGTTAAAATATCAACTGTTAGACCATACCATATCACAACTCGGCTACAACTGTAAACTTTTAGTCTTCATATTTGGAAGCCTGGGTCATGTCCATAAGTTGGGTGTTAGAGGCCTTCAGCTGGCCGGTCTTCCGAAGAGAAGAGCCAAACAATTAGCAAGATATTGCTCAGTGTCAGCAATTATTGGCAGCTGGGCAATTTGGAGAAGACGCTGCTATCTGTACCCATGAGCTGTGTGTAGATTGTCAGGTTCATCATCCATGTGTGTGTGTAACTTTGGTTGCCATTGTCAATTTGGGCACGATTGTATCAGAATAACCCACAATGTACAAGTGCACTGATAATATTTGTGTCATTTAAACAGTATCTTTATGTGGACATAAATAAAGATTCTAAATGTGTGCATTTCATATGGGAGTTGAAGCTGAGCCATTGGCCATTGATTCACTGTCAGGGTTATATTTATTATGGACAGAAGTTGTCAAATCATTACTCAGCAACTGTCAACTGTCAATAGTGTATTAACGTTACTATTTTACTGTAGCGTTTCTGCGTTTTGCGATTTTCCTCTGTGCTAGCGTATCAACTATCTCTTAGGTAAGCTATAGTGCAGGTGGGTGACTGTCACTCAAAGCACATTGCGAGTATGGGTGGAGCCCAGCCAAAAACAGCTTGGACTTTGCAGGGGGAGAAAGTGGTCCACCAAAGTACTTGATTAAAAATACAAAACAATGAATTTTATTGAAAAAATACTTACAGATGTGTTCCATAGACTCACAGAAATTGTGTAAAATTGCCCAAAAAGTGATTTTATTTACTTTCCATGGGACCTTTAATAAAATATAATTATATTTAATAATTATTATTATAATAAATATTATAAATATATAATAATTATTATAAATATAATTTTCCTGTTGTACCGAACCGTGACCCCAAAACCAAGGTACGTACCGAATAGGGGTGTAACAATGCAACCTCACAACGATTAATTTCGATTATGATTATTCAGGCATCATGAAATCTCTTAATTTGACCACGATTCGATTCGATTCTATCAATTTTCTATCAGTTAATAATTCCCCAAATTTTTTTGAATACACAAATGTGGCTGGGGAACTGATTCACTCAGCATGAATGGACTATAGGTCAATAAAAACAATACACAAAAAAATAAAACATATATAAAAAATATATATATATAAATATATATATATATATTTATTTAAAATTTCGGTTAAAGAATTGATGCATTTCGATTAATCGATGCATCGTTACACCCCTAGTACCGAACCATGGATTCTGTGTACCGCTACACCCCTAATGTGCATGTGGTGTCATTCGCTTCTCTATACCTCCCTCATCCCTCCCCCACCATCTCCTTCTTTCTACACCCCTCCCTGTCTCTCACAAACACCCCCATCCTTCTCTCACAAACACACCCCTCCCCGTCTCTCACAAACACCCCCTCAATCTCTCTCTTGTTCCATCCCTTCTTCTCATAGTCTCTCTACACTTGAATGTTCTCACTACCGTCTCTATCGGTCTCACTAATATAAATTGCATTTATATAGCGCTTTTCACTCAAATCACTTTACAATGTAGGGTGGAAATTGCCTCCTGGTAGCACCCAACCTTGGGCTACGCAGGCTCAATGGCTGCCATACACTGGCATCCGGCACACATCACACTACACAATGGCTGAACGGCTCAGGAGACAGGGATTAATATCAGTCAATTAAGGGGAAGGGACGATTAGGTGGCCTTGATGTCAGAGACCTGATTGGGAATTTGGCCAGGAACGTCGGAGCACCGCCTACTCTTTATGATAGGCGTCCTGGGTTCTTTAATGAACGAATTCAGTCAGGACCTCAGAGACCACTACCGTCTCTATTGGTCTCACTACCGTCCCTATCGGTCTCACTACCATCTCTATCGGTCTCACTACCGTCTCTATTGGTCTCACTACCGTCTCTATCGGTCTCACTACCGTCTCTATCGGTCTCACTACCATCTCTATCGTTCTCACTACCGTCTCTATATGTCTCACTACCGTCTCTATATGTCTCACTACCATCTCTATATGTCTCACTACCGTCTCTATATGTCTCACTACCATCTCTATATGTCTCACTACCGTCTATATATGTCTCACTACCGTCTCTATATGTCTCACTACCATCTCTATATGTCTCACTACCGTCTATATATGTCTCACTACCGTCTCTATATGTCTCACTACCATCTCTATATGTCTCACTACCATCTCTATATGTCTCACTACCATCTCTATATGTCTCACTACCATCTCTATATGTCTCACTACCGTCTATATATGTCTCACTACCATCTCTATATGTCTCACTACCGTCTATATCGGTCTCACTACCATCTCTATATGTCTCACTACCATCTCTATATGTCTCACTACCATCTCTATATGTCTCACTACCATCTCTATATGTCTCACTACCGTCTCTATATGTCTCACTACCGTCTCTATATGTCTCACTACCGTCTCTATATGTCTCACTACCGTCTCTATATGTCTCACTACCGTCTCTATATGTCTCACTACCGTCTCTATTGGTCGATCTTTCTAAAGGATGCTAAAGTGGAACATGAGTGTCGTGTGGACAGGCGCGTTGTCTCTGATGCGAGCGGCCTGGTTGCGCCCGGACACGCTTTGCCCTGTGCGCTCTGCCGACGCCCCTTATCACATAGTTCAGTGGTTGCGCCGTATGAGCGGTATAATGTGTTGTCTCGGCTGAATGAGTTGTAGTATTTCATTGGGTGTCACTTTCAACCATTGTGAGACCGGACAACGGTTGCTACAGGTATGTGCAAAACATGCTATAAAGTGTTCCATTATCAAGTCAAGTGTTCCTTACTTCCTTTATTGATCCCCTCTGGGAAATGCTGGTGCCATAGCAGCATGGGGGAGGGGGGAGGGGAGGTACTGGCAGGAAAATAATAATAGTAGAACGTATAATAATAATAATAATAATAATAATAATAATAATAATAATAATAATAATAATAATAATAATAATAATAATAATAATAATAATAATAATAATAATAATAATAATAATAATAATAATAATAATAATAATAATAATAATAATAATAATAATAATAATAATAATATAATTAATAATTAGTAATAATAATAATAATAATAATAATAATAATAATAATAATAATAATAATAATAATAATAATAATAATAATAATAATAATAATAATAATAATAATAATAATAATAATAATAATAATAATAATAATAATAATAATAATAATAATAATAATAATAATAATAATAATAATAATAATAATAATAATAATAATAATAATAATTAGAGCTGGGCCGTTAACGGCGTTAACGTGCTGCGTTAACGCTATACTAGTATCGCGCGATAATATAATTAACGCATTCATCTAAAAAAATAAAATAAAAAATAAAAAAATGTTACCTTTTATTTACCCAGGGTAGGTTCGCTGAGCACAGATGCTCTTTTTCAGGAACGCCCTGCTTCACATTCACACAGTTCCATTCACACCTGGGAGCTGCCCAGTACAACCACAGTTGACACCATTGGCCACTGAGCAACTCCACTGGAGCAGTTGATTCAAGCCATGTCACATAGTTCAAGTTTGAAATGATTCTTTCTGTTTTGCTCCTGAGAGTGCTAGATACTGTACTGTACTGGTAATATTATTTATTTGTGTTAACTTCTGAATAAAACAACTTATTAAACACAAGTACATCTTATTGAACATTATTTTGATATTTCATTACCTATTATCATAGCAAAACAGCTTTTTCAAACAGTCTGTAATGCATTTTGGAAACGGGAGATGGGCTCATGGTGTAATGGGCCACCTGGCCTGAGAAACATAAGGAGGAAAGAAAAAGTAAGGACTTACTTCTGGTCATTATTTGGGTAGAACACACATATTTTGAATGCCTTCGGCATTTTTTTTTTTTTTTTGAGCCATTTTAATCTAGATTAATCTAGATTAAATCCAGGATTGCAGATAGATTAATCTAGATTAAAAAAAATAATCTATGCCCACCTCTAATAATAATAGAGGAGAACATAATACTAATGTGTTGATGTCAGTGTTACAGTGTAATTAGTTATGTATCACTGATTACTCCTTTGAAAAGTAATCACAGTGAATTTACTAATTACTTTGTATCAAAGTAATTAGTTATGTTACTACTTGCGTTACTTGTTACTTTTGCGAAAAAGTAATGCACAAACTGTTGAGCTTCTGTTGTTGGCTGTCCAGATGTCAGATGTGGTGGACACAAAGTCTACCAGCGTGTGGTCTTCAAATTAGCTTCCATCACCACATAATATATTATTATATTATATTTAAGGCTAGCAATCGATTAAAATATTTAATCTGATTAATCACATGATTGTCCATTGTTAACTCGCAATTAATCGCAAATTAATCGCATATTTTTTATATGTTATAAATCTACCTTAAACGGATATTTTTCAAGTTTTAATACTCTTAACAATGAGAAAATAATAATTTAAAACAATGAATAAAGTGTGCATGAAATAATAGGGGTAATTATTAGACCATTATTAGACCGCCATCATTAGACCACAACCAGTTTGCCTATCGGAAGAACAGGTCAACAGAGGGTGCTATTGCCATTGTGCTGCACACTCTGCTGGAACATCTAGAGCACAGGCACGCATATGGTACACTCCTTTTTGTTGACTTTAGTTCAGCCTTCAACACCATTCTACCCAACAAGCTTCACAGTAAACTACACAAACTGAACACCACACTATGCAATTGGATCTTGGACTTTCTTACAAATCGCACACAACATGTCAGGATTGGCAAGCACACACATCCCCCACCCTGCCCATTAGCACCGGGGCCCCTCAGGGGGGTGTACTCAGCCCACTTCTCTACACACTTTTCACCCACGACTGTTGTTCCTCCTCTCCATCTAACCTCATAGTCAAATTTGCAGACGACACAGCAGTACTTGGCCTCATCAGAGGAAATGATGAGACCTCATACAGGAAGGAGGTTGAGAGACTAGTGGAGTGGTGCGATGGTCATAACCTTGCTCTCAACCCCATGAAGACCAAGGAGATGATCATTGATTTCCGCAGGACTGGTGACCTCAGCCACTCTCCACTCCTCATTGGAAATGAGGAGGTGGAGAGGGTTTCAAAATTTAAGTTTCTGGGCGTGATGATGTCTGATGACCTGTCCTGGGGGATCAACATTACCTCTGCTGTGGGGAAAGCACAGCAGCGCCTCTTCTATCTGAGGAAGCTTAAATGGGCTAAACTCCCACAGGGACTGATGGCCAACTTCTACCACTGTGCAGTAGAGAGTGTACTCACGTACGGACTACTGGTGTGGTTCTCCAGCTGCACCAGGGCAGAGAAGGAGGCCCTCCACAGAGTGGTCAAGGCTGCAAGGAGGATCACTGGAGCTAGCCTCCCAGATATCTCCACAGTCTTCACCTCCCGCTGCCTACGTCGTGTAAATAACATCTTACAGGACCAGTACCACCCAGCACACCATCTTTTTCAACTGCTGCCCTCTGGTCGAAGGTATAGATCCATCCAGTCCGGAACTAGCAGACTGACCAACAGCCTCTATCCACGGGCTGTCAGGCTGCTCAACAATCAACATCAACTTGCCCCCTCCCGCACCCCCTCCCCCCCCGCACCCGTCCCCCGTCCCCCCCCTCGCACCCCCCGTCTCCAACCCCCGGTGCCATAACTCGCACTTCTCCATTATGACAACAATAACTGTGCACCGGACTTGCATTGCTGCACTATACACTATTTCATCCATTGCAAGTCAACGCCCCCCCCCCCCCCCCCCCCCCTTCCATTAACTCACTGGACTTTCACTGAAATATTTATTTATTTCACTAGCACTAAATGCACTTGGGACATTGATGGTATGTTATTATTATTGAGGACATTGGGACATTGATACTTTATTATTATATTATTATTATTATTATTATTATTATTATTATTATTATTATTATTATTATTATTATTATTATTATTATTATTATTATTATTATTATTATTATTATTATTATTATTATTTTGCACATGCTAGATTTTATGTTTGTATGCCAGTGGTGATGTTCCAAACTAAATTTCGTTGTACCAACAATGACAATAAAGATTCTATTCTATTATATTCTAAGAAAACGTTAGGAACTTGTTACATTCACCCACACAAGGGCTGAGGACTTACACCCCGCCCCCCCCTCTCTCTCTCACACACACACACACACACACACACACACACACACACACACACACACACACACACACACAACACACACACACACACACACACACACACACACACACACACACACACACACACACACACACACACACACACACACACACACACACACACACACACACACACACACACACAGGGCCGCCTCAGGGGGTGTGCGAGCAGTGCGGTCGCACAGGGCCTCGCGGGAAGGGGGGCCTCGCAAAATAAAAAATAAAAAAAAATAAAATAAAAATATTTTTTATTTATTTATTTTTTATTTTTTATTTTTTTTTTGCGAGGCCCCCCTTCCCGCGAGGCCCTTTTTCATCACATACCTAAAATCTAGTTTTGCTTATAGGCTTATATATTTCACATTAGACACGTTTGTAGAATGTGTCTGACTTGTTCCTGGGTCTGCACCTGGGTCACTATTGGAGCTCTGGTGCTCTGCAGCAGACATACTATTGGTTTCAACGAAGGGAGTGGTTACTTACATCATAGTACGCCGCCGGAAACTTAAACGAAGAAGAAGAAGAAGAGTCAGCTGCGTTTGAATATTTCGCGCATGCAGCTTTTGACTATTATGCTTAGTTATGCCAGCCAAGGTCGGTCATTATCAGTCGGTCAGTCACCAAGGAACGTTGACGAAAGGCGGGACAAATGGCCGGAGCCTTGTCATGATGCAGTCGGGATATAGGCATGGCCCATGATGATGTCGGCTAGTAGCTAGCTTAGCTAAAGGCTATCTAGCGTTAGCTAACCTGCAGCCAAGATGAAGAGGATGGTCGTTTTGGCAGATGAACTTCGTCAACTCCACGCGGTTGTCTCCATCCTCTTGGACGTTTGGTGAGTTTTTAACCTATTCTATTAACTCTATTCTATTCCCGCCGTGGACATCGCTCTCTCTCTCTCTCTCTCTCTCTCACTCTCTGGAGCTAAACTGGCCGACTAGCTATTGTAGTACTACTAGTAGCTAACGGTGTGTGCCTGGTGTCAGCACCTGGCTGTATGTAGCCGCATAGCTTGCTTCTGCGTTAGCTAATGGTTAGCGATAGCCTGGTTGAGCTAACTGTTAGCCAGTTAGCTGTTTAGCTTCGACGTTAACTGCCGGCTGCGCTCGGCTGGGAACGTTCGTTTGATGCTATCAGTTAGCCTTGAGTTAGCTGTTAGCTTGTGCTACGACCATTGACATTAGCCGTGAGAATAGCAGGGGGTTCTGGCACTCTGACTACGACATCATCTTTGACAGAAGATGTAGTCGGGCCTGCACCATGACAAGGCTCTGGCAGCAGCTTATTTTTGTCCCGACAGCGAGAGGCCTTTCGTCAACGTGGAGACCTGTGTTGCGGCCTTTCGCCCTGCGTTCCTTGGTGCAGGTAAGATTAATGAAAATGTCATGACATTACCCCACTCTTCCATCCTTCCCCTCCGAATGTTTTGTTAATAACAATGTTTTTTTCCAGGCAAAACATATGCTACTTCACAACATTTGGAGATACGACATGTGCT
>NC_140166.1:13991467-14063967 GCF_963971535.1 Notolepis coatsorum
GAAGACAAGACACAGAAGATAACGAGGACAGGTCACAAAAACAACTCTTTCACAACTAGAACATGAGTTGGTGTACATCATTTTGGAATTCTTGGCAAGAACATTATCTTGCAGAAAGTGCAATGATGATATCTGGAAAAACACACACACACAGACACACACACACACACACACACGCACGCACGCACACACGCGCACACACACACACACACACACACACACACACACACACACACACACACACACACACACACACACACACACACACACACACATACACACACACACACACACACGCGCACACACACACACACACACACACACACACGCGCACACACACACACACACACACACACACACATGCACACACACACACACACACACACACACACACACACACACACACACACACACACACACACACACACACACACACACACACACACACACACACACACACACACACACACACACACACACACACACACACACACACACACACACACACACACTAACTTGGAAATATCCTGAGTCATCTTTTGAAGTCACAAGACATGATTAGGGGAAGGGTCAATATAAATTACGTACATTTTATTATAAAGAGCCGGCTCTAAAGGCTAAATGAGGAAATTAGGGGAATTTGGGGAATCACCCTGAATTCGGTTGTTGATGTATTGATACGTCAATATATTCCTCCAAGTTGGTTTTTGCAATTCATCCTGCGTTCTGAGTTATGTAGTAATGGTTTTCTCCGAGAGGAATATACCAAATTAGAAAACCCAGACTGTCCCACAGACTCACGTTTAGAGCACTGGGGGTTACTGGGCAGTGGTGGTGGAAAGTAAACTTATTTTTTTATAATTATTTTTATTGTTTTTTTTTAAATGTTCACGTACAGTTACTTACATTACAAAAAAGCACATTGGGACAGGGGGGGGGGGGGTCCTCCTGTTCATCTATGCCATCATCCACACCATAAGCAAGCAAAAACAAAAAGAAAAACAAGCAAAAAGGAAAGCAAACCAAGACAGGCACTGTACAGTATTGCACATGCCTCGAGCCCATTCACATGTAGACATACATTTATACATTTTTTCTAAATGGTGGAAAGTAAACTTAAGTACCCATTCTGAGGTATAACTTTATACTTTCACTCCACTACATTTCAAAGGATTTACTGTACTTTTTTACTCTACATTTATTACATTTATCTGAACCTATCAGTTACTAGTTACTTTGACGAGTACTTTTAATGCCCATACCTGTACCCCACCCCCCTCCACCATGCTGCTATGACCCTCATAAATGATAAATGCTCTTCTCACACTGTGTCCCGTCAATGAGAGTGTGTGTGTGCCCCCCCCCCCCCCCCCTCCACGACGGCCGGCGTTGTTAGCCGGTGACGTTGTTAGCCGGTGAGCTAGCGTCGCCACTGTTTGCACCGAACCGTGCGTAAAAGGAGTTGAGTCGATCCGCGAGAGAGGCGTCGGCACTCCCGATTGAGGGGGCGCTGACTTTGTAGTCAGTTATCGTCCGTAGTCCTCGCCATAAACCTCTTGTCTGACGTCACTGGAGCTCGACCGAAACATCTGCCAGTCAACGTCATCCAGTGCGTCCTGTAGCGTGGCCTCTGATTGGTCGGACCACTTCTCGGTAGGCCCGGGAAAAGCAAGATGGCGTCATGATCAGATGTGCTTGTTGAACCAGCTAATGGAGGGGTCCGGTACGTGTGAACACTTTCGGCAACCAACATGCCCTTCCGCGTTTCTCTGATTGGCCGAGCGCACGCATGCGCATGAGCCGCGACAAGCTCCTCAGAGGCAGGAATACTAATCTCCCCCTTAAGCTCCAGGAGAGAGGAGAGAGGCTGAAAACCCGCAGTTATTGCCCGACTGATGGGAGCCGAATCCCGGATCCGATTTTTCTGATGAATACCCCCAAAACATGGAGGTCCCGAACGCAATTTATACAAATGGAAGTATTGATTGCGCCGTAACGAATCATTAAAAAAATATACCGTTAACTGGAATATGTTGTGCCTTTACACATATGTTGGATTATGTAATTGGTTTGTCATGAGAAACCAATAAAAAAAATCACACAGTGACTACATGCATCATTGTTTACAATGAACGGTGGGGCTAATCTAAAGGACTGGACACAGATGCGTTAAACTAACCTAAAGTTAGTTGTTCACCAACAATCTACAGACACAAACAAACACAGAACCGGACTGTTATATTAAATTAATTGATTGCTGTTTAACGCGTCCGTGTTCAGTCCTTTAGATTAGCCCCACCGTTCATTGTAAACAATGATGCATGTAGTCACTGTGTGTTGTTGTACCACCGGGTAAATCACGATTTTTTTATTGGTTTGTCATGACAAACCCATTACATAATCCAACATAATGTGTAAAGGCACAACATATTCCAGTTAACGGTATATCTTTTTTATGATTCGTTACGGCGCAATCAATATTTCAATTTGTATAAATTGCGTTCGCGACCTCCATGTTTTGGGGCTATTCATCAGAAAAATCGGATACGGGATTCGGCTCCCATCAGTCGGGCAAGAACTGCATGTTTTCAGCCTCTCTCCTGGAGCTTAAGGGGGAGCTTAGTATTCCTACCTCTGAGGAGCGCGTCGCGCGCTCGGCCAATCAGAGAAACGCGGAAGGGCATGTTGGTTGCCGAAAGTGTTCACGCGTCCGGTACTGCCTTGTAACCGGTTCTAAACGGGGTGTAACAATGATCAAGAAGAGGCAGGAACAATAAACAGGGAATAATAACCAGAGGGGCATTTACATGTCATGCGCTCCCAAACTAGCTACCACAGAGACTGACTCAAAGCCTGAGAGGGAGAGAGAGAGAGAGAGAGAGAGAGAGAGAGAGAGAGAGAGAGAGAGAGAGAGAGAGAGAGAGAGAGAGAGAGAGAGAGAGAGAGAGAGAGAGAGAGAGAGAGCGAGAGCGAGAGAGAGAGCGAGAGCGAGAGCAAGAGTGAGAGCGAGAGCGAGAGAGAGAGAGAGGCCAATGGGCACCTATGGGATTCAGCACATCCTAAAGTAAGCCGACAGACAAAATAGTGAGAAGGAGGGAGGGAGGGAGAGAGGGAGGGAGAAAAAGAGGGAGACTGAGAATGAGAAAGAGGGAGGGAGGGGGATAGAGAAAGGTGGGAAGAGAGGGATAAAGAGAGAGAGAGATAGAGATAGAGATAGAGATAGAGATAGAGATAGAGAGAGAGAGAGCACATCCTAAAGTAAGCCAGCAGACCGAATAGCATCAGCGTAGCTTGGTTTCATTTTTATTTTATTCGTACAAGGAATTGTTACAGTCCAACAGTGTCTTCAGTGCATATAGTTCACTTAATATGATCCACTAAATTGCATGGCCGAAAGGAACAGGACGAAGAAAGCTCTTATTGTACCTGCCCCTTCACAGACACTAGACTTGGGCAATATTGAAATGTCCCTACTGACGATATTGCTTTAAGAAAATGGTTTACCATATTTTACGTTGCACAGTTTGGAGAGCTAGGAAGCTGGACAGGAGCCACTCAGAGTCCCACCGTTGTCATGTCATTAGGTGCATTCACATGCCTTTGCTAACGAGAGCTGGCCTCTTTCCAGAGTTTTCTCCACTAAGTGAGGCTCCATGCGGTGATGGCATATACAGAGTCAGAAGTTAGAACGTGAGCTCACATAATGTTACCTTTTTGATACAGGCTGCAACAATGTGGTAAAGCAAGAGAGAAAGAGAGAGCGAGACTGACTATAGTTCAAGATTCATAACAGGCATTGTATAATTGAATACCGTTCTGTTGTCAGGGACACATGAGGGTCGTTACGGTGGCCACATGCACAATACATAAATAACCGCCCAAGCCTAACAGACACACACACACACACACACACACACACACACACACACACACACACACACACACACACACACACACACACACACACACACACACACACACACACACACACACACACACACACACACACACACACACACACACACACACACACACAACACACACACACACACACACACACACAACACACACACAACACACACACACACACACACACACACACACACACACACACACACACACACAAACTATAAAACATGAGCTGATGGTGACAATGACTTAGACAGACTGTTCATTTCTCAGGTACCTGCTATGCCTTCCTGTCAGCTGTCACTGTAGAGGGAGGGGGGCTTGTCTGTAGGCTGGCATTGATGAATATCTATGAGCTTACCCTGCAACAATCGGGTAGAATGAATGGTTATACAGTTAGAAGGGGGGGGTTGGGTGGGGGGGGGGGGTTACAGAGGGCATCGCCCGGGACTCCGATCTCCCCGCCTGGTTTTCATTCAATCAATATATCTATTCAGTGGAGCAGGAGAACAGGATTTTTTTTTGTTTTTGGGAGAAAAAGGATACTTCCTCTCTAGGAGGCATGGCGGCAGGTGAGAATGCAGCCTTTGAGATCTAAGTGAATTAATGAATGAAAACATTTATATTTAAATTGGACACCACAGCTACATTGGACAGACCAGATGCGTTGTTTTTGCGTGTTTATAGCACAAGTGCTAGTTTTCAACACTAGTCCATTGAGGCTTTTCTAAAATATATAATAAAATACAGAAGTAAAATCACAAATCAGAACAAATATTTTCCAGAGCAAGAGTCCATGATCAATACAACAAAACCAGTCCGTGTCTACATATGTGAGCACTGCTGCTTTGATTTCAGCCATACCTTGAGTCCTCTGCTGAAGACGTTGGCATTGGATTCAGTTTTAAGCCAATAGGCAGAGAGTTTCATAAGTTTGTCCCGTTAACAGAGAAGGCATACTGTCCAAACGAACTCTTGCACATGGGAACAGTACAGTCACCATTATTGGAAGCTTGTGTGTTTGCTCTACTAGAGCTCCAACATCTAACCACCAGTCCAGAAAATAATGATGATACATGATTGTGCAAACATTTAAAAAACAAGTCTAATATTACAGAAAATTACAAAGTTGTCAAACAAGTGTGTATGTGCCTGAGAAAGAGAGAACGAGGTGGGGAGAGAGAGAGAGAGAAAGGAATGAAAAACCAAAATGTATTTCAATCTCTCTCTCTCTCTGTCTGTCTACCTCTCTCTATATATCTCTCTTTCTACCCCCTCTCTCTCTTTCTATCTCTCTCTCTCGTTCTATCCTGAGGTTGATGGCTGTCACCTCTGTGTATTCCAGTTCTTTCAGGAGCCAGTAATGCAAATAACACCTTCATGAATATTCATCACCTCTGGGGGAGAGAGAGAGAGAGATAAAACCAAGAGCAAAAACAGGGGGAGGTGCGTGGAAATACACCTAACAAAAGGTCTTTCACTCTCTCTCTCTCTCTCGCTCTCACACTCACACACACACACATTGAACTCTCAGGGGCAGAAAAGCCCTATCAGCAAGTATGTGCCACAAAACTGAAAACATTTTAAGTGCAACTCTACACACACACACACACACACACACACCAAATATACATATACAGAGATAATGCCAATCATTTGGTAACTGTTACCCAGAGAAGTAGGCAAACAATATTATCCCCTCTATCTCCCTCTATATCTATCTTTGTTAGGAACAGCACGACACAGACAGGTAGTTCAGAGTTAGCCAAAAACGACGGCGTATTTATTTTCACAAAAAATAGAAATGTGCAACAAAACAGTAACTCCATTAGAGGGGAATGTCTTCTAGTCAAGTAGGGCTCTGCTGCACTGCCCACAGCAGGGTTGACTCTGCGGCTCTGCAGCCCTGTCCTTAGCAGAGTCTACTCTGCGGTTCTGCGGCTCTGCAGCGCTGTCCTTAGCAGAGTCTACTCTGCGGTTCTGCGGCCTTAGGTTATCCCAACTTGCGGGGAAAAGGAAACGGAGAATCGCATTAGTCCCAGAACGCAGAAAATACAGGGCAGAGTCCAGTAACCAAACAAATCTACACTTCTTCAGTGTTGTAGGAAACACATAAAAAACGGAACCAAGGCGGAGAGTCCAGGACAGAACGAGGATTGCAGTTCATGGAAAAATAGTCCTCCAAATGAACTCACCAAAAGCAAAGTCGAAGTGGGTAACGAGGCATGGGTCCATGGGTCCACGGAGGCAGAGAGAGAAACACAGCAGCAACTTCCAAGGGGCGCACTGGAGAAACAATGAGAGGGAACAGCAGTAGAGCTGGTGGTGACAAAATGACCCGACACAGAATAATCAGCAAACCGAGTATAAGAGTGCTCCCGCCGAGCTGATTGGAAACTCCTCTCAGGTGCGTGATGGTAATTGGCACTGAGAAGCGCCCAGTACTGGGCCGTGTCTATACTTTCCACAAACAAGTTGTCCTTCCGCGTTGCTCTGATTGGCCACTGACCTACGCTAGTTTTTTGCCCCCACGCCGGTATGAGAGAAATAATAATAATGAGCAGCGTAGAAATAATAATAATGCGAGAGCGAGCCTGGTAGAAATAATAATAATGCAAGAGCGAGCCTCGCACACACGCACGTTGAAATGGGTATCGTAGAACATAACATAGTCGCATGACATCTGATTTATTAGTGCCAAAACTAAAGATTAGGGACAAACGCACGCAATTGGCACAAGTGTAAATGATGGATTAGTCACTCAGTTTTAACATCGGCCCGTGTAGCTCAACTCGTTTGTCAGCTGGCTGTGGAGCCTATGGTCACATGCTATACTATGTTATTTGATACTATCTTGTCTAGCACAGTCTCTGGAGCGTAACAGTAAGAAGCATTTTGTATGAAAGTATTCTGTACTTCTGTATGACAACTATTAAAGAAACTTGAAACTTGAAGTTCAAATCACTCTTAGTGAAATTTTTTCAATTGAAATAACATATTGTATTGTTTTCATCTCTCTATATTAACGTGATTCCATCAACACAACATAAATGTTCAAAACACGACTTCATTATTGCTTATCTCTGCACATTATTGCTTATCTCTGCTCTGTTTACGTTGGGTGGACCAGCAGTGAGTTTTAATATTGAGCACACCATAAGTAGGTAATATGCTCTTGCGCGTGACGCGACTTTGGGCTTCATTATTCAGCCACAGGCAGGAGTTTTTAGATCACAGGCTGGTCATGCATAATCTCGCCCACCAGACTCTTCTACCGAATTGACTAGGTCGCGCAAGTCAATCAATAGATTACACTTTCTGTAGGCCTAACACTCACCTACTCATTCTGTTGTGACACAACATGACATGTTAGGGTTGTCACCTTCCGTGATCATGTTTGAACCAATGTGTAAAAAATCTGTTTTAGATTAGGCTGTAAAAATCTGTTCTATAGGCTATATTTAGTCTAGTTTATTAGACAAAGCATTTAAAAATACTTTGATGGGTCTACATCAATAGCATTAACCATACATTGTCAAGGTTGACAGAATAAAGTCTATATCAACTTATTGCCATCATGGACCAATGACAGAACAGAATGAAGTCGTGTTTTGAACATTTATGTTGTGTTGATGGAAGCACGTTAATTGAAAGAATTTAACTAAGAGTGATTTGAACTTGTGACCATAGGCTCCACAGCCAGCTGACGAACAAGTTGAGCTACGCGGGCTGATGTTAAAACTGAGTGACTAATCCATGATTTACACTTGTGCCAATTGCGTGCGTTTGTCCCTAATCTTTAGTATTGGCACTAATAAATCAGATGTCATGCGACTATGTCATGTTCTACGATACCCATTTCAGCGTGCGTGTGTGCGAGGCTCGCTCTCGCATTATTATTATTTCTACGCTGCTCATTATTATTATTTCTCTCATACCGGCGTGGGGGCAAAAACTAGAGTAGGTCAGTGGCCAATCAGAGCAACGCAGAAGGACAACTTGTTTGTGGAAAGTATAGACGCTACTGGGGCAGCCCTCACAATCTTTCTCTATCTCTCTCTCTCTTTCTGTCACTTGCTCTGTCTCATTTCTCTCTATATGTCTATCTGTCCCTCTCTCTGGCTCTGTCTCTTTCTGTCTCTGCGTGTCTCTTTTCCCTCTATCTCACCCTCTCCATCTCTCTATTTCTGTCTATCTCCCTCTATCTCTCTCGCTCTCGCTCTCCCTCTCGTTCTATCCTGAGGTTGATGGCTGTCACCTCTGTGTACTCCAGTTCTTTCAGGAGCCAGTAATGCAAATTACACGCCATGAATATTTATCACCTCTGAGAGAGAGAGAGAGAGAGAGAGAGAGAGAGAGATAGAGAGAGAGAAAGAGAGAGAGAGATAAATAGAGAGAGAGATAAATAGAGAGAGAGAGAAAAGAGAGAGAGAGGTCAGATAAAAGATGGATGGAGAGAGAGTTACACATAGAGATAGAATAGAATATAAAAAGAAAGAGAGAGAGGAGAGAAAGAGACAGGAGATGAGAGGAGAGGAGGCAAGGAGAAGAGGGAAATACAGAGAGAGAGAGAGAGAGAGAGAGAGAGAGAGAGAGAGAGAGAGAGAGAGAGAGAGAGAGAGAGAGAGAGAGAGAGAGAGAGAGAGAGAGAGAGAGAGAGAGAGAGAGAGATGGACAGAGGCAAATAACTAGAATTCCAAATGTCATTGTTGTGTAAATCTATAGTTCCTTTATTTATTTTTTACAAATAGAAGCATGTACAATTTTAGGGAGAAAAACTTTTTTCTAAAATGTATTATTAGAATAACGTATTATTCATTAACAGAATGAATGTGAACTTCTGTGATTGTGATTTTGTTGGCAAATAATTTAGTTGAAAGACATTTCAACACTGTGTTTGAAGGTGTACTTGGACTAATGATGAAGTTATCGATATATCGAAATAAAATTTGTTAAGGGTTGATTGCAATAAGGGGCAGGACCTGATAAGCATCTTGCTTCATCCTATTCCTGTTTTGACAAAAAAAAAGTTTTGTTTGATTATTTTATCTTACTTTATTATCTTACTTTATTATATACAATTATCTTTGTTCTTTTTTTTATTATATTATATTGTTCGAAATAAACAATACATTAATTCTTAGCGGGAACACTTTGACCCTATTGTGATTTAAAACTTTTTGTCCAATGACCCCAAATTGATCTATACTGAGTATACTGTTCAATAAAAGTTACTCTGTAACTATGTATTGGATTGGTACTATGTATTGGATTGGTACTATGTACTGGATTGGTACTATGTATTATATTGGTAATCTGTACTGTATTGGTACTCTGTACTGTATTGGTACTCTGTACTGGATTGGTACTATGTACTGCATTGGTACTACGTACTGGATTGGTACTATGTACTGGATTGGTACTCTGTACTGGATTAGTACTGTGTACTGGATCGGTACTCTGTACTGGATTAGTACTGTGTACTGGATTGGTACTCTGTACTGGATTAGTACTATGTACTGGATTGGTACTCTGTACTGGATTAGTACTATGTACTGGATTGGTACTATGTACTGAATTGGTACTATGTACTGGATTGGTACTATGTACTGGATTGGTACTATGTACTGGATTGGTACTATGCACTGGATTGGTACTATGTACTGGATTGGTACTATGTACTGGATTGGTACCCTGTACTGGATTGGTACTATGTACTGTATTGGTACTATGCACTGGATTGGTACTATGTACTGGATTGGTACTATGTACTGGATTGGTACTCTCTATTGGATGGTAGGACTCAGTATTGGTAATGGAGTGGCAGACTGGGTTCATATCAACAAAGCCAGCAGAAGTCCAGACTGTATACATGCTACACAACAACTTAATTTCTGTATGTTATTGAGATGGGGGAATCTTATGGAAGCAAAGGAGTGACAGAAGTATTTGAATTTGATCAGACACCGAATTTATAGCATTGAAAATAATTACTTTGAAATCATGTATCTGCATTTTTTCAGACACCGAATTTATAGCATTGCAAATAATTACTTTGAAAATCATGTATCTGAATTTTTTTGCTCCAAATTTACCTATGTGAAAAAAAATTCTGTGTTTAAAATTCGATGTAAAGAATTCGAATGCATAATTTCGCTGTTCAAAATTCAATGTCAAAAATTGCGATGCAGCATCATACGGGTTACCCAGACAGGATAAGCAATCGAGCCTGAATGCAATCAAACTGACTTCTGGCCTATCACTGCACGGCTTTGTCAGTCATGTGATCACAACAACCCGGAAGCCGGGCTCCGGTAATCAGTCAGTTTCCAATGTGCTGTTTATTTTACAAGCAGTGAGGGCTCGACAGCATTTGCATTTCTGTGTTCCGTGTTGCAATAATAGGAACGATGTCAACAAAGCACCACACTTACTGCTCTAATCGGTGTGGCTCCCAATGGAGTTATAACCTTCACCAGTGACCTAGGAAGTACCTCGGACAAGGCGATCACAGTTGTTCTCCCCGTTGTGTGTTTACAGGTTTCATTCCCCTTCATATAATAAATATCATTTACTTTTGGAAAACATTGTTTATTTCTGCTGGGAGCTGTGCTTAAAGCGCTCACTGGGCGGGCTGGCTTCACAACAGCCCGGTCCAGGTATGTGTTATTATAGACCTTTGTTTGTGACAGTCTGCCACAAAATTTTAAAGTGTGTGAAGAAACTTTGTGATTCAAGTGTATTGAATATCAGGTGGATGAGCCTAGATTTGTGAATGTCTTAAGATGCCATGTTTATCATACTGTGTTCCACTGCAAGAGGTTTAATCGTCACATACATACACAAGACATAATAGTGAAATGAAAGTGGCCATGCCTGCCTTCGATTGTGCAAAAATACAATAAAAAAATAGAATAGATTGTGGAAGTTAATAAATGAGACGAGCAGACTGAGTATGGAGTCTCTGAGCTTTACTTCAAAACAATTCAACCTGAACAAAGGTACAGCCACCCCCTTAAAGGTGACATGTACTATAAATGTCATTTTTCAGTCTCTAGCATTGTATTATAGTAATAGGAGTTCGTATCAATGTGTTTTAGTGTCTAAATACCATATTGGCGGATTGCTTTGATTCAGCTCAGCCCCTATCCTCCTCCAGTAAATCAGGCCATTTTGATTTGAACGGCTGATATACGTCATACGGCCGCTGGGTGATGCGATTGGCTCTGTGGTTGGAGCTAATTCCCGCCCCCATTCTACCTAGACTAGACAGCGAGTGGAGGAAGCCACTTCCTCAGCTGCGAGGCGGAGTGGGGCCCGTGCGCTCTGGAGGGAGAGAGAGATGGAGAGAGAGGGGGCACTTGGGGGGGGGGGGGGGGTACCTGCCAGCCGCGCACCACACACCCGCAAACGGGAGATTGAAAGAAAGAAAAAAAAAAAAACACAAGCTGCCGCGGACTCTCATCACCGAGAGCCGAGAGGGAGAGAAAGGAAGAGAGAGGGAGGGAGGGAGAGAGGGGGCCTTGTCATTAACGGCCTGTCTTTTTTTTCTCTCTCTCTCTCTCTCTCTCCCACCCCCTCCCTCTCTCTCTCTCCCTCTCTCTCTCTCTCTCTCTCTCTCTCTCTGCCGCGCGGACTCATCACCGAGAGGGAGAGAAAGGAAGAGAGAGGGAGAGAGGGGGCCTTGTCAATAACGGCTTGTCTTTTTTTTCTCTCTTTTATAAAGTAGTGTTATCAGTTATATAGTAGCGTTATCAGTTATAAAGTAGTGTTATCAGTTATAAAGTAGCGTTATCAGTTATAAAGTAGTGTTATCAGTTATAAAGTAGTGTTATCAGTTATAAAGTAGCGTTATCAGTTATAAAGTAGTGTTATCAGTTATAAAGTAGCATTATCAGTTATAAAGTAGCGTTATCAGTTATAAAGTAGCGTTATAAAGTAGCGTTATCAGTTATAAAGTAGCGCTATCAGTTATAAAGTAGCATTATCAGTTATAAAGTAGTGTTATCAGTTATAAAGTAGCATTATCAGTTATAAAGTAGCATTATCAGTTATAAAGTAGCGTTATCAGTTATAAAGTAGTGTTATCAGTTATAAAGTAGCATTATCAGTTATAAAGTAGCGTTATCAGTTATAAAGTTGCGTTATCAGTTATAAAGTAGTGTTATAAGTTATAAAGTAGCGTTATCAGTTATAAAGTAGTGTTATCAGTTATAAAGTAGCATTATCAGTTATAAAGTAGCATTATCAGTTATAAGTAAGTAGTGTTATCAGTTATAAAGTGGTGTTATCAGTTATAAAGTAGCATTATCAGTTATAAAGTAGCATTATCAGTTATAAAGTAGTGTTATCAGTTATCAGTTATAAAGTAGCATTATCAGTTATAAAGTAGTGTTATCAGTTATAAAGTAGCATTATCAGTTATAAAGTAGCGTTATCAGTTATAAAGTAGCGTTATCAGTTATAAAGTAGTGTTATCAGTTATAAAGTAGTGTTATCAGTTATAAAGTAGCATTATCAGATATAAAGTAGCGTTATCAGTTATAAAGTAGCGTTATCAGTTATAAAGTAGTGTTATCAGTTATAAAGTAGCGTTATCAGTTATAAAGTAGTGTTATCAGTTATAAAGTAGTGTTATCAGTTATAAAGTAGCATTATCAGTTATAAAGTAGTGTTATCAGTTATAAAGTAGCATTATCAGTTATAAAGTAGCATTATCAGTTATAAGTAAGTAGTGTTATCAGTTATAAAGTAGCATTATCAGGTATAAAGTAGTGTTATCAGTTATAAAGTAGCATTATCAGTTATGAAGTAGCATTATCAGTTATAAGTAAGTAGTGTTATCAGTTATAAAGTGGTGTTATCAGTTATAAAGTAGTATTATCAGTTATAAAGTAGCGTTATCAGTTATAAAGTAGTGTTATCAGTTATAAAGTAGCATTATCAGTTATAAAGTAGTGTTATCAGTTATAAAGTAGCATTATCAGTTATAAAGTAGCGTTATCAGTTATACAGTAGTGTTATCAGTTATAAAGTAGCATTATCAGTTATAAAGTAGCATTATCAGTTATAAGTAAGTAGTGTTATCAGTTATAAAGTGGTGTTATCAGTTATAAAGTAGTATTATCAGTTATAAAGTAGCGTTATCAGTTATAAAGTAGTGTTATCAGTTATAAAGTAGCATTATCAGTTATAAAGTAGTGTTATCAGTTATAAAGTAGCATTATCAGTTATAAAGTAGCGTTATCAGTTATACAGTAGTGTTATCAGTTATAAAGTAGCATTATCAGTTATAAAGTAGCATTATCAGTTATAAGTAAGTGGTGTTATCAGTTATAAAGTGGTGTTATCAGTTATAAAGTAGCATTATCAGTTATAAAGTAGCGTTATCAGTTATAAAGTAGTGTTATCAGTTATAAAGTAGCATTATCAGTTATAAAGTAGCATTATCAGTTATAAGTAAGTAGTGTTATCAGTTATAAAGTGGTGTTATCCATTATAAAGTGGTGTTAACAGTTATAAAGAGTTATTTTAAATCTCTTTACCTTCTCTTGACCCGTGCTCTCCGGAGCGTTTTGTGGTTGTTGTGATCGTTCGCAGTGAGGGAGAGTCGACACTTCAGAAGGAGGCTGTTAAGGTCACTGCAAGATCTAGCTGCTTTAATCTTTAATGGGAACAGGAACACCACACACACACACACACACACACACACACACACACACACACATTCTCTTTCTTTTTCTCTCTCTCTCTCTCTCTCTCTCTCTCTCTCTCTCTCTCTCTCTCTCTCTCTCTCTCTCTCTATTCCCCCCCTCCCTCCCTCCCTCCCTCCCTCTACCAGTGCAGACTGTGGACTGACTGTCACTCAAAGTGCTTATGGGCGGAGCCAGGCCATAACAGCCTGATTTCTTGAGGCTGAAAAATGATGGTTTTGAGTACTTGATTAGAAATATAAAACAATGAATTTTTTTGAAAAAAACCTTACAAATGTCTTCAATAGACTAACAGGAATTGTGTAAAGTTGCCCAAATAGTGCTAGGAATAGCAGTACATAGCCCCTTTAAGTCACCTCATTACCACCCAATCAGTGTCCATTCTGAGGCGAGACACCTCCATCTAGTGCTGCAAGATAATAAAATAGACATGATAAAAAGTAAAGATACAATACAATACAATACAATGCTAAGCTTACGAATGAAAAGGTAATGGGTCTTATGTACACCAGGCCATGTGAGCGGATCGGAGCGTGAGCGGCGCGGGGAGCGGAGCGGGCGGTTTTGACGTGAGCGAGGAGTGGGTTTTAAAATGGGTCGGCGCGACGTCCGGAGCGAGAGTTCTCCTCCGCTCCAATCCACTCCGGGACGCTCACACAGTGGTTTAACACTGATGTAATAATATACATGTAGTACAATGCCAAAGCAACAGATGGCGATGTACAAACATGAAGGCCATTTTCAACCAATGAGAATTGAGAAGGGTGAACCTGTGATATCCTGTTCAGGCTTCACTCCTCCTCCTTCACTCACTCCTGTTAGAAAAGTATCGACGCCATTGTTGTTGTCGTTAGCTTACATGCTAACGTTAATGGCAGCGACCATAGCATTGTGGCTCGGCTAACTATCATCGCTTAATAGAGCTAGTGAATGGATAAACAACGTTATTTAACATTGCAGAATGGGTACAATTACAATGCTGCTCAATACAAACAATTGTTAAAGGATAACTCCACTATTTTGGGAAATTAGCTTATTTAACATCTTCCCTGGAGTTAGACAAGAAGATGCATACCTTTTTTGTCTCTGTGCGTGCATTTTAGCTTTGGGAATAGATGCTCCGTTAGCATAGCTTAGCTTCATCACTGGAAGTGAGGCAGGACAGTAGCCTTACAGTGCCTTACAGTGTATTGCAAGGTCTGACATTGACCAAACTTGATATGCATGACCTTGGTGGGCTCTAGGTCAACTCCTGAAAAGGGGGTCAATGTCAGACTTTGCAATCAAAAGTTAGGGGGCTAATAACCCTTGCCATAATTTCAGTGGGCCCCTAACTTTTGATTGCAAGGTCTGACTTGGGGGCGGGGTCAACATGAGCGATTAGCGGAGCGAACCAAGCTTTAAAGAGCGAAGAGCGGATTTCTCGGCCGCGCCGATCCGCTCACGTGGCCTGATGTACACTACTATAGAATATACAGTTATACTAAAGAGTCCATACCACAAGATGACAATTGTAGGCTCCTGCCAGGTGCAGGTTGCCCTGAATAGTGCCCATAAGTGTGGTGCATCCTTTCTAATGACTACAGATGACTCTGGGTGTCTAGTCTGATGGTGGTGAAGATGTTGGTGACTGTGGCACGGCAGCAATTAAACCTCATAGCAAGGTCTAGGATGCCACAATTCAGTCTGAGCTTCATCAAAGTCAGGAGTAGCTGATCGATTAGAGGCATAATTCAAGCACCACAACACTTGAAGTACTAGGGGTCTGTGTAGCAATGTCAAGGTGGTTTGGGCCTGGTTCAGCTCTTCCTTCATCCTCCACACTCGCACGGAGCATTTGTTTTTTTCCGTTTGGTGGGAATGGGATAGCTGATGTGGTCGGGGAAAGCCGGGTTGGCCCAGCTGCTTTGCCATTGGGAAAATGCCACCCACAGACCCGTGAGTTACAGTTTGGGGTGAACTCATGCCTGCAAAAAGAAAATAAATTGTAAACTGTATGTGATATGAAGAAACACAAACAAATAGATTTATGTCTACTACAAGCTAAACATGTGATTGCTTTAAAATGGAAGGAGGTTCAGAGACCTGACTCAGGTCATTGGATCAAAGAGATGTCTAACTTCTAGAAAAACTTCTATGAAGCACAATCTCAGGAGGCTCATACAGAACCAAGTGTTTCACTGTAATGTGACAAATAAAACAAAACTAATTCATTATATTGTTTAAAATATATGAATCAGTACTACTGAGTAATAATGCTAATCAGATGTATGTACAGAGTTGTAGTATTATTATGTACATGGATACAGGTATAAAGACACTATGGTAGTCTTACTGGTCACCAGCGTAACTAGTAAGAGTAGGTAAGGGATATGTACAGATATAGTATCTACAGATATGTAAAAGGATTATATGCAGTTATGTACAGACACATGTGGATATACAGTGCATAGGGTACATACAGCATTATTGTACATACCATCATACACTTGCCATCCTACTTATTACTGTGTTGTGTCATCCAAAAATACTTTAATTTAGAGGTAATTCACACCACAACCATGTTACTATCACAAGATAGTGACTTAACAATAACAGGTAATGTTTTGTATTCTGGAAGACACTCTGACGTCACGAGACTGCCGGCCATCTTCGTATAACAGTTAGGGGACAACAAACGGGTTTCTAGATAAAATGTATGCGTTGAGCTCCGTTTTTATTACATATTTTATCACATTCTTGTTCATTTCATAACCTTATATAAGACTTTCGATTTGGATTCTAGCTAACGTTACCTAACTAGTAGTAGTACCTAATGTTAGCCTGCCGTTAGCCTACCTGCTAACTGTTATTGTTTATCATTGAGATCAAACTTACCGTATCAACTTCAGCCACCTTCTCTTCTCTTTGTCGTTGGGAGGAAAGCGGTAATAAGATACCGTTTTGTTGACATCGTGCCTATTATTGCAACATGGAACACAGAAATGCAAATGCTGTCGAGCCCTCACTGCTTGTAAAATAAACAGCACATTGGAAACTGACTGATTACCGGAGCCCGGCTTCCGGGTTGTTGTGATCACATGACTGACAAAGCCGTGCAGTGATAGGCCAGAAGTCAGTTCGATTGCATTCAGGCTTGATTGCTTATCCTGTCTGGGTAACCCGGATGATGCTGCATCGCAATTTTTGACAGTGAATTTTGAACAGCGAAATTATGCATTCGAATTTTTTACATCGAATTTTAAACACAGAATTTTTTATTTCACATAGGTAAATTTTGAGCAAAACAATTCAAATACATGATTTTCAAAGTAATTATTTGCAAAGCTATAAATTCTGTGTCTGAAAAAATTCAGATACATGATTTCAAAGTAATTATTTTCAATGCTATAAATTCGGTGTCTGATCAAATTCAAATACTTCTGTCACTCCTTTGCTTCCATAGAATCTGTATTCCCAGTGTTGTCCTCACAAATGTATATAATGTTGTTATATATATTTGTGTGTGTGTGTGTGTGTGTGTGTGTGTGTGTGTGTGTGTGTGTGTGTGTGTGTGTGTGTGTGCGTGTGTGTGTGTGTGTGTGTGTGTGTGTGTGTGTGTGTGTGTGTGTGTGCGTGTGTGTGTGTGTGTGTGTGTGTGTGTGTGTCTGTGTGTGTGTGTGTGTCTGTGTGTGTCTGTGTGTGTATGAAGGGTGGACCATGCCACCTTTTTTAGTATGCATGTGTGTGTGTATGTGTGTGTGTGTGTGTATGTGTGTGTGTGTGTGTGTGTGTGTGTGTGTGTGTGTGTGTGTGTGTGTGTGTGTGTGTGTGTGTGTGTGTGTGTGTGTGTGTGTGTGTGTGTGTGTGTGTGTGTAGAAGGATTATGGTGGTTGTTGTGGGATCAGGAGATGTGTGCACACAAACACTAATAGTTACACAACATCAACTCGTCATCACTGTAAATGAGGGAAACCTCAGTGCTTTCACGAGTATAAATAAAGGTTTGAAAAATGAAAACATGCATATACAGTATGTGCCCACACACTAAATGACACGCGCACACATAAAAAAAGATTTCATACAAGATAGCCTAGCTTATCACAAATGAATGGAAGCGGATATAGACCATTAGCCTAACATAAAACTCCAGGAGAAGTGTTTTTGGCAAACAACTAAGCTAGCTGGTTCGTATCGACTTCCATTCATTTGTGCTAAGCTAGGCTAGCATGCAGCCGGATGGCTTTCTACTGAACACACAGAGAGGATATTGGTATCTTGTAACGTCTGGGCTTCTCTCCCTATTCAGGATTGGAGGCCCAGCCGCCATCTTGGAATTCTCTCTCTGTCTCTGTATTATCTGATTGTCGTCACGTGCTGTCTCAGCAATTACCTTGATTGTTGTCACCTGCCTGTAATTATGTCACTGGTGCTGATTGGGTCTGCTGGCTGTACTGAGGCCTTTATAGTAATACTCTGCCCCTCTCTCCCTGTCGGTTCTTCAGCAGTGTTACTGGGAACAGCCGTCCACGGGCAGAAGTCGGATATCTCGCCTGTTATCATGCTTTAGGTCGAGAAGTCGGATCTCTCACGCCCTATTCTCTTTTGTTGTTAAGTTCTCTTCTAAGTATCCTTCCTTATTACAACGTCCTGCTTTACCTGATAAAGTATTGTTATCGCTCAAAGTGTTTCTGATAATAAAAATAACACATATTCGAGAAGAGCAGCACCCTCTCCGTCTCCATTCTTCCATGCCATACTTGAACTCAACATTCTTACCTGGATTCCTAACAGTATCTACTGTATCTTCTTGTCTGACTCTGGAGAAGAGCATGTCCCATAATGTTGGTGTGTTCCTTTAATCTCTTAAACCCTAGGCATATTTTCTAAATTCGCCTAAAAATACATAGTACCTAAGTAAATGGAAGATTGCTAAATTTGCATGTTCTTGGTATCTAGGGACATCTATGGATCGCAGGGAATGTATTCCCAGTGTCAGCCATATTGTGTCTGTTACTAGGCTTGAGTAAATTGTAAAGAACCAATGAAGAATATACATTTTCTTTTTTTTTTCATTCGAAAGAGAAGAGACTGAAATACAAAAAGAGACATAAAGAACAAATTAAAGAGAGACAGAAAGAATGAAAGGGAGTGAGACAGAAAGAGAGAGATAGAAAGAGACAGGGAAAGACAGAGATAGAGAAGGAAATAGGGAGAAAGGAACAGAGAGAATCCAAGTTATCCGTTCAACAAACATCAGCTCATACCTGTTTACCTTCCAGTAATCACTGTTACACACACACACACACACGCGTGCACACGCACACACACACACACACACACACACACACACACACACACACACACACACACACACACACACACACACACACACACACACACACACACACACACACACACACACACACACACACACACACACACACACACACACACACACACACACACACACACATACACACAGCCTTATCAGTTGCCAGCCAGCTAATTAACTAGGCAAACATTGGAGCCAAACAGTTCAAGACGAGACAATGTGATGGGAAAGATACAAGTCTCAACTGAATTCATCTGTCAAATATTTACCCATATAGAAAACACTCTGACACTGAGAGATAGTAAGATGACACCTGGGTCGGCCACTGACACAGTCCACGTATCAGAATAAAAGTAACCTGATTACCCCCCCCCCACCTCCAATGTACAGCCCCCCACCCACCCACCCAACCCCACCCGACCTACCCAACCTCCTACAATGTACAGTTTCTACGTCAAATGTATATACACTCTTTTTCTGGACACTTTTTGTATCACAAACAGTACTGTATTTGCAAATCTGGTATGTCATAAATGTATAGATGTAGCAGTACTGTCTATCTGTATGTTGTGTATGTCATATATGTTATGATGAATTGAAAATGGGGGACCCTGATGTAAACAAGACGGAAGTCTTTCTCTGGTCTGCATCCCCTTAACAATTGTATGTATTGAGCTGTACTATACTGTACCCATTCTGCAATCTGTTAATAAACTTTTCAGTCAATCAATCAATCAACAGTAATCCTGCTACTGTACTGTATTTAAAAAACACTTGATTTTAGATTATATTCAGAAAGTCTGGAAAATGCCCAGATTATTCAAATTAAAGCTGCTTCTAACAATTATTTAAATCATCAATTCATCCAGCAATTATTGTATCAATTGAACACTTACATTTTCAACATCATTATTGGAATGTAATTTTGGAACCTATGGAACCCATTCTAGTGACTGGCTGGTCCTTAACACATTGACTGCCACGCTGTTTTCCCATCTTTGTACTTAGTGTGCCAGCGCTGTAAAGTATAGGGATGTTCACTGTGCGTTGCAGTGTTTGCAGGGCTATATCGATATGAAATCATTGTAGGATCAATTACCTTTACTAGGAGGTATCCCAAAAAGAATATTCCAATTGTCTGATCGCGATTTCCAGTATTGATGTCGATCGGGTCCCTGACACGAAGTGGCACGGGATATGCCTCAAATGTGCTGAACGCGTTTCAAAGTGCTCGGATGAAGCGATTCACTTGGCTTGGTCTAAATTCTGCGTAACACAGAGTGTGAAATAAGGTTTCAAAGGGTGGGCGATACTGCCACCTAGCAGGATGCGGCCGGTATTGCGCTTTTGGGATTTCAGAATGATTTACTATGGTAACACCGAGGTCCGTGAACCTGTAATGAATAAAAAAAATCAAATAAAAGAAAAAAACGACCAAAACCAGAGAAATCTCGGGTCTGGCACTCAACGCATGGCGAGTTAACCCGCAACATTTAACTGTCTTAACACATTGAGTGCCAACGACGAGATTAGTCGTGCTAACTCGCCATGCGTTGAGTGCCAATGACGAGTTCTCGTCTTTTAATCGTTATTTCTTTTATTAGCGATATCCATTCATTTTTCATCCATCCAGCCTGACGTTATCATTGTGAATGGGTCTGAGCTCGAAAAGGGCAAATACCGCCGCCTATCGTCTCCCGGATGGTAATGCACATCATTGGATTGGATTGGCTGGGGTTATGCATCAGAAAAAAAGTCCGGTCAGGGGTTTTCCCATCTCGGGCAAGCAGTATCGTGTTACCAGATTGACTGAGGACCCTCAGAGCAGCGTCGATTATGTGTTTCGGACTATAACGTTGGATCAATAAATGCGATCAATATTTGGAATGGCGATCAGGAATTGGATTAATCTTTTTGCAGAACATCTGATGTGAGGTAAGGACTCTATTTTACCAGTATTGGGTTAATCAGATGTTTTTTTTCTCAGCCATCACAGCGTGTCTGTGTGTGTGTGTATGACGTTAGCGCTGACCAGGGGCGGATTTAGGGTTGTAGGAGATCCGGGGCTTAGCCCAGATGGGCCCCATTTTTTTTTTTTTTTTTTTTTCGTAATATATATATATATATATATATATATATATTTTTTTTTTTTGGGCAGGCAAGGGGTGGTTTGGAGGGAGTCATGCACGACCCCCTCCATGACAGATATTTTTTGAATTTAATGAACCTGTACGTGCAATTTCCTGCAATATAGAGCCTTCAATCTTGACCAATAAAGCTGCTCTTTTCACTATAAAACTCAGTTAACCATAACGTAGTTATGGTTAGATTTATATATTGGGGGGGATATATCATATTTTTCATATAATCAAAAAGTGGTGGAGCAAGATCATACCTTTGCTCCCCCAAGTTCAATAGTGGGAGAGCAGAGATGCTCCGAATGCTCTTATGGCCAGGCGTCTATGATTCACTGATACAAAGTAAAATAGTGCAGTGCAATAAAATAGTTAGTAAAATAGAATAAAATAATGCAATAGTGCATTGCAATAAAATAGTTATCATTGTATTTTTTCGGGAGGCCGGTAAGGAGTGCATTACAGCATTACTGAGTCTACCATAACACCAAGACTTAACTCACTCAAATACAGCTAGCAGCTGGATAGACCACAGATGGAAATTAGCTTCTTCTAAATCTGGTGCAAACATATTTTCATGTAACAATGATGAATTGTAAAAAAAAAAAAAAAAAAAAAAAATTTAAATAGATTCGGGGCTTTTTAGAATACATCCGGGGCTTGAGCCCAGGTAGCCACCCCCTAGCTCCGCCCCTGGCGCTGACCAGGTCATGGATAATAGATTTTTCAGCCCGCTTCTCTAGCGTGCATAAGTACACATATACTGTCAATAATCTAGCGTTTATTTGAAAACTATTCATAAATCAGCTGAAAAATTACAACGTGTTTTGTGTATTCCACTAAAGAGCTATTATCGCAGAATTTCTCTGGAATTACTAGAACTCTCCAAACTATACTCGTATTCAAAACGGTATAAAACGGAAATGTACCAATGAAAAAACAATCCGTTTTGTATATGTTGACTGCAAGCAAGTCATTGATAAGCGAGGGGTGTTTTAGACCCATAGCCATAATTTAAGATATAGTTTAAGCCTTCGCAAATTTCCCCGACCTCCCATTGACTTCAGCGCTGGCACGGAATGGCCATATATGGTCAAAGGGGCGTGGCACTCAATGTGTTAAGTGTTTTGAAGCGTTAATGCAGTCATAAAAATGATTCAAGTCAGTCAATTAATCTATACACCCCTACTTCAAATACCTCAGGGGAGAAATAGGTAATAACAATAATAATACACTTTATTTGTATAGCATCTTACATACAAGAATTGCAGCTCAAAGTGCTTCACAGCAGCAAAAAAAGACAAAATTGGCAAATCAAGAGCAATGCATGAAGTGCAGACATACAATTTGGTATAAGTAAGCATAAGATTTGCATAGAATAGACAGCAGAAAAAAGTCTAAATAAGGCATATAACATGAAATCACATCATATAGGATCTAACATCTTAATAGGCCTATTTGTTTACGGTTTGATTGTCACTGATACAAATACTTTAAAATAGACATTTTACAGTATTTTAGATGTTTAGTGTGAGAGCCATGGGTTTTTCTCATTTACTCCCCAGCAGTATTTTAGATGTTTAGTGTGAGAGCCATAGGTCTTCTCATTTACTCCCCAGCAGTATTTTAGATATTTAGTGTCAGAGCCATATGTCTTTCTCATTTACTCCCCAGCAGTATTTTAGATGTTTAGTGTCAGAGCCATAGGTCTTTCTCATTTACTCGCCAGCAGTATTTTAGGTGTTTAGTGTCAGAGCCATAGGTCTTTCTCATTTACTCGCCAGCAGTATTTTAGATGTTTAGTGTCAGAACCATAGGTCTTTCTCATTTACTCGCCAGCAGTATTGTAGATGTTTAGTGTCAGTGCCATAGGTCTTTCTCATTTACTCCCCAGCAGTATGTTAGATGTTTAGTGTCAGAGCCATAGGTCTTTCTCATTTACTCCCCAGCAGTATTTTAGATGTTTAGTGTCAGAGCCATATGTCTTTCTCATATACTCCACAGCAGTATTTTAGATGTTTAGTGTCAGAGCCATAGGTCTTTCTCATTTACTCCACAACAGTATTTTATATTATATATATCTCATATACTCCTCCTTTTCCCCCTGCATCTCAACAGATGGGGTATTGCTTTCACTTGCTCCCATGGTTAGAGAGTAGGTTAAAGCGGACAGTTCTCAATTATGTTACAGAACAGTTCTGAATTACTTTACAGAACAATAACAATACGAATGTCTACTTAAAATTGTATTCGTTTTTAGGCACAATAAAAAATAAGAAAGCCCAAAGCAGTACTCTCTTAATCAGTCCTATGGTACATTAAAGAACAAAACACACGGCAGGAAATATATTCAATCAACTCACTGGTGTCTGACAGTTCTATGGCCATTTTAGACAATTCTATTTTATTTTTAGACAAAATCGTTGCTGCTTCAGCACAGCAGTAAAGTAGAGTAAGTAATGAAAGACATAACATCAGCATATACGTATATATAAACTAGATTTGAATAGAAATAGTGCAACAATGCAGTGCAATGAAATAGTTCGCATCTACAGTAGAACAATCAGTACAACAGTCTGGATGCAATGAGTCAAAGCAGCAGACTGTATTAAAAGGCTAAGGTGAAAAGGTAAGTTTTTAGCTTATCTTTGAAACTATTTAGAGATCTAGCCTTCCTAATGTCCGTAGGGTGTTCCATAGCTTTGATGCATATTTCGTGAAGGCTACATCCCCGATTTTCTTTTGGCTGTCTGTGGTTGGGAACCATTAACTCTTTCAGTGCCACTCACGAGATTTCTCGTGTTTTTTTATAGGTGGTTGCTAGCCACTCACGAGATTTCTCGGATTTAATTTTTTATTTTATTTTTTGCGATCTGAAAAATTATTGCATCACCCGAGCCTACCCGAGTATAGCCGAGGGGCGCCGACGATCACTGTGGAAAAAAGCGCCCCCTGTCGTCTCCCAGATGACATAAGTGATTTTGGAATGGACTCAATGAAAATGAATGGGGAAAAAAATCCGGTACTCCACATTTTCCAGTTCACTGATCCAGCCGGGGTTACCACAGTTCATTCTGGAGCCTCAGATCCCCGCGGATCATAGAGATCTACTGTGTCGCGTTGGATCCATACACTTATCGATTTTTTCGAATGGTGATCAGGAATTGGAATATACCAGTTGGATACCATCTGATGTCAGGTAAGGACTCTGTGTTATCAGTGGTAGGATAATCGGAGTAAGTTTGATGAAGTTATAAGCTGTTTTGTGAAATGTCTTCTTTCGGTTTCATTGTAAAAGTCCGAGAGGAAATCAACGGGGCGATTATCAGTGCGCGGCCGTAATGTGCGTGCGTGCACGTATAATATTGATCATCTAGCGTTTATTTGAAAACGATTCATAAAAAGGCCGACGAATATCAACGTTGTGGAATATTCCACTAAAAGACGATTTTCATAGAATGCTCCAGAATGAGCTGTTTTTTATATCAAAACGGGGGCTTTTCTAACTGCTCTGAAACGGAAACGACGCGATAAAAAAAGAATCTGCCTTCACAGCACTGACTGGAAAATAGTATTTGATAATGCGATGGGCAGATTAGACACATAGCCATAATTTAAAACATAGATTAGGCGATATTAACGTTAACATTGGCGCGGATGGTGGCATTCAAGCGGTAAAACGGAAAACCAGGCATGGCATTGAAAGAGTTAATAAACCAGTGGTCGTAATGTTCTAGAAGGCACATCGTTGACAAGATAATTGGCAATGTAGCTTGGTCCGGATCCCTTTAGTGCTTTGTATATAAGAAGGAGGACCTTGAAATCGATTCTAAATGTTACCGGAAGCCAGTGCAAAACTGGACTGATGTGGTCTCTCCTCTTGGTTCTAATTAATAGCCTAGCTGCAGAGTTTTGAATGAGTTGGAGTCGTTCTGTGTTTTTTTTGGGAGGTCGGTAAGGAGTGCATTACAGTATTCAGGAGGTCGGTAAGGAGTGCATTACAGTAGTCAAGTCGGCTTAAGATAAAGGAATGGAGCAGTTCTTCAGCATCCTGTTGATTTATAAATGGCCGTACCTTAGCTATGTTTCTAAAGTGGATGAATTAACTAGGAAAGACAGCTTTTTCTCCTTGTGCATGGAATGGGCTACAAGACCCTGGTCTCTCTTGGGAAATTTAAATCTCTGTTACATACTGTAACTTCTTAAAAGAAGAACGTTGCTGCTTTCTGTACTCGGGTCCCCACTGCAAAATTACTGTATTACCCTCAGTCATACACTTTTACTATCATGTAGGCTATTCTGTTTTAGTGTTTTCTGTTTTTGTGTTTTATGTGATGTATTGTATATTGTATTGTATACATGCACTTTTATTGTGTTCTTGTGTGATGTATCGCACATTTTATTGCTGTTATCTTGGCCAGGTATCCCTTGCAAAATAGATCTTGTATCTCAATGGGACTTCCTGGTTAATTAAATAAAGGTTAAATAAAAACATTTAAAAAATGTTGATGTATGATTTAAAGCTTTGGTCTGAGTCTATTATAACACCAAGACGTGTAACTTTGGTTTTAATCCAAGGAGTAAATTGCCCCATATTTCTGAGCAGCATTTCTCTTTTTGTTATAGGGCCACTAGAAGGATTTCATTCTCATTTAATTGCAGGAAGTTGATGGTCATCCATGTGTTTATTGCTAAGAGACAGGCAGAGATGGATTTAATAGCTGTGGGATAATTTGGTTCAGTGGAGATAATTGTGTGTCATCTGTGTAGCTATGGACACATACATTGTGTTTTCTAAAGATGTCCCCAAGTGGCAGCATGTATAGTGAGAATAATAATGGACCAAGGCAGCTCCCTTGTGGAACTCTGAAGTAGGTGTCATGTTTCTCAAAAGCATGATCTCCAAGCCTGACATAATATGTTCTGAACCAGAAAGACCAACTAACCTTTCTAGACAATTTATTAGGGTATCATGGTCAATCGTGTCGCACACTGCGCTTAGATCTAATAGGATGATAATCAAGACTTTATTTGCATCTAAGGCCCTGTCCACACCAACGTGTGTTATGTAACCGTGATTTAATGTGTGCAGTTGCACTGTTCGCCCACACGCAACAGGGTTTTTGGAACACTGCAACCGTGGTCTTTTAAAACCGGAGTCCAGGGTGGAGTTTTGCGCGCATCCCAGTTGCAGTGGTTGCGTGTGGACATAGTAACCGAGATTATTTCCAGTGTTTACGGCAGAGCTGTCCCAAGTAGCGTTGTATGAAAAATAAATGATTGTAACAAACTTTTGTTCGAAACGTATCGTCTGTGTTGAAGAGTGTTGTGATCGACTGATGATGTCTGTTGTCGCATTCCTGACATGATGCTCAGAGTAAACCTGTAGCTGTGGCTAAACTAAACTCATGTGTTGTCAAGTTATTTTTATAAGGAACCCAGTCAAAACTACAACAGTCTGCATCCCCTTAACAATTGTTTGTATTGAGCCGTATTGTATTGTACCGATTCTGCAATCTGTTAAATAACATTTTCATCCATTCATTCGACTAGCGTTAACGTTACTACGTTAATGTACCGTAGCCACAATGCTATACTATTATAATGGCACATCCCAATCATGTTAGCACGTAAGCTAACAAAATCGGCGATCTTTTTGTGAGACTAAACTCCGCTCTTGGTGGTAAATTGTGTTGATGTTGGTTTTGTTTCATCAACAAATGAGGCATAACACACAGAGTGAATGTATCCTTTTTTGTTTATTGCACGTTGTTCTAGCTGCAAACTGTAGAATCGTTGGCTGTGAGCAAGGAGGGATGTTTGTTTTCCAGGCTTCAGTTCAGTTCCCGGTATTAACGCTCAACCCTTGTGATTGGTTGAAAATGGCCTTCATGTTTGAACTACACTGCCACTTACTGCTTTGGCATAGTACTACATGTATATACATCACTCTGTGCAGAGTTTAATCCAGTCGTGTGGACAGACTTTTATTTTTTTTATAATACAAAAAAAAAAAAGGTGTCACAAATACCCGCGATCGTGTGGACTGGGCCTGAGATTAGTCTGAGGTCGCAAATTATTTTTGTAAGAGCAGTTTCATTGCTGTGGTGCGTTCTGAAGCCTGATTGAAATTCCTCCATGATGTTGTTTCCTTTAACTCATTGAGTGCCATGCTCTTTCCCCCTCTGTACTGCCTGGCGCCAGCCTTTTTTGACCATTTTCACGATATTTCACGATCGTTGCAGAGCTATTGTATATTCTATATTATAGCTATGGAGACAATAGTATGGCTCATTTGACAAACACTATAGTCCAACATGTAAAAAAGCGTTCGTTTCTACATACCCTCGTTCATTCACAATCCCAAGATAAACATTGCCCCGTTTCAAAATAATCCAGGCTGGTTTTCTAGATTGTGAGATAAAGTGTGTTTTGTGCAGCGTATGCGCAAATCTCGCGGCTGCTCGCTTGAAATGATTATTTATTATAATTTATTATAATTATTATTGCCAGGCACTCAAGCGCTGGCGGCGAAACATGAGTATACTCATTATTGGCGCCCAATGAGTTTTTTCAAGTATCTTGCTGATGAATGGAAGGTGGGATATTGGCCTAATAGTTGGTCAGTACATTACTGTCTAGTTTGGGTTTCTTTAATAAGGGGTTTACAATGGCTGTTATGTTAAAAGCATCTCTGAAAAGCAGACTCCCATATCGCCAGGGCTATTATGCTAGGGTCCCGCTGTTGATGACAAACTCATTTGTACTCACTCGTTTCCCTCGTACTTAGTGAAATAGGGGTGTAAATATATGTTTAAATATAACACAGATTTTATAGAAAAAAAACGTCAAGGGGACATCGGCTGTCAGATTGGCGTTCACTTAACTAAGCGATTTGTTGATTTGTTTTCTTTAACCTATTAAGCCCTAGCCATATTTTCAGAAAATTCGCCTAAAAGTACATACAGTGCCTAAGTAAATGGAAGATTGCTCTACTTCTACAAGGTCCATTTACATGTTCTTGGTATCTAGGGACATCTATGGATCACAGGGAATGTATTCCCAGGGTCAGAAATATTGTCTGTTACTAGGCTTGAGTAAATTGTAATAAACCATAATATAAATTATTAACATTATTTAAATTATTTTCATCTGTGACGGTGAATAACACCATGTTAACATTGACCAGATGTGAAAAAAGTATGCAGAATTAATATCACCTGATGGGCAAAAGCTGGGCAATATCACTAGATGGGCAAAAGCTCTATATGAACACCACACCTGTCAGAACTAATGACATTCTCTCTAAGCCCTTCCCTCTACACTGTGGAGTTAGTCAAGGTTGTCCGGTCAGTCCTTTTCTCTTTATCATAGTCCTTGAGCCACTAGCATTGCACAATCCGCTCTAGTGGGAAAACATACATGAACAACGTTCATGGATATGACTTTAAATCGAATATGTCTACTGATGATATGTTCTCAACCTTGAGTTGACTGGTTCTTGTTATGATTAATTCATTTGGCAGGTTGTCTGGGTAAAATTTTTACTGGAACAAAGGTGATACCACTCAATTTCCACACATTTACAGTATATCGGATCCCATGGGAACCCTGTTCATCTGTAGAACAAATGGGATGAAATACCTTGGAATAAATATCATATATCCCAATACAATAAATGTTTAATCGTAAAAACCTCTTAACTCATTGACTGCCATGCTGTTTTCCCATCTTTACTCAATGGTGCCAGCGTTATTGACAATTTTTGAGATGTTTGCGGACCCATCGTGTGTTCTGTATTATAGCTATGGAGACAATAGTATGGCTCATTTGACAGGCATTGTTTATAGTCCAACATTGACATAATTTCTACATACTTTAGTTTGTGGGCTAATTCCAGCCCCTTTCCAAAATAATCAAGTATTTTTTTCTAGATTGCAAGATTTGACGTGTTATATGCATATGCCCAAATCGTTCGGGTTGCCCGCCTGAAACCTATATTATTTCCAAATCAAAGGTATATACCATATATAGATGTTTTTTCACAAAATCATCAAGGTTGGGGGGGTGGGGCATTTTACGAAGCTGAATCGTTACCAAAAGCATGTTTTAGGTTCGGTAAAATACGACGCTGTGATCGATACAAAAGCATGTTTTAGGTTCGGTAAAATAGACAGAATAGACCTTACCTTAGTCAGAAGGTACTCCAAAATTAATAATACAGATCAACCCAGTTCAAAAGGTAGGTGATACTGCCACCTGGCGGGATTTGATCGTCATTGCAATTTTAACGTAGGCAGCGGGGCAAGGGAGACACAGGGAGGTCCGCGTGAGTCCGCGTGAGTGTTTAGAATGGGGATCAAAGGAAAAATATCAAAGGATCTAAAATCTCGGGTATGGCGTTCAACGGTTGGCAACGAAACCCGAGAAATGTCGGGTATGGCACAGAAAGCGTTAACTGTGCAGGGTTTGTGCGGGGTATCTGCTCCGTCTTTGCGAGCTATCCACTAAGGACATTGTGCATATGAGATACCAGCGCAGACACGGCCATTATGTGTGGAGTTAGGGTTATGCATGCCATTTGTTTACAAATTAGGTTAGCTCAAAAAGGGCAGTGTGAACGCAAACCAAAATCAAACAATGTATCATTTGGTCCACCAGAAAGTCCGGACTATCCATGGACTTTCAGATGTGAACACGGCCATAGCGTTTAGGGCTTTGCGCTTAGTTACCACCTTGTCTGTGAAGACGGTAGGTGCGTATTGATAACTGCTCGATGCAATTAGATAGCTAGCATTTTTTACAGAGGCTAATTTGCATAGAAAGGGGACATGTTCCGCCCACATTACCTAATTTAAATGCAGGCCAATTGCACCAGACGCAATGCTGACAGAACCCAGTTGCCACCTCATTTCACCCGTTGTCAAGTCAAGTGGGGCGGCGTGGCTCAGGGGTAGAGCGGGTCGTCCAATGATCGAAGGGTTGGTGGTTCGAATCCCGCTCAAGCCCATGTCCATCCCACTGCCGTTGTGTCCTTGGGCAAGACACTTAACCTACTTGCCTCGTATGAATGTGTATGCATGTGAATGAATGTTGGTGGTGGTCGGAGGGGCCGTAGGCGTTGATTATTCGCCACGCTTCCGTGAGTCTGCCTCAGGGCAGCTCTGGCTGCAATTGTAGCTTACCACCACCGGTATGACTGTGTATGAACGAATAATGGACTCTGTGAAGCGCTCTGGGTCTCATGAAGAGCGCTATATAAATCCAAGTCATTATTATTATTATTATTAAGTCAAGTCAAGAGTTTTAATTGTCACGGCATACAGGTATACAATGAAATGCGGGTGGTCTTGCCCGCAACGATGTGCAATACAGTGGTACAACATATAATAGAATCCAATAGAATCCACAGATGTGGATGTGCGTCATCTGTGGATAGCAAACTGAGTTTCAGAGCGATATGCACCAGTTTTGGGTTGGAAAAAGCCGTGCAAACCCTTTGTGGTTCCCGCCCTTAGTTGGGAAGAATATCTGGACTTATTTAATATGGAACATGCATCCAACCTGTGACAGTGATCATGTGATACCATACTAATACATGAAATGTGTAGATAACGACTGTTGATATGTGTTATGTAGCGCAGGTCATCTCGTCATTTGTAGATTTCAAGTTATTCATATTCCATTCATGTTATATCTTACAGGTGTGTTCTCATCCATTGTTGTCTGTCATTATTATTACCAGTGATTATCGTTAAGCTATTAACTGCATGCGTTTTTTCACCAATTGCTTATTTGTCATCATCATTACATGTGATTACCATTAAAGCTACCAATGTTCCATTTAGCATATTCTTACCATAGTTCTCCTGTCATCACCAGAGATGCTAGATCATCTAGCTTTGCATCCCACCCACCCTCCTTATATATATATATACATACTGAGGGGGCTTGCCATACCCCTGCACAATGCTGGGTCACGCCCCTCATCCCACCCACGCTCCCTATATATACATACTGAGGGGGCTTGCCATACCCCTGCACAATGCTGGGTCACGCCCCTCATCCCATGCACTCGGCTCCCATTGCTTTCCCCTTTTTTGCCCCTTGCCCACCTGCTGGTCACTCTAGTGTCAATCAGAGCGGGCCAGCCACCTGTATTTTTGTCCCCGCTCCCTGCTACCTACCCATCCCAGCAGGCCAAACTAGTGGGGGGGCGAGGGGCGACAGTGGCCCAGAAGGTAGAGCAGTCATCTGGTAATCCAGAGGTTCCCGGTTCGATTCCCACTCCTCCCGGGCAGCATGTCGAAATGTCCTTGAGCAAGATACTTATTAACCTCTAACTGCTCCCGATGAGCAGGTTGGCACCTTGCATGGTTGCCTCTGCCGTCGGTGTGTGAATGTGTGAGTTGAGTGAATGGGTCAAATGTGAGGCAGAAATTGTAAAGCGCTTTGGATAAAAGCTGGTATATAAATGCACCATTTACCATTTAGTGAATCATGTAGTTTTAATTTACAAATAAAATAATACTTTATGTGAAGTGTTGGTGTGTTACCTAACTCACATGGTGTGAGGGAGCGGGTGAATGTCATTGGGGAGTACGGTTACACAGGCTATCTATGTAAAATTATATTTATCTATTAATTAGATCATGGTGGATTCAGTCGGAGCCTGTCTACTTGCTTTGTCTAATTGCAGTGTGTTTGTTTTGTTTCAGTGTGGTATTTATTATTTTTCTAATGTGTGTTGTGAATGTGTATTTTTGTGTTGTCAGTCACCATGTAAATGATTGGATCCCAGGAAGACTAGCTGCTGCTATGCAAAAGCGAATGGGGATCTAAATAAAACGAATAAAACAAACAAATAAAAACACATATGAGGCATTAGTTGTGAAACGCTTTAGATAAAAGTGATATATACTGTAAATGCAGTCAATATACCATTTACCATTCACATGCAGCACTAGATTAGTATAGTAGTAGTTTTTGTTGTTGTTGTAGTAGTAGTAGTTGTATTCAGTCATCACACACAATACATTATGCACAATCATTCAACAATATTTGATTTGGCAGTGACTGAAAAGGTACAGGCTGAATCATAATGCTTATACATGCCTGTCCTATATTCTTAACAAATGAAGACTCCACAACAGGAAAAAACTAAATAAGAATTATTCACATGTGTAATATTCAAAAATAGCTATTCAAACTTTTTTTGAAAACCAAAAGTGGATGACTTACTATAATTAAATGTATATCAGCATTGTTCCACAAGTTAACCCCAACAATATAAATAATCTCCTTTTAATCCCTTTCTTAGCTTTTTGAACAGTACATTTACAAACGTCTCTATCTGTGTCTCTCTCTTCCTTTGTCCTCTCTCCGTCTCTCATTAACTCTCCCACACTCTCTGACCACATATATCTTTCCCTCTCTTCCCCACCTATTCTCTATCTCTCTTTGTCTCTTTGTCTCTCTCTCTCTCTCTCTCTCTCTCTCTCTCCCTCTCTCTCTCTCTCTCTCTCTCTCGTCTCTCTCTCTGTGTCTCTCTGTGTGTCTCTCTCTCTTAATTTGTCCTCTCTCCTTCTCTCATTAACTCCCCCACACTCTTTAGCTTTCCTTCTCTTCCCCACCTCTTCTCTATCTCTCTTTGTCTCTCCCCTATAAGTCTGTCTGCCCACCCCTCTGTGTGTATCTCTCTCTCTCTCTCTCTCTCTCTCTATCTCTCTCTCTCACACACGCACGCACGCGCGCACACACACACACACATCCTCATGAATCTCTATTAGAACATGACATGGACAATGTCTGCACGTACATGCACAGACACACACAGACATGGGCACACATACACACAAGCACACACACACACACACACACACACACACACACACACACACACACACACACACACACACACACACACACACAGTCACTTAAGCCCTATTACACATCTGAGTGTGGATGTGACATGGAGATTATCTATGGACTGTATGTATGCTAGGGCAGGAGAACACACAGAAGAGAAGAGAATAGAAGAGAGGAGAGGAGAGGAGAGGAGAGGAGAGGAGAGGAGAGGAGAGGAGAGGAGAGGAGAGGAGAATAGATGATAGGAGAATAGATGATAGGAGAATAGATGATAGGAGATGAGAAAGGAAGAGAATAGAGGAGATGAGAGGAGATCAGAGTGGAGAGAAGAGAAAAGAAGATGATAGAGGAGATGAGATGAGATAAAATAGGAGAATATAAGAGATGAGATGAGAGGAGAGGATATAAATAAGGAGAAGAGAAAAGAGGTGAGAGAAGAGAAGAGAGGTGAGAGAAGAGAAGAGAAGAGAAGAGAAGAGAAGAGAAGAGAAGAGAAGAGAAGAGAAGAGAAGAGAAGAGAAGAGAGGAGAGGAGAGGAGAGGAGAGGAGAGGAGAGGAGAGGAGAAGAGAATAGATGATAGGAGATGAGAAAGGTAGAGAATAGAGGAGATGAGAGGAGATCAGAGTGGAGAGAAGAGAAAAGAAGATGATAGAGGAGATGAGATGAGATAAAATAGGAGAATATAAGAGATGAGATGAGAGGAGAGGGAGGAAAGGAAGAGAATAGAGGAGATGAGAGGAGATCAGAGTGGAGAGAAGAGAAAAGAAGATGATAGAGGAGATGGAGGATATAAATGAGGAGAAGAGAAAAGAGGTGAGAGAAGAGAAGAGAAGAGAGGTGAGAGAAGAGAAGAGAAGAGAGGAGAGGAGAGGAGAGGAGAGGAGAGGAGAGAGAGGAGAGAAGAGAAGAGAAGAGAAGAGAAGAGAAGAGAAGAGAAGAGAAGAGAAGAGAAGAGAAGAGAAGAGAGAGAGGAGAGGAGAGGAGAGGAGAGGAGAGGAGAGGAGAGGAGAGGAGAGGAGAGGAGAGGAGAGGGAGAGGAGAGGAGAGGAAGGGAGGAAAGGAAGTTTCATACCCCACAGTTCAGATGCAAACACACACACGCTCACTGCAGCGGTTGGCAGTAGGATGCTGCAGTGGGTTGTGGGATAGCGACAGTGACACAGTGTCTGTGTGTGGAGCCACAGAGAACAACCAATCACTCCTCTGTGTGTGTGTGTGTGTGTATGTGTGTGTGTGTGTGTGTGTGTGTGTGTGTGTGTGTGTGTGTGTGTGTGTGTGTGTGTGTGTGTGTGTGTGTGTGTGTGTGTGTGTGTGTGTGTGTGTGTGTGTAGGTGTGTAGGTGTGTGTGTGTGTGTGTGTGTGTGTAGGTGTATATGTGTGTGTGTGTGTGTGTCTCTGTGTGTGTCTGTGTGTGTGTGTGTATGTGTGTGTGTGTGTGTGTGTGTGTGTGTGTGTGTAGGTGTGTGTGTGTGTGTGTGTGTGTGTGTGTGTGTGTGTGTAGGTGTGTGTGTGTGTGTGTGTGTGTGCGTGCGTGCGTGCGTGCGTGCGTGCGTGCGTGCGTGCGTGCGTGCGTGCGTGTCAACAGGCAGCAGTGGGGGGTGCAGTTCATTTTAAATCATTCTATCTCTGTTATCCTCAGATGACCTGAGAAAGTACTGAACACAAAACTATATACAACTAGAAAGATGCGGTCGGTAGAGAGCAACACTCTACCTAATAACAACGGTGATGTATTCAGGGGAACCTCTATCTAAAACCATGAAAGAGTAGCACTGCATGTAGGGCTGTACCGAATGTCATTTTTTAACATTCAAAGCTTCTATTGAAGTATTCGAACGAAGCTTTGAATGTCTGTAAAAAAAAAGAAATGTACTTCAAAAAATAATAAGACATTTAAAAAAAAAAATTTCCTCAAACTAAATCCTCAATTTGAATAAAGTGATTAATCTGATTAAATGAGTATTTTTTTAATTAAATCAACTTTATTTAATGAATATAGCATCAGTTTTGTCAACATAAATAATCCAATTAGGGCATGTATAATAATAATATTATAATATTAGTGTAGCATAATCTTTATCTTTATTAGCACACCGCGAGAAGTATTCCTATAATAACGCTATGAACCAGGCTGAATTCATTCGGAAATACCTATTCCAAATGCTATTCATAGGGTTTGACAATAATTACACTAATGTCGCTATTTTACATTTAACACTTTAATCGCCAAGGACGCCTTAACACGTCATTCCCCGCCATGCTAATTCTGCCAATGACGCCATAACACGTCATTGAGATCAATATTTCAAAAATCTGTGATCGCAATCATATTTCTCCTGCGGAGACTTGAGATCTACTGTTGATCCCCTCTCAACTCTCCAACGGTTCAAGAGCGCCATCTGGTGGCCGATCGGCGGATCGCCCAAACCGGAAACAGAAACTGGTGCTCATCCAAATTCGGTCCGATCACTCGCTATAGGTCCCGGGACTCGAGCGCGACACAATGGATAGCGATCCGTTACCAATAACTCGATAAACAACATGATTTGGACGTATATACTATTATACAACCTGGAGATGGATCGCATATTTCAACATCCCATAATAGGAATCTGTTTGCTCCACGCTCATCGCCCAACGGCCCGAGGAGACTGGGGTAAGTTTCAGCGTTTATTTTTACCATGTTCGATACAAACTGCTCTAATGATCATATCACTGACACTACATGAATCATCTAACGTTGGCCATGGAATTATAAACGCCCCCCCCCCCCCCCCCCCATCCGGTCAACATCAGATGATAAGTAGTAACTTCTAGAAGCACGTCCATTTGAATTTTTTTATCTGGCACCGATCGCTATCAAACTGTATTTGATCATCAATATAATGCATTTAGGGCTATAAATCACGTTCTGCAGAATGCTGCAGAAACGATAAAAACATATTTATACTTTAGACCGTATTTTAGTATGAATATGTGAATGAAAAAGTATAACGTTCCTACATCCTGAACGATAGATAATTGACGTTGAATGGGCCATAGTAATGTCAATTTAGCAATACAATTTAAAAAGTTATAGCCCTGCAAAGAAGGTGAACTTCTCCATAGACAAATAGAGCTGGCAGAGGATGGTATAAGGATGTACATAAGTGTGGCAAAGAAAGTGTTAACTATAATGAATTACGGGTCATACAGTACACGTCAGTGTTGAAACTAATGCATGAAACTGATGAAAGCGTATTCCGTCCGTCTGCGGTCTTCATATTCTACCGCTTGGTGACATGTACGCACGGTCTGAGCTGTGCGTAGATCTCAAGCACACGTTCATTTAGATAAATCCCACACTTTGCTTAGAAATGATCGTACGCACGGTTTACGCACATATCTGTGCGTACGCACCATTGATAAATGAGAGCCCAGTAGAGTCGTGGCTGCCTAGTGCCATGGACCACAATAATGGAATTTAATTCAAATTAAATAGTTGTCGTCAACGCGCACAACAGACATCAGGCTGGTATGATGATCAGCTGATTGGATAGATCACAGACACGACCAAACGTATAATCTCCACTGCTGGCACGTTCAGCATGCAGATAACTACTCAAATAAAAAAATCAAATCCAATGTGTAGAGCCCGAGATGGCGAGATCACATGGATTTGTCCCCATGGGCTGTACAAGTCAAGAATAAACATCACAATAGATCAAGAACAAAAACCACCATAAATTCCAAATATGCAACAGTCCCAGACTTTCCCCAATGAAGATAAGGAACAACTCTAAAAACCGACAAAAAACCTAGCAATAGGAAGAAAAAAAGTGTAGAGGCAGCAGCACAGCACAGGCAGTGTGGATGATAGAAACATCAGATGGGCTGTTCAAAGGGGATACTTGGTATGTATATATATGCACAAAATTATAATAACTGCAGACTTAAAACATACTTTACATTTCTAATGGGCATTTTATTTTATATGTCCGTGCTTGTTGTGTTTTTTCAGTTACTGTGAAGCACATTGCATTGAATTGTACAAATTTGACATTAACTCATTCAGCGCCAGCCATTATCTCCATCATTGTAGTCAATGGGCCACGCTTTTAACGAAAGGCATTTTCACTCTGCGTCACGATGTTTGCAGAGCTATATCTATATTCTATATTCTAGCTATGGAGACAATACTATGGCTCACTATCTGTCGTCCAACATGTAAAAAAGAGTAAATTTTTCTATTGTATAGTTTCAGAGTGATCCTGGCTAATTCCTGGAAGCTGAGTTATGGAGCGCTATGTGCATTTTGCGAAAGTCGGCTGGACACGATATTATTTCCAAATCAAAGGTATATAATAGGTATTATGTTTCATCATGAAGGCATCAAAGGGGGGGGGGTCATTTTGTGATGCTCTCTGTCCTCAGCAATGGCATACGTTTTGAATACTACATACTTTGATTGTTGCGATCGATGTGAAATCATTGTAGGATAAAAGTAGGATTGATGTCATATAGTCCTTACCTTTGATAGGAGGTATTGTAAAAAGAATATTCAAATTGTCTGATCGTGATTTCCAGTATTGATGTCCATCCGGTCCTTGACATGAATTAGGACAAACTATGCATGAAGTGTGCTGGACACGTTCCAAAGGGCTTCAATGAAGCCTTTCACTTGCCCGGGTAAACTACACACAGCGGGCGTTAATTAGAGCAATCAGGACAATTTAGAAGAGAGGAAATAGTGAAATATTCCAGGGTGACGGCAGGGCTTTTGCTCCCAGGTGAGAGCAAAAGCCCAAATGTTACAGACAAGCAATACCACATGACCACAAATAACAATTTGACAAACTACATAGACATGAAAATTATTAAATGCAGTACAAACGTTAATAATAATTTGTAAGATAAGAGGGGGGCCTATTATTATAAATGTTGTGAACTATATTGAGCTGAAGTTGCACAGTTTGAGGGAGCCAGCCCAGCAACTGGAAGTGTTGTTTGCCCACATGTGCTCTGGAGGCTAGTCCTAGAGTTAATTGGATGAGTTTGTTCTGGGAAACCTGTAACTTATCTTTTAAAACTTTGGTCAGACCTCCGTACGAAGCAACAAGAAACAAGTGAATTTGCCAGAATGCGAAGACTTTCAGCGTCTGATAAATGTGCTTTTCTGGCCAGAAATGTTGTGAATGTTCTGCCATTCACCTTGCCCATAGTTTTGAGAGCCATGGATTCCCCGCTCAGGCTGCTGTCTAGGTGGCAACTTACACTTGTTTGCCGCAAAAAGCTGGCCCTCGAGATTTATGCTGGGTGGGACCAGCTTCCGCAGCCTGGGTTGGGAACCAAAGATGATGTATTCTGTTTTGGCCATATGCAGAGATAATTTATTGTCAATGAGCCAATGTTTTATGTTAGAGAATTCCTTTCTGAGAGTAGCCTGTAGCTTGTCCACATCCTTATCGGAGGAAAGGATAGCAGATTCATCCGCGTAGAGAAACAGGTTCACATTACAGGCAGCTTGCATATCGTTAATATAAATTAAAAACAATAACGGGCCCAGGACACTCCCTTGAGGGACTCCGCAAGTCATTGGTAAGGCAGATTTGATGGCAGAGTGATGGCCATGGATGTCTGTCAATTGGTCTCTATCGGAGAGAGATAAGAGAACCATTTTAGGCTAACAGGGCTGATACCAAGGGCTGACAGTTTGTTAAAAAGAAGGCTGTGGTTGACAGTGTCAAAAGCCTTTTGAAGGTTAATTAAAATCATACCACAGAGTTTGTCAACATCCATTTCAGCTCTGATAAAATCAGTTAAAAAAAGTAAACAAGAATCAGTGGAATGTGATTTCCTAAAACCTGATTGAAATGTATATAATAATTTTGAGTCTGTAATGTACTCATAGAGCTGCTTGTGAATTACCTTTTCTAAAACTTTGGAGGCGACATTGATAATCGAGATGGGCCTATAATTAGTGGGGTCAGACCTATTCCCTTTTTTAAAAAGGGGGATGACTTTGACATGTTTCTGCTTGTGTTTGTGAGCAGAGTCCCAGAACCAACTGGCTGAGCGGGCATCTCTCTAATGTCTCTCTGTAGGTGAGGGCTTTGTTATGGAGTGTGTCTGGGTCACTTTCTTTTAGATGATTATAGAATTGAAATGCTCTTTTTTGGATTTTGATAATAGTGGGTATCTTCCTAGTTCTGCTCTGCATGCATTATTTGGTGTTTTCCATTGGGTGCGGAGAATGGATTTGCTAAATTATGCATGCTGAGTCTCAATTGGGTGTTTGTCCCATTGTGTGAAGTATTGGTTTGCAAGTGGGCCCCAGACCTCCCATGCAGGAAATGGATTGTATGACGGAGTCTAATATTTTGTGCCAGATTTGAATTGGAATGTCTAGCTTGATGTTCCTTTTGGCATAAAAAGCCTGTCTTGCTTTGTCTCTCAGATTGTTCACAGCTTGGTTGAAGTTCCCTGTGGCACCGATGTTAGGCCGAGATAGGTGTCGTTTTTTGTGTGTTCTAGGGCAATTGTGTCTAGGAGGAATTAGTGTTTGTGTTGTTGTAGGCTCGGCCTTTATTGGAATATCATAACTTTTGTTTTGGTTAGATTTACTGGTCAGTGCTCAGGTCTGGGATAATTTGTGTAGAAGATCAAGGTGCTGCTGTAGCCTTTTGTTGGAGACAGCAGCATCAGACCATCTGCAAACAGTAGGCATTTGACTTCTGTGTTTGCTAGGAGGATGACAGGTGCGGCAGCTTGCTCCAATGTTTGTGCCATTGATGTTATGTTGAAGAGGGTTGGAGTCAAACTGCCCCTATGTCTAACTCTGACGGCTTTGAAGAAAGACGTCTGTGTGTTTTTCCTCAACTGCACAGCACATGTTTGTTGGTGTACATTGACTTTATGGTGTCATAGGTTTTCCCTCCAATGCCACTTTTAATAGGTTGTACAGCAGACCCTTGTGCCAAATCTTGGAAGTCATCTATAAGGCATCTATGTGAATGATCTGAGAGACCCACACTAGGCTGAGGTCAGTGATAAAGTAATCTACTGTACTGTTACCCAGAGATGAGCTGTATTGTGTACCTACCATAAGAGTCCCCTCAGAGCCCTGGGAGCTTGGTGGATGGTACCAGCAGCTCATACTGTAGCCAGTATGACTATTTCCTCTGTGCCATGTCTCTTGTAGGAAGGACCATAATGTCTGTGTTTGACATTTCTGTGATAAAGTCTGGGTTTCTGCTCTTAGTTCCAAGGGCAGTCGACCTCAGACCTTGTATATTCCAGCGTGAGATGGTGAAAGATTTGTATTCCATTATTACAGTGTTATATTCCAGTGGTTTTGTCCTGGACCACAATTGAGTAGAGCTCGCTGATCATCTGATGTGCGGTCAGCTCCCAGGGTGGAGATCTGTCAGGCATGGGGTTGACCTGTACATTTGTGTGGTATGGGGTTGGTGTGTGCTGTGTGTATGTGTGGTGTGGGAATGTGTATTGGGGGGAGCGACAGGTAGGGGAACAGGTAGAATCTGGGGTGTTGCAGCCTCTGCATATGTCCGATATGCTATTTGTGGGGGGGGGGGGGGGGGGGGGGGGGTTGGATCTGGCCTGGGGTGCAGGGTGATCTCTGTTTGTAGCACGTTGTTCTCTGGGTGCAACAGGTCTTCTGGGTGTAGCTCTGGGTGAGCTGTTCGTCCCTCTGTTGCTCCTGTAGGATGTGTTGGGTCTGCGGTTGAGTGTGACATCTTTCAGGGTCTTTGCAAAGTTAGTTAGTTGGACTGTTCTTTTGAAGATACAAACTGTGTTGTACAGGCTGTGCTGGTCCAGGGTGGGGTGGGATGCCAAGTAGATGTTTGACTTCATTGCACAGTCTCTGGAGATTTGTGCATTGATTCTTTGTATGAAGCCAGGGTGGTAATCCCATCTGGGTAACAGTGCCGATATTACTACTTTTGCACTGGGGAATGTTGACTTGGCTTTTTCTATTACTTCCTTGACACCTCCTTGACACCTCCTTGACACCTCCTGCCCCTGTCTGCATTCTCAAGTTATTTGTGCCCGTGTGTATTATGATGTGGCTGGGGGACCCCAGGTGGTTATTTTTGCCTGTGTGTATTATGATGTGGCTGGGGGACCCCAGGTGGTTATTTGTGCCCGTGTGTATGATGATGTGGCTGGGGGACCCCAGGTGTGTATTATGATGTGGCTGGGGGACCCCAGGTGTGTATTATGATGTGGCTGGGGGACCCCAGGTGTGTATTATGATGTGGCTGGGGGGACCCCAGGTCATCTTCTGTCAGTAGCTCTATAGCCCGATTGGTATTCTGGCACTTTAGTTTGTTAGTGAGTCTTGAGTTTGTGCTGCTGGTTGGTTGTCGTCTGAATATTGTTGTTGTGGTCGTGTCTCCATTCTCGAGGGCTGTTCGTTGGTCAGCATTATTGTCTCCTCCAGTTTGCGGGTTAACATCTCCTCTTTGAGTTGATTGGTCTGTTTTGACACCTCTTCTACTCTCTACTCTCTCAGGGATTCCTCTGTGTCTGTGGTTCTGGGTGGGGAGGGGGGGGGGGCGGGGGTATGTAATTAAGTGCTCCATTTAGACTGGCCTGATCTCCATCTGTGAGAACATCTCCTTCAGCTGTCTCATCTCATTGACCCAACACAGTTCTGTTGTTAGTTTATCTTCTGTGTTGTTTAATTGTTCTCGAGTGGGGGTGTTTTCACTGGAGATGGTTTTCTTTAGTGCAATATCTCTGATTCTGGATAAGTATTTTTCAAAGGGACTTGTGTTGCCCTGGGCCATTACTGTTCCTGTATTGTAGAAGTTTACAATCATTTGGTTCTCATCTGTGTTTATTTCCAGTGTATGTGAGACCTTATTTCCCTTTTTAATAGCAGAGGGATGGTGCTCTAGTGTGGCAGCGTGCCATGCCATGAGGTCTTCAGTGTAGGAAATTAGGTTGGATTTGCGTCCAGTGCTTTCAAAGTCTGCAAATAGTTTATCTGGCATGTCCCTTATGTAATCTTCTTTGAACTTTTTCTTGTCTGATTGGCCCTTTAAGGTGATCCGGGTACAGCACTCTGAGAGCTATTGATAATACATCCTACTTTGAATTCACTTTATATATTTACAACTCTACAGTAAGTACTAGATACCTTTAATAAAAAGTCATCCATGAAAATGTTATTTTGATTGTGAGCTAGCCAACTTAAAGATGCTGTAAGTATGGATGCCCCCCGAAACCCGGTTCTAAACGGGAACCGGTACTAAATTAGAAAAAAACTGAGTATTGATAAGCTCCGACGTTATCGGTTTTGTTATCGGTAGCCTACTCGAGAAATTATGGAGTTTTTTTTGAGGAATTTAAACGTCGCAAACTAATCTTGTTGGCCGTTTTCTATATCTCTCCTGCCTCGGTCTCTCTGCCTGCGTGAGGAGCGGGCTGTGCTGTGCTCACACACACACACACACTCACTCACACACACACGGGGCTGTTGTAGGCTACAGTACAGACAGCTCTGCTCTCATCATGGGGGACAGAACGAAACATTCAAAAGTCTGGGTCTATTTTACTAAAGTCGATGCTAACAACGCTCGTTGCCACAAGTGCAACAAGACATTTGCCAGTAATGTATAAGCGCTGGTACTCGTCAATGTGGCTGGCGGGGCGCTAACGTTATTATCCTGAGCTCCGGTAGTCTCTCGAGTAGAGTAATGGCCGACATTCCGGAAGTAAAAAAATTAATGAGAGCTTCCGATCCCAAGTCCATCAGCACTGGCTCCCCACAGGGCTGTGTTCTGTCCCCACTACTATTCTCCCTGTACACCAACAACTGCGTCTCTCTGCACCCCTCGGTCAAACTCCTGAAGTTTGCGGACGACACCACCCTGGTGGGTCTCATATCCAGGGGGGACGAGTCCGCCTACAGGAGGGAGATCGAGAGGCTGCTGAGCTGGTGCAGCTGCAACAACCTGGACCTCAATGCCCAGAAAACAGTGGAGATGGTAGTGGACTTCAGGCGGAAGGCAGCCCCCCCCACCCCGATCATTCTGGGAGGCACCCCGGTGGCCTCTGTGGAGTCCTGCCGCTTCCTCGGCATGACACTCTCCCGGGACCTAAAATTGGAGCTGAACACCATCGCTCTCAATAAAAAGGCCCGGAAGAGGATGTACTTCCTACGTCAGCTGAGGAAGTTCAGGCTGCCGAGGACCATGATGGTCCAGTTTTACACTGCCATCATCCAGTCCATCCTCACCCTCTCCATCATCACCTGGTTCCCTGCAGCCACCGTCAGAGACAAGGCCAAGCTGCAGCGGGTGATTCGCTCGGCGGAGAGGGTGATCGGCTGCCCCCTTCCCTCCCTCGAGTCCCTACATTCCACCAGGGCCTTGAGGAGGGCGAGGAAGATCATGGCAGACCCCGCCCACCCGGGTCACAACCTCTTCAACATGCTCCCCCACGGCAGGCGGCTACGGCTGCCCAAGACACTAAAGACTGAGTTTCTTCCCCTCAGCAGCTCGCCTGGTAAACGAGTCAGGTGTCCCCCTGCCCCCCCCCCCCCCTCTATGGCGAGCTGCTAGGGCTGGACTTCTGGACTTGAACTTTGTGTTGCACTGTATCCATGTCCCCAACCACCGCACTTTCACAGTCTTATTGTTGTCTCACTGTTCTGTCCTGTCTTGCACTTTACTTAAAATTATTTATTTACTGTTGTATTGTTCTTAATTGTGGAAAAAGTATGCACTGTAATGCCAAAACACGTTCCATTTTGTACCTGTATGAAATGGCGAATAAAGTAATCTGAATCTGAATCTGAATCTGGTAAGAAGAAGAGGTGGGTGCAAGCGGTGTGACGTAATTGGCAGAATAGACTGTCAATCAAAATAGTATTGTATGACTCCAACTTTTTTATCTTACATTTGTTGTTAATTATAAAAAGTCTATAATTCAGACACATTTAAAACATTGCTGCTGCTGTTGCTGCTGAATAAATAATATTTATTTATATTTATATAGTTATATAAAAGAATAATAAAGCAATGTCGATTCTGTTCTTTAATACATATTTTTTTTCTTGTAAAATAATCAAAAATAATCGATAAGAGTATCAATAAAGTACCGAACCGTTAAGCAGTATCGATAAGAGTAGTAGTATCGATAAAATCCATCCCTAGCTGTAAGTGGTATTTCCTTGTTAAAATAAATGCTAAATAGCTCTACATTCTGACAGCCAGCACTGATATAGAGTGTCTGGTCAGTAACATGAGTCTCCCAGTCCCTTAGCTCTGCAGTAAACTGAAAATACATTTGCTGGTATCCCTTCCCATTGTATCCAATCAGGAGAGAAACCTAGATATTTATTTTCCCTTTTTCATGAAATCTTGCTAAGCCAAATTAGCTTACTGTTATGTTCCGCCTGGTCCTGCCCTCTTCCCCCCTCTTATTCCTGGACTTATCCCCCCACCTATGCATGGAATACCCCCCCGCCTTCTCATGGACAATTCCCCTCAAATCCTCCACTCATTCATGGTCATCTTACCCCGCCCTATCTTGGCCAATTCCCATCACCTACCCTTGGACTACCCTCACTGGTGCACACCCTCCTTGTGCACTGGTATATGTTTCTATCTTCCTCTGTGTCCTTGATCCCATTTTACTGTATCCCCTCTTACTGTGTCTCCCAGTGTGCCTGTTGCCCTTTGTGTTCCCCTGTCTGTTTTAGGTTCTTAGTCCCTTGTATTGTGTTATCCGTTTAGTCTTAGTGTATTGTGTTATGTTCCCAGTGTGTTTAGTCTTGTCTTATATTTGTTATTTAGTCTTTTGTGTCACTTTATTCTGTCAGTCTGTATCCCCTCCCAGGTGTGTCTCGTTGCCAATCAACCCTCATGTGTCAATTACCTTGTGTATTTAAGTTCTGTGTTTCCTTGTCTCCTTGTGGGTTCATTGCTTTAGCTGTTGTATTTTGCTGTTCGTGTTTCTGTCAGATGCTATTAGTTCCTGGCCTATTGGTCCCTGTGTTAGTAAGTGTTTGCCTGTGTTAGTTTTGTGCCTTGTATTACATTTTTCCCTTTTCCAGTTTTTACTGAGGGGTTTTGTTTTTGTGTATTGAAGTTTGTTTGGTCTAGTGTTTTTGTTTATGGTGCCTTTGTTTAATGAGTAAAGCGCTCTGTTTGAATCAGTACCCGCCGTGTCCTGCCTGCTTCCTCCTTGTCCTGTCTGCTACTGGGTCCTATCACCACTAATCCCTAACACTTACTGCACTTTTACTTGTTTCAAGCTCATACTTAAAACTAGTTTTTGTCAGACACTTTTTGCAGTGAGAGTGATCTATTCTGATTGGCTAAAGTGAGAGTAGTTTCCAGATTTTTTTTGTTGCTGTGTACTGTGTAAAAGAATACCACTTACAGCAACTTCAGGCCCATCAGTGCAGCCAAACCCGGACCAGCGGCCAAGGCTATGTTCACCCTGCAAGCTTTAATGATCAATTATGATTTATTGCTTTGATGATTAATTGTTTTGTTTGGCTGTTCAAATTATTTCTTAAATGTGGACAATATCAGATTCCAGTGTGAACTGATCACGCTCCTGGAACTGACCCGCATATGCAAATTAAATTAACATGGAATTTGTATTCAAACAAATCTGTAGCTGATTTAGGACCACATATGAAATTGGCCCAAATCAGAATTGGAAAAAGTCAGATTCAATGTGTCCTAGTCACACTGTTATGAAAATAATCCCAGGTCTGTTATGCACCTAGCGGTGATAGTGAATACATACACCACTCGCTCCCTGAGTAAACAGCCTTGCAGTGCCTTGTAAACATGACACTCTCTCATGTAAGAGTTGAAATGTTATTATAAATGTTACTGTACAATGATAGATACAGTAAATTGCAAATATGCAACATAGAAAAACCGAGAAATCAACCAACCTGGTCCACTACAGAAAACAGAAAAAATAGCATGGGGAAAAATAAGAGAATGATATTAAAGAGGACAACAAGTCCAGCACACCCTAACCATCTCCAAGGGACACTGTTCCATGTAGGTAGGTAGGTAGGTAGGTAGGTAGGTAGGTAGGTAGGTAGGTAGGTAGGTAGGTAGGTCGGTCGGTCGGTAGGTAGGTAGGTAGGTAGGTAGGTAGGTAGGTAGGTAGGTAGGTAGGTAGGTAGGTAGGTAGGTAGGTAGGTAGGTAGGTCGGTAGGTCGGTAGGTCGGTAGGTCGGTAGGTAGGTAGGTAGGTAGGTAGGTAGGTAGGTAGGTAGGTAGGTAGGTAGGTAGGTAGGTAGGTAGGTAGGTAGGTAGGTAGGTAGGTAGGTAGGTATAGATAGATAGATAGATAGATAGATAGATAGATAGATAGATAGATAGATAGATAGATAGATAGATAGATAGATAGATAGATAGATAGATAGATAGATAGATAGAACCCACCTCAGTGTGAACTGTTGCACGGCAGAATCTGTCTTCATGAACACTCCAAACGAGACCGTCCTACCGAGCCGGACCGGATTCGGCGGCACCAAGACCTCCACGTTCTCATCCAGCCTCAGCCGCTCTCCTTTGGGCAACACCGAGCCCATGACGAGCGCCACAGAGCCAACCTTCTGCATGTCCTGAAGACCCCCGTCTGCCTGGGGGCTCCACTGTCCAAGGCCCCCGAGGCCAACCGGTGCTTGGTTGACACTCTGGGCCCTCCAGGGTTCGTTGACACTTGGAGGACACTCCTGACCGGGCCCTTCTATCTGAACCACGGAGAAGTACACCTCGAGCCCCGCCAAGGATGGCTCCAGGGGTCTTTTCCGGGTCGTCGGGGGGTTGAACCACACAGGGGGGAGTTCCAGGCGGACGACGCACATCCCGGGGCTTCCCACCAGACGGCAGCCCGCCGAAGGAGCGGTCTCGCCAGGGTCACGGATGGCCAGGGCTCTGATGCAGGGCAGGAGGGCCGGAGGAGGGGGGTCGGGGTCGTCCCAACGTCTCCCCGCCAGGTAGAACAATACCTGGTGGGATAATGAAGTGTTGTATAGTTGATAATAGAATATAATAGAATTTAATGGAAAGTGGAATGGAAGAGAAGAGAAGAGAAGAGAAGAGAAGAGAAGAGAAGAGAAGAGAAGAGAAGAGAAGAGAAGAGAAGAGAAGAGATGATGAGAGAAGAGAAGAGAAGAGAAGAGAAGAGAAGAGAAGAGAAGAGAAGAGAAGAGAAGAGAAGAGAAGAGAAGAGAAGAGAAAAGAGAAGAAAAGAGAAGGAATAGAAGAGAAGAGAAGAGAAGAGAAGATAAAAGAGAAAAGGATAAGATGAGAGAAGGAAGATAATAGAAGCGAAGAGGAGAGGAGATGATATGAGAAGAGAAGAGAAGAGAAGAGAAGAGAAGAGAAGAGAAGAGAAGAGAAGAGAAGAGAAGAGAAAAGAAAAGGAGAGAAAACTAGAGCTAAATTAGATTCATAAATTTAATTTGTAAGAAAATAAATTTGTATAATGTTGTTGCCCGTTTGATGGATATAAGTACAATTCTAACCTAATGGCTGAATATATCCCCAGGTGAATGCATTATGAAATATTTTCAGCACGATGAAATGGGTTCAGGGAGACTGAAATAGTTTCTCTGTGATGACAACATTTTAGTATTCTAAAAAGTTAGTAAGCTATAGTCGTTATCAGTAGCCTTAACATTAAAAATGATGTCTAGTAATATTAAGAACAAAAATTCACCCCTCCCCACCAAGCGCAGACAAATTACTATATATTGTGGAAGTGAATCAATGAGACGAGCAGACGGAGTATCGAGTCTCTGAACTTTACTTCCAAACAAATCCAACAGAACCAAGGTACAGCCACACCCTTAAGTCAACTCCCTCCTGTCACTCAATCAGTGTCCATTCTGAAGTGAGACACCTCCATCTAGTGTCCACCACACAGGCCCCCCCCGAACATTCAGAATTGACATTCAGTGCAACACCAAACAAACGGAACTGAACACAACAAACCCCCAAAAACAGTGCACCCAGTGTCTTCAGTCCCTTTTAGGAGGTCTGACCACGCGGCCATAACGACTGTATTTAACAGTCACAGGGAACGTGGAAGGGGAAAGGGTAAGGGTAGGGGCAGGGGGCCGTCCCCGCCGCCGCAGAGGCTTCGTCGGTGGAAAGGTAGGGGTAACAACGGCCGGAGGGCATGGGACAGGGGAAAACTTGGGTGGCCGGCCCCGGCGCCGGGGCTGAGCCAGCTCCACCGGCCCATTTGGGACCACATGAGCAGGCTTAAGACGATCGACTGAGATCTGCTCCTTATTCCCCCCCATGTCCACCACAAAGTACTTGGGGCCCGGCTCGAGGACGCGGAAGGGCCCGTCATAGGGAGCCTGCAGTGGAGAACGGTGGGCATCATGACGGATGAACACATACCTCGCAGTCATCAGGTCCTTAGGAATGTAGGACTGGGGAAGGCAGTGATGTGTGGGAACTGGGGCAAACACCCTCGCTGCGTCCTGGAAGGCAGATCGGTGAGCTGTAGTGGACCAAGGGGCAGAGGAACCAGGAAGGAACTCCCCTGGGACCCTCAGCGGTTGACCAAAAACCAATTCGGCTGAAGAGGCCTGCAGGTCTTCTTTAGGGGCAGTACGCAGGCCCAACATGACCCACGGAAGACGGTCGACCCAGTTGCCATCTGTGAGCGTGGCCCGGAGAGCGGCCTTCATGGATCTGTGAAAACGCTCACACATGCCGTTGGCCTTTGGGTTGTATGCTGTGGTACGATGGAGTTTCACCCCAAGTCTCTCAGCCACGGTGCTCCACAGCTCAGAAGTGAACTGGGATCCCCTGTCCGAAGTCAGGTCCAATGGCGTGCCAAACCGAGTGACCCAGCCGAAGATAAACGCCCGAGCCACCTCCGCAGCCGTTGTTGATGACAGGGGAACAACCTCCGGCCACCTGGTGGTCCTGTCCACCATAGTGAGGAGGTGTGTGAAACCCTGAGACGGGGGAAGTGGGCCCACCAGGTCCACGTGGACATGGTCAAACCGCCTCTCTGGAATGAGAAACGGCTCCAGGGGGGCCTTAGTGTGACGATGTACCTTGGCACGCTGGCACGCCACACAGGAGGCCGCCCATACTTTGACGTCCTTCCTAAGGCCCGGCCAGACGAACTTGGCCGCTACCAGCTTGACCGACGCCTTTACCCCAGGGTGTGAAAGGGCATGAATGGTGTCAAATACCCGGTGGCGCCAGTCAGTTGGAACCATGGGGCGGGGCTGGCCAGTGGAGACGTCACAGAGGAGCGTGGCGCCGCAGTCGTGAAACACCACATCCTCAAGTCGAAGTCCTGTCACAGCCGTCCTGAACGCCTGAAGGTCTGAGTCGGTGAGCTGGTCAGCAGCCATGGCAACATAGTCGATGCCCAGGTGCACAGGACTGACGCGCGCCCGGGAGAGGCAGTCCGCCACCTGGTTGTCTTTACCGGCTACATGCTGGATGTCGGTAGTGAACTCCGATATGGCGGAAAGTTGGCGCTGCTGCCGCCCCGACCATGGCTCTGTGGTCTTGGCCATGGCAAACGTTAGGGGCTTGTGGTCGACAAAAACTGTGAACTTGCGGCTCTCCAGCAAGAACCTGAAGTGACGTATGGCGAGGAAGAGGGCCAGGAGCTCCCTGTCGAATGTACTATACTTCCTCTCGTTGTCGCGCAGCTTCCTACTGAAGAAGGCCAGAGGCTGCCAGGCGCCAGCCACCCACTGCTCGCACACCGCACCTACTGCATAATCGGAGGCATCGGTGGTGAGGGCTATAGGAGCAGCAGGAGATGGGTGTGCCAGCATGGCAGCGTTGGCAAGGGCAGCCTTAGAGCCCTCAAATGCCTGGACCCGCTCCGGGGACCAGCCCACGTCATCGTTGGCTCTCTTCCCCTTCAACGCCTCGTACAGAGGTCTCATCAGGTGAGCCGCATGGGATATAAACCTATTGTAAAAATTAACCATCCCCAGGAACTCCTGGAGAGGTTTGATGGTGAGGGGGCGGGGGAAAGTAGCAATTGCCTCCACCTTGGCGGGTAGAGGAACAGCCCCCTGGGAAGAGACATGGTGGCCCAGGAAATCCATGGCCGGCAGGCCAAACTGACATTTGGCCGGGTTCACGATCAGCCCATGCTCGTTGAGCCGCTCGAACAGTTGACGGAGATGTCCCCGATGCTCCTCCACCGATGCACTGGCTACCAGGATGTCGTCCAGATAAATAAACAAAAATGACAGGCCTCGCAGCACAGAGTCCATCAGCCGCTGGAATGTTTGCGCTGCCCCTTTAAGGCCGAATGGCATGCGCAGGAATTCAAACAGACCAAACGGGGTGATAATGGCAGTCTTGGGCACGTCGAGCGGATGGACCGGCACCTGGTGGTAGCCACGCACCAAATCTATTTTAGAAAAAATGGTGGCGCCCGCCAGGTGGGCAGAGAAATCCTGGATATGTGGCACTGGGTACCGGTCATGAGTGGTGATGTTATTTAGGCGACGGAAATCACCACACGGACGCCACTTCCCGTCCGCCTTGGGGACCATGTGTAGTGGGGAGGCCCAAGGACTGTTGGACCGGCGCACAATGCCGAGCCGTTCCATTGTGGCAAACTCCTCCCTGGCTATTGCCAGTTTAGCAGCATCCAGGCGGCGCGCCCGTGCATAAACTGGCGGGCCCACCGTTGGGATGTAATGTTCCACCCCATGCTTGGCGACAGAGGCAGAGAAAGTGGGGACAGTCAGAGCAGGAAACTCAGCGAGGAGGCGCTGGTACATATCGCCTGTGGCGAGCATATTGGCCAGGGCAGGCGGCCCCGGCCCCCCCAGTGTGCAGGGGTATGTGTCAAAGGACACAGAGCCAATCAGCCTACGGTTCGCAACGTCCACTAACAGTCTGTGAGCACACAAAAAATCCGCGCCCAGTATAGGCACCGACACTGAAGCAATAATAAATTCCCAGCTAAACTGCTGTCCATGTAAACACATAGTCACGTACCTGGTGCCAAACGTACGGATGGAAGTCCCATTAGCCGCGTCCAGGGGTGGTCCATGACCGTTTCCCAAGGCGTCCGTGGCCGACGCAGGCAGGATGCTGCTCTGGGCGCCAGAATCCACCAACAGACGCCTTCCAGACAACGTGTCCTCGATAAACAACAGCTCGTTGATATTGACGCCAGCGCTCATAGCCGCTAACGAGCGCCGGCTCTCGCGTTTCCCTGGTTACCAAAGGTGCATGGTGGAACACAGCTCTTCGCTTTGTTGCCAAAACGGCGATGATAATAACAAAGCCCTCTATCATCCCTCTGTGTCTGATCCCTGCGATCAGCCACCCGATCAGACACAGCAGCCACACAGTACTGACGGGAGGCCAGTAGTATTCTGTCCGCCTCCTCTGCCAATCCCCGGTAATCCTTGGTGCGCACGAGAGGCGAGCTGGCCAGAGCCGTGCGCACCGGAGTCGGGAGTTGACGCAGGAACAGCTGCACAAAAATAAACGTAGCGTCACCTGAACCAAGCAGTGCTAGCATGTTCTCCATCAGTTCTGTTGGTTTACTGTCCCCCAATCCGTTGAGGGACAATAGGCGCTCCGCGCGCTCTGCATCTGACAGCTGGAAAATGCGCAACAGCTGTTCTCTGAGCGCGTCATATTTGCCGGCTGCTGGCGGCTCTCTCAGGCATCCCATCAGCCGGCGTGTAGTGGAGGAATCCAATGCCGCCACAACATGGTAATATTTCGTCTCATCCGACGTTATTCCGCGGAGGTGAAATTGTGCCTCGATGTGCTGAAACCACGGGGCCGGGTCATGCTGCCAAAACTCTGGCAACTTGACTGTAGCTGCATACACTGCGGGAACCACAGCCGGTGGATTCTCGTTATTGCTCATATTTCACACGTCAGGGTCACCACTGTGGAAGTGAATCAATGAGACGAGCAGACGGAGTATCGAGTCTCTGAACTTTACTTCCAAACAAATCCAACAGAACCAAGGTACAGCCACACCCTTAAGTCAACTCCCTCCTGTCACTCAATCAGTGTCCATTCTGAAGTGAGACACCTCCATCTAGTGTCCACCACAATATATTTAAATGGTAAAAAAAATCATGTATTCCAAATGTCTCACATGCACAGCAATAATACGTTTATCCCTGATGATAAGTTGTACAGCAGTCATCAAGATGTGATTCAAATCCCAGAATTATTGGTCACAGGCCACCTGCCTGTTACTGTTCCGCAACTGTAAGTTACTTTCGGGGTAGGCCTGATTGGCCCCGACAGGCACGTGACAGGCGCGGCCACGCCCCGCGGCAGCCTCAGGACGCGCAACTTTCTCTGCCGCGCGGCACGCTCCGCGGCAGCATCATGTAGATTATGTAGCAGTAATACGCCCTTTTTCACTATCCAGAAATAGCTCAATTGGCAGCGCTGCATTGGTGTGGATCCTACAGTCCGTTGCTGGCAAGTTTGATTCCCTTCAATTTTTTTATTTTTTTTTTAACATGCATTCGTTCGCCGTTAAGTTTAGGCATGTTAACTTTAAGCATTGTTTCGGAGTTGGTTAAGGTTAGGCATTGTTTCGGAGTTGGTTATGGTTAGAAGGGTTAAGTTTAGGCGCTGTTAAGGAGCTGGTTAAGGTTAGAGTTTGTCTTAGAGAATGGCAATATTCTTTCGGAGTTGGTTATGCCTTATGGTTAAGGTTAGGCATGGTTAAGGTTAAGGTTAAAGTGGAAATGAAGCAGTGAGCAATGTGATCCTAGTTTGTTTGTTGTGTACCTTGTGTAAGACAGGGTTCTATAATCAAATGTGAAATCTATCTTATTTGTCTGAAAAATCAAATATAATATCCCTGTTTTCAACATGGGCGCCGCCATTTTGTTGCTGACGTCATGGCTGACGTCATGCCACTGGTTGGGTGTATACACGGCTGGTTAGCTGCCTATAGTGAATGGGTCAGTCAGTAAATAAAATGTTGCCTACAAAACAACGGGACCGCGGTGGTTCTGTTTGTATTGCTCCTGGCTGTTCAAACTAATTTTACCATGTGAGAGAGAGGAAAGTTGGTTAATTTCCACAAACTACCAGTGAAAAAAACAGTGTTGTCACGTTGGCTCAGGCTGGCTGCACTCAGGCGGCGCGACCAGCCTGTTGGACAGGGAAGGAGGATCTGCAGCGAACACTTCATTGCCTCGGATTATGTTGTTGGGGGTGGGATGTTTGTCCAGAAGACCACTAATCAGCTGAAGCCGGACGCGGTTCCCTCAGTCTTCGACAGACAGACCGGCGTTAGCTCTCGGGAGCGATCGCTAGCTAGTTGGCACCAGCCGGGGACCGGAGTTAGCTCTCGGGAGCGATCGCTAGCTAGTTAGCACCCGGGAGCGTCGCGGAGCATTCAGCCTGCTGGCTACCTAGATCCACTTCAACCAGCCGAGCGTCGGGAGCTCCAGCAGCTTGTTGATGTGCTAATAGCCTGGAGCCAGCTACCGTTAGCTTGCCGAGGCTATTAGCACACCGACAAGCTGTGTAGCCAGCTACCGTTAGCTTGCAGAGGCTCCAGCACACCGACAAGCTGTGTAGCCAGCTACCGTTAGCTTGCCGAGGTTCCAGCACACCGACAAGCTATGTAGCCAGCTACCGTTAGCTTGCCGAGGTTCCAGCACACCGACAAGCTGTGTAGCCAGCAGGCTGAATGCTCCGCGACGCTGGTTGAAGTGGATCTAGGTAGCCAGCAGGCTGAATGCTCCGCGACGCTCCCGGGTGCTAACTAGCTAGCGATCGCTCCCGAGAGCTAACTCCGGTCCCCGGCTGGTGCCAACTAGCTAGCGATCGCTCCCGAGAGCTAACGCCGGTCTGTCTGTCGAAGACTGAGGGAACCGCGTCCGGCTTCAGCTGATTAGTGGTCTTCTGGACAAACATCCCACCCCAACAACATAATCCGAGGCAATGAAGTGTTCGCTGCAGATCCTCCTTCCCTGTCCAACAGGCTGGTCGCGCCGCCTGAGTGCAGCCAGCCTGAGCCAACGTGACAACAACACTGTTTTTTTCACTGGTAGTTTGTGGAAATTAACCAACTTTCCTCTCTCTCACATGGTAAAATTAGTTTGAACAGCCAGGAGCAATACAAACAGAACCACCGCGGTCCCGTTGTTTTGTAGGCAACATTTTATTTACTGACTGACCCATTCACTATAGGCAGTGTACCAGCCGTGTATACACCCAACCAGTGGCATGACGTCAGCAACAAAATGGCCGCGCCCATAATGCTAAATGCTTCAGAAATGCACACAACAAATCGTTTTTTCTTAGAAACTGCTTATTTTTATAACGTGATTTCTTCTGTGGCTTATCTAAATACTAATGTGATGCTATGAATATGTATTTATCGCACTGCTTCCTTTCCACTTTAAGGTTAGGCATAGTTTCGGAGTTGCTTAAGGTTAAAGGGTTAAGTTTAGGCGCTGTTAAGGAGCTGGTTAAGGTTAAAGTTTGTCTTAGAGAATGGCAATATTCTTTCAGAGTTGGTTATGCCTTATGGTTAAGGTTAGGCATGGTTAAGGTTAAGGTTAAGGTTAGGCATAGTTTCGGAGTTGCTTAAGGTTAAAGGGTTAAGTTTAGGCGCTGTTAAGGAGCTGGTTAAGGTTAGAGTTTGTCTTAGAGAATGGCAATAGACAGCCTATTTCCGCGCGACAGCTCTCAGCAGCCTCGTTGCGCGTCCTGAGGCTGCCGCGGGGCGTGGCCGCGCCTGTCACGTGCCTGTCGGGGCCAATCAGGCCTACCCAGGAAGTAACTTACAGGTGCGGAACAGTAACAGGCGGCCCACCTACAGCTACCCCAAAACGCTGCTGCTAGATTGCTCACAGGTACTCAGAAGAGAGCTCACATCACCCCTGTTCTTGCTCCCGGTGCGCTACAGGATAAATTTCAAGGTTCTCGTATTAGTTTATAAAGCCCTAAATGGTAAGGCCCCTGTTTACCTAGCAGACCTCCTCACCCCCTATACCAGGGGTCGGCAACTTGCGGCTCCGGAGCCGCATGCGGCTCTTTAGCCAATCAGCTGCTGCTCCCTGGCCAAAAAAAGAATATATATATATATATATATATATATATATATATTCTTTTTCTATATATATATATATATATTTTTTAACTTTTTTTCCATTTTCTTTGACATGACATACAACTAGACACACAAACATTATCAGTAAATATCCACAATAAATCACAGGACTATACAGTCCAGTATTTGAATCAATATAAATGTAGGTTACGAGATATATACATAATATAATAATACTTACAATACAATACAATACATACATATGCTCTTGCTCGCTTTTAACTTTTTTTTCTTTAACTTTTTTTTTTCATCTCTTATTTTGGAGATCGGTGTCATACTGTGGCACTGAAATTAAAAAATATTTCATCAACTCTACAGTATGTCACACCCCGCGCCTCTCCCTGCCATCTGCAAATGGCTAATCTTGAGTTTCTGACCCCCCAGTAAGCTAACGATGGATAAATCCAAAAAAAGGAAAGTCTGAGGAAAATAGAGGGTTTAATTCAGTGGGGACAGATTAATTTGCTTTCACGACTAACGATGCAGGCTTACCTGTATGCCTGATATGTGGTGAGAAATTTGCGAACAACAAAAAAATTAAAATGTATTTGATAGATTTTCCACAAATAAGGGAAGGACTCAAATAGAGCTGCATAGTTCAGGGTTTTATTTCAAAGTAGGTCTACACATGGTAGTCTTTTTTCAAAGTGGACTACTTTTTATTTTATAAATGTTCCACAAATAAGGGAAAGACTCAAATATACCTGCATAGTTCAGGGTTTTATTTCAAAGTAGGTCTACAGATGCCAGTGTTTTTTCTCCTCTTCTGTGTTTTATTTCAAAGTAGGTCTACACATGGTAGTCTTTTTTCAAAGTGGACTACTTTTTATTAGCATACTACTTGTTTTATGCTAAATGTGGGGTATGCTTGGGGATAACTATACTGTATATAAAATGTTATACACTGTGTTATCTTCATTTTAAGGGTAAATTGGTTTTGCGGCTGCAGAGGATTTTATTTTGTGGGGGGGGGGGGGGGGGGGGGGGGGGGGGGTGGCTCTTTTGATAGTAAAGGTTGCTGACCCCTGCCCTATACCACCTCAGGGCCCTCAGATCGGCTGGTAAGGGTCTTCTAACTACCCGGTCCAATTTCAAGTCCAGGGGGGGGGGGGGGGGGGGGGGGGGGGGGGTGCTTTTGCTGTCGCAGCCCCTGACCTCTGCCCCCTCCATCGAGTCTTTTAAATCTAAACTCAAAACTCATCTATACTCCCTAGCTTCCCTGACTCATTCCTTGTTTGTTTTGACGTGTTGTTCTGTTTCTTTGTATATCCGTTGGTTGTTTATATTTTCTATACATTTTATACTTTAGGAGCACTTTCTTTTTTCTTTTTTTTTTGCTCTGCGACTTACTGTGAAGCCCTTTGGTTGACAAGTGTCATGTCTAAATGTGCTATACAAATAAATTGTATTGATGATTGATTGATTGATGGTGGAAAAACACTGTAAAATTAAAGAAAATAAATATTTAAGCAAGCTTATAAGCTTCTGAGGCTTACAAGAAAAAGAATGACAGAAAAAGAAAAGGAAGAAAGAAAGAAAATTTGTCTTACCTGTATCCACGGCCGTGTGGAACCAACTCTAGCCGTTACCACATGACCTTTGACCTTCCAATTCAGGGTCACCTGGGTGGCTGTCGCTAGGAGACGAGGGGGGGCGGGCCCCTGCAGAAGCTCCAATGGAATTGGCTGCTCTGTGCTCAGGTTGCCGTAGCTACAGTTGACGGACGGCAGGGAGGAGGCAGGGCCTCCGACACCGGCCTCTGGTTGGTGAAGGAAGAAGGGCTCCGTGCGAGACGATAGGCTGCCGTTACGCATCACTTCCTGGTTTGCCTCTCGCAGAAAGTAGGCGGAGTCGGCCCCTATGAGCTGGCACTGGACGGGGAGGTAGGTGGGGAGGGAGGAGGAGAAACGACTCTGGGAGGAGGAGTCTGCACCCCCTCCTGCTCCTCCTATGGCTCCTGCTCGGGCTGTCAGAAACTGAAAAGAGAGAGAGAGAGAGAGAGAGGAGAGAGAGAGAGAGAGAGAGAGAGAGAGAGAGAGAGAGAGAGAGAGAGAGAGAGAGAGAGAGAGAGAGAGAGATGGAGAGAGAGACACAGAGAGAGAGAGACAGAGAGAGAGAGAAAGAGGAGTGAGGGAGATATATTTCCATCAACACACTGAGACATGTAAGGACAGATGACAGTTCAACTTGACTTTACTTTACTAAGTAGTTTCAGTCACTAGAGCGCCACCAAAACAATGTGTTTACATAGAAACACTGCATCATCGAACATAGTTCAGATCAACCTGTAAAACTAGGCATTGTAGGTCAAATATGACTAGAAAAATGTTGTATCAAATTAGCTTAACACTCTGGGAGAGGTGTTTTTGGCCACCATCTAGGCTAGCTGGTCCGTATCCACGTCCATGCATTTGTGCTAAGCTAGGCTACTTTGCAGCCGGATAGCTTTCTACTGAACGCACAGAGAGGAAATTGGTATCTATCTCCTCGTCTGACTCTGGAGAAGATGCTAAGTGCATTTCCCATAATCTCAGCGGGTTCCTTTAACAACTGAATTGTCAAACAAACACAAAAGGCATCCGACCCGTGTGCCAAAACGTTTCATCTGGTGTATAATGAACACACGGCAAGAACAGCCGTCTGCAACAGCAACAACACACACACACACACACACACACACACACACACACACACACACACACACACACACACACACACACACACACACACACACACACACACACACACACACACACACACACACACACACACACACACACACACACACACACACACACACACACACACACACACACACACACACACACACACACACACACACACACACACATCACAGAATTATCTCACACATGAATAAATATACATTATATATTATACCATGGGTCTGGGTGAATACTCGATTCTGATTGGTTGGTAGGGTCCATTAATAGTTGTGCCGGTTGTGTGGATATTGTGTGGATATTGTGCCATCTGACCATTCACCTCTTAAACAGCATATCTCAGTCAGACATTGAACGCTATTAAAGACACCCTTCAACTTACAGCTCTTACTTCACTGACTGCCTTTAAGAATATACTCAACACGCTCTTAGGCCCTGTCCACACGCGGGGTGTTATGTAACCGAGCCTTAATGTGCACGGTTGCACTGTTCGCCCACACGCAACAGGGGTGTTGGAACACTGCAACCGTGGTCTTTGAAACCGGAGTCCAGGGTGAAGTTTTGCGCGCAACCCGGTTGCAGTGGTTGCGTGTGGACATAGAAACCGAGGTTATTCCCAGTGTTTACAGCAGAGCTGTCCCAAGTAGCGTTATATGAAAATGATTGTAACAAACTTTTGTTCGAAACGTATCGTCTGTGTTGAAGAGTGTTGTGATCGACTGATTATGTCTGTTGTCGCATTCCTGATTTTACGATGAATTGAAAATGGGGGACCCTGATGTAAACAAGACGAAAGTCTTTCTCTGGTCTGCATCCCCTTAACAATTGTATGTATTGAGCTGTACTGTACTGTACCCATTCTGCAATCTGTTAATAAAGTTTTCAATCAATCAATCAAACCTGACGCTGAGTAAACCTGAAGCTGCGGTTAAACTAAGCTCACGTGTTGTCAAGTTATTGTTATAAGGAACCCAGTCCAAACTATAACAGTCTGCATCCCCTTAACAATTGTTTGTATTGAGCCGTATTGTATTGTACCCATTCTGCACTCTGTTAAATAAAGTTTTCATTAATTCATTCTACTAGCATTAACGTTATTACTTTATTATTACGTTAGCACGTAAGCTAACAAAATCTGCGATCTTTTTGTGAGACTAAACTCCGCTCTTGGTGGTAAATTGTGTTGATGTTGGTTTTGTTTCATCAACAAATGAGGCAGAACACACAGTGAATGTATCCTTTTTTGTTTATTGCACGTTGTTCTAGCTGCAAACTGTAGAATTGTTTGGCTGTGAGCAAGGAGGGATGCTATTGTTCCAGGCTTCAGTTCTGTTTCCGGTATTAACTCTAAACCCTTCTGATTGGTTGAAATGGCCTTCATGTCCGAACTACATCGTCACCTACTGCTTTGGCATTGTACTACATGTATATACGTCACTCAGTGCGGGGTTTAAACCACGTCGTGTGGACAGAGTTTATTTTTTTTTGAATAATACAAAAAAGAAAACAGTGTCAAAAATACCCGTGATCGTGTGGACTGGGCCTTAGTAGATCCATCCTGCTCTTTTTGTTTTTTTGTTTAACCTTTATTTACCCAGGGTAGGTTCGCTGAGCACAGATGCTCTTTTTCAGCTACGCCCTGCTTCACATTCACACAGTTCCATTCATACCTGGGAGCTGCCCAGTACAACCACAGTCTGACACCGTTGGCCACTGGGCAACTCCACTGGAGCAGTTGGGGGTTAAGTGCCTTGCTCAAGGGCACTTCAGCGGCAGATTTTTCCTGCCGGTCCCGGGCATCGAACCGGCGACCTTTCGGTCACAAACCCGCTTCTCTAACCATTAGGCCACCGCTGCCCTCTTGCTGATACCCCAGTTTCACACTTGCATACCCTCTCACACACAACATACAAGCACTTATTCATCTTCATACTCGCACCTAGACACACGCATCTGTTTGCATACACATGCTTGTGCGCACACACACACACACACAGACACACACACACACACACACACACACATACACATACTTTCACCCCCCCCCTCCTACTGAACTGAACAACAGCTTTAGTCGTCAGAGCAGAATCATATCAACAGTCTCTCTCTCAAAGCTCTTGTTCCTTTTATTGGCAATAATTCAAGATCAGCAACATTACAGCGAACACAATCATCTAATAGAAATACCAAAAATGTTAGATACAGGAAACACATATCTGTGAAATAAACAATATGCAAGATCCATCTTGATACATTTCATTTCCTGGAGGCGTATGACAAGCCAAAATGGTCAAATTACATCATTCATATGCGCAAGAATATTCTACCCACCAAACAACGCTGTCCATGGTTCTGAAAAAACAGCATGCTATATCATGTCCTCTCATCTCCCCTCCCCTCCTCTCCCCTCCTCTCCTTATAATTTAGATAGCTTTAGAGTATTTAGCAGTCAATATACAGGACAAGGGAGTCCTGTATGGGACAAACCAATTTCCAACAAATATACAGGATGACCTTGCTAATTCGGGACAGTTGGCAACCCTACCTAATAGGTAATTCCAACCAAACTGTCTGATCACCACTCTAAATGTGACTATAGGCTACATAATGTGGACTCGCTACACAATACCCTTCCATAGTATCAGCACAGAAACAGTTGCTAGTGTTGCATAAGGTATAGGTTGCATAAGCTACCCCAGCCGTCTAATTCATGATCTAACACACACTGTGTATGACGCTCAGTGCTATCAAAAGTATCTCTGGTTAATTGTATGAGTTTACCTTCCGGGGATCAAACCCAGAACACTACGGTGGTAGGTGAGTGCTTTTGACATCAACTCTACCGAGACACACTTTAGCGGAAGCCTCGCCCAAACCACAAAACAGTTATAGCCTCTGGGAATAATCCGTGATGTAACAGCACCGGACCGGTTCAAACACAAAACCTTTTTATTGAGAATAAGCGCTGCTACCGATAATCATTAGCCTAACTTAAAAACATAACCTTTATACTAGGGATGTTCAAAATTGGCTTTTTTACCGATATCTGATATACCGATATTGTCCAACTCTTCATTTCCGGTACCGATATCAACCGATAGCGATATATGCAGGGTTTCTTACTTGCTTGCCTGGGTAAATAAAGGTTAAATAAATGTAAACCGATACCGATAATTTCCGATATTACATTGTAATGCCAATATCGGCCGATAATATCGGTAGGCCAATAATATCAGACAGCCCTACTTTATAACCTAACCATTACCGTTAACCTAACTTTATTAAAACCTAACTTTTATACACTAGCCATAACTGTTAAGAAAACCTTAACCCTTAAGCAAAACATTAAATACATTTGGAACCGTTTATGATAAAGACTCACTTTAAATTGTATCTGAATTGGGAGAATTGGAAGTGTATCTCTGGAAGTACAACCTAGAATCTTGAAATATCTAGATTGGTCATTTTCTCTTCCGAATGCAGACTGCATCTAATCTGCTGCATCTATACGTCACTGAGCTTTTAGCCTATAGCCAATGGAAATGCTAGAAAATGGTCACATGGGCTGGGAGGACCAATGGGAAATGCCAATTGTTTCTCAATACTCCAGCTGTCAGAGGGTTACGTGCTGATCAGGACAGAGAGAGGAGTTTGCTCCTGTTTTTATAATAAAATGGCAAAAATACATGAAAGGAGGTATAATGTTCAACAATAATTGGACCTTGTTGTGGATGTTGAGGATGATCCAGATAATATAAATGAGGACTCTGAGCCAGATAGCTGGGACAGTGATGACGACAATCATAGTGAAGGATTTAAAGTAATGCATTTATTAAGCTATGGTTTGAAGTAGCCTACTCTTGTATCAATTGATCAGCCAACTAGATAATTCATTGTGCAGCTTGAATGAAAGCTGCCAGTTGATGAAACTATTATGTTTGGATAAGATGCAGAGGGACATTGATAGGAGCCCACAGCTGAAAATGAGGAGAGCTACACGATGGAGGGGTCTGTGTGTGTGTGTGTGTGTGTGTGTGTGTGTGTGTGTGTGTGTGTGTGTGTGTGTGGTGTGTGTGTGTGTGTGTGTGTGTGTGTGTGTGTGTGTGTGTGTGTGTGTGTGTGTGTGTGTGTGTGTGTGTGTGTGTGTGTGTGTGTGTGTGGAAATGTGTACACATTGTCTGCAAAAGAATTCCCAGAATTATATCCAAAACAATTGCCGTCACTCACTGAGGAAAAGGTGTAGCCTATTTGCACCAAATTTCACATGGAGGTTCAGAACACCTAAATAGAACTTCTATGTTGAGAAAACATTAGTAAACTATGGTGTCATTAAACAAAACACATGGGTACACATACTATACCTAAATGTAAAATGACTTTCTTTGACACAATAAAGTATAAAAAAAAATAATAAAAAAAAACACTGGGCATCTTTTCTTTATGTCAAATAGTCAATAGTGTATGCTCAATTGCTCACACAAAGGTCATGTATGGTGGATGTTCCGTGATGGCCAAGATGATGCGATCCTCTCTACGTCTTTATCCTATTTTCATACTAGCGTTCGTTTCCCTATGCTTTTTATTTTGTTGTTGTTGTTCTTAGCTCTATTCTATTTAAATCTTAAAAAGAAAAAATTCTATTGGGCGGTTAGGTGGCCGAGCGGAGATTGCGTTCGTCACAAGCCCCGGAGCTGTGAGCTCGATTCGCCTGTTCGAATCCAGCTCACAGCTCCGGGGTTGTCACCAGCTTGGCTGGCCGTCTGCACTGATACAATTGGCTGTATCAGAGGGTGGGAGAAGCTGGCGGGGTGGGTCCGGGTCGTTGTAAACAGCGACTCCTACAGTTCGGTCGGGGCGCCTGCTAAGCGCGGATTGGACGTGAGGGGGATAGTGTGATCCTCCCACACGCTACGCCCTCTCGATGAGAATCCGCGCTGCCAGGTGAAAAGAAGCGGTGATTGGCTGGACGTGTGTCGGAGGAAGCACGTGATAGCCTCCACTCTCCCAGATGATCTGACTGTGGGGGGTAAGTGCGCAGCGATCAGGAAGGGACTGGGAATTGGCATACGACTAACATTGGGATGGGAGAAAATCGGAGGAAAATGGAGGGGGAAAAAGACCAATAAAAAAAAAAAAAAAAAAAAATAAAGAATTCTTGTGTACCCCAGTTGCTATTGCATGTACATATTTGTGTTTTATTACACGTATATGTACATACATACAAACAATTTTGCCTGTTTTATTCTCCACCCATCGATCATCCATAGCAAACTACTATCACCGACATCAAAGTAGGGGGATCCCCCCCTTGAACGGCCCTTCTAAGGTTTCTCTCCTCCACATCGCCTGTGGTGCTTTTTCCCTATTGCTAGGTTTTTAGTGCGTTTTTCCTTACCTTCGTTGGGGTATGTCTGGGAGTGTTGCATTTATTTATTTTACATTTATTTTCGATTTCATGGTGGGTTTTTTGTTCTTGATTTATTGTGATGTTTCTTCTTGACTTGTCCGGCCCATGGGGACTTTAACTTGTTATTTTGGGCTTTACAAATAATTAGATTTTAGAACTTTACACTGCACCAGAAATAAAGGGTAAGTTCTAGGGATGTCCGATATTATCGGCCGACCGATATTATCGGCCGATATCGGCAGTAAAATGTGATATCGGAAAATATCGGTATCGGTTTAAAAATAAAATAAAAACAATAACAATATTTGTTATATATATATCCAGTGAAATTATTAGTTACCTGAAATTATTCAGTTTTTTGGGGGGGAAACCCTGCATATATCGGTATCGGTTGATATCGGTTGATATCGGTATCGGAAATTAAGAGTTGGACAATATCGGAATATCGGTATCGGTAAAAAAGCCAATATCGAGCATCCCTAGTAAGTTCCCCTGAATCATAAAAGGTATATCCTAACACTTGATACTGACTCAAAGAATAAGCTCTGAACTGGTAAAAAAATATAACACTATGTCCAGGCAAACCTTTGTCTATGTAGGCTTAGAGGGTTAAAACAAACCTTTATACCCTAACCATAACCGTTAGCGCTCCCTGCTGGTACTGTACCTTAACTGCACCTTCATACCTGAGTGTCCTTTTTACGCACCATAACCATTTATCGTGACACTGACGCGCTACCCTCTGGTGGACCGGTAGATGTAGGGTTGTGATGCATAAATGACACATATACTTTATACTCACGCACGCACACACACACACACACACACACACACACACACACACACACACACACACACACACACACACACACACACACACACACACACACACACACACACACACACACACACACACACACACACACACACACACACACACACACACACACACACACACACACATAACAGATTTATCTCACGCATATATATATATATATATATATATACACATATTATTTATATTACAGCATGGCTATGAATAAATGACACACATACTGTATACTCACGCACTCACACGCACACACACACACACACACACACACACACACACACACACACACATACACACACACACACACACACACACACACACACACACACACACACACACACACACACACACACACACACACACAAACACAATCATATGTCGAGTTCTCCGATGCATAGATTCACACATATTGCAGCATTCTGATGCAGACACACACCATGTTGGCCACACAATGCATTCATACAAGCAGAAATAGGAATAAACACATTCACTTTCAGGACGGTGAGTTCTATTAGTTACACTGTACGAGCACACAGGAACACACGTGCAAGAGGCAATTCGCATCATTGCATAAAAAACCCACTGGTTATCTGAGAAAACGTTATCCAATTTAAGAATTCATACATTTAAATATATTAAATATATATTTTTTACTATTTAACCTTTATTTAACCAGGAAGTCCCATTGAGATACAAGATCTCTTTTGCAAGGGAGATCTGGCCAAGATAACAGCAATACAATGTGTGATACATCACGCAAGAACACAATACAAGTGCATGTATACAATATACAATACATCACATAAAACACAAAAACACAAAACACAAAAACAGAATAGCCTACTACATGATAGTAAAAGTGTATGACTGAGGGTAATACAATAATTTTGCAGTGGGGACCCGACTACAGAAAGCAGCAACATTCTTCTTGTAAGAAGTTATGTAACCCGATACAAATACCACAGAATCAATTCAGGGAGTGGGACAGACTGATATCGAGGTTCATATGGGCGGGGAGAAGACCACGGGTCAGATATAAAACACTACAACTACCAAAGGAAGAGGGAGGGATGGCAGTACCCAGCCTACAAGATTATTATTATGCAGCACAACTGAGAGCAGTGACGTGCTGGTGTAACGACAGATATGAGGCAAGATGGAAAGACATTGAAAAAGAAGGGAAGGGATACAAGCTACAAGCTCTGGTGGGAGATAGAGAACTATTCAAAGAAAAAGAGGGACTATTAGATCCAATCACCAAATGCACCTTGACCATATGGAACAGAGTAGTAAAAACACACAAATTGGAGAAGCAGTCAGGGGTTCTGAGATGGGTAGCACATGACAAGAGATTCAAACCAGGGAGGTTAGACCATGGATTCAGAAGGTGGGAGAGGGGGGGGGGGGGGGCAACAGCGATATGCAAAATGATAGAGAAGGGGGAAATGCAGACACTACAAAAATTAAAGGAGAAATTTGGACTAGAAAACAGGGACCACTTCAGATATCTACGGGTTAGAGACTACTACAACAAAGAAATAAGAGGGGCCAAAGACGAAGAACAGAATGGAATAATCAAGATGATAGTATGGGCATACGAAGGGGGGCAAGGAAGAGTAATATCAGCAATATACCGGGCTATAATGAACAGCAAGGGACACACGACCGATTACATAAGGGAGAAATGGGAAAGAGAACTAGAGATAGGAATAACAGAGAAGGAATGGGGCAACATATGCGAGGTACAACATTCAACAACAGGATTGAGGGTATGGAAAGAGTTTGGATGGAAAAACATAATCAGATTCTTTATAACCCCAGAGTTGAAGGGAAAATATGCACCAACACAAAGAGCATGCTGGAGGATGTGTGGGAAGGAGGGGGCAAACCACACACACATATTCTGGGGATGTCAGAAGCTGAAGGGGTATTGGGAGGAGATAGGGGAGGCAATGATTAGAATATTAGGATACGGGTTACCACAAACAGGACTGGTGCTTTACTTAGGGGACCTGACACACGAGGGAATACAAGGGGGGGACAAGTATTTAATAAAGATAATGTTGATATCGGCCAGAAAAGCAATAACGAGGCTGTGGTACAAAGAAGACCCACCGACAATAGCACAATGGGTAGGAATAGTAGAGGAGATACAGGATATGGAGAGGATAACGCACATGCTGAGGCTACAGGAAGAGAAATTTGGGGAAAGATGGGGAAAGTGGGAGGATTATAAAGGGAACGAAAACGACATCACAGAGGAAGGAACGAATGGAACACAAGAGGGCGAAGGGTAAAGGAGGAAAGAGGTTCAAGGAGGGTCTCTGAACCCATGTCACACACTTAATGTTTTCTATTTTCATTTTTGTTTAAGGTACGACAACTGTATTATGTTTTTACATTTTATTATTTATGTATGTGGGAATTTTGCTCAAGTCAGTGTGTTTTTTTATTTCCATTTTTTAGTATTAACATTCTTATTGTTTTTGTCTTTATCGTTTATAACTGTTGATATCATTGTATATGTTGTAATGTATGTCTATAAATGTTTAATAAAAATGTAAGTTTAAAAAAAAAAAAAAAAGTTATGTAACATAGATTTAAATTTGCCAAGAGAGACCAGAGTATCTAAGTGGATATGGTCCTGTAGCCCATTCCATGCCCAAGGTGTGAAGCGAGAAAAAGCTGCCATTACTAGTTTAGTGAGTATTCTGGGAGTTTCTAAAAGTAGCCATCTTGTGGACCTGGTATGGTAGCTTCTAGAGGCAAAGCAAATGAGACTAGAAAGATATAGGGGAAGCTTCCCTAGGACGGCCTTATAAACATACATGTGTGATTTCCTCCGTACGTACACAATACATGTTATTATGATGTTATTATGATGATCCAGAAACAGTAGTGGACATCAATACGTCAAAGTACGTCTTAAACTAGAGGTAACACTCAATATTGTCATCAGTAAATGGACTGGGTGAGCAGGTACAGTTGAAACAAAACTGTGTGGAGATTTTACCTTTTTTATTGTAGCTATTGCAATTTGTCTGTTTGGTAACGTAAAAGAGATGTGACGTTACTGTGCTGTCTGTTGTTACTTATCTGTTATCTTGTGATCTTACTGTGCTGTCTGTTGTTACTTATCTGTTATCTTGTGATCTTACTGTGCTGTCTGTTGTTACTTATCTTATGATCTTACTGTGCTGTCTGTTGTTACTTATCTTATGATCTTACTGTGCTGTCTGTTGTTACTTATCTTATGATCTTACTGTGCTGTCTGTTGTTACTTATCTGGTCTCTTATGATCTTACTGTGCTGCCTGTTGTTACTTATCTGGGCCCTATTCCCCGTACCTGGTTCAACTAAGTCGATCAAGAGTCCCATTATCCAGATTCAATTAACCCGATGTTTGAATCCGGGATTTTCCTGTTCCTCGAACGCTGATTCAGTCTTGTTCATTTGAACCAGACTTGAGACTCAGGATAATTGCGCGCGGCCGCTTCAGCTGAAAAGACAGCAGGGGTCGATCACAGAAATCCTGATTTTCTAACGGCATTGATTGATTGATTGATTTAAAACTTTATTAACAGATTGCAGAATGGGTACAATGCAGTACGGCTCAATAGCCTCGCCGACAAGTTAAATGCATAATCTATAGGCTAATTTTAAGTCCCTCATTACCCAGTGGCGGCCGCTGGCGCTGGTGCCTTGTAGGTCGCAGTTCTCGTTAATAGGTCGAGTTGAAAATGTAATGCTCTGAGATGCTCTGGAGCAATCTCTCTCTGTCTCTCGGATCAATCAAATCAAATAATTAACACATGTATGTTGTCATTTTAAACAACTCACCATTCAGTCATTATGCATCAGCAGCAGCTAAATTAATGTTATAGTTCACAACACAGCAGCGCGTTTTGAATCGCTAGCCTATTAATTATCGTCTCAGCAAGCACAGTCAATACTTTTTTCCGTAGCCGCATTTCGCGGAGACAGCTGTGTATAGCGAGAGAGAGAGAGCGAGAGAGCGAGAGACTCACTGTTTAGTTGAAACGTCCAGGTTAGGAGAGCTTGATAAACGTGTATAATCCACTGTTGATGTATATCCACTGTCCACTGTCTCCAGACTGCATCCGCCATATAGCTTGTTAGCCAAGTGTTAGCTTGTTAGGCTGTTAGCACAACACAAGTACATTTCTTTGTCCATTTTTCCGCGTCGAACAGACTGCAAACTACCTGGCGTTCTATCGCCATGCTCTAAGACAAACTCTAACCTTAACCAACTTTGAAAGAGTGCCTAAGCTTAACCATCTAAAGAACTTGCAGTCACGGCACGCTCTGCTGCCTGCATTTCACAACAACACAACAACACAACTATCTCTCACCAACGGACCGGAATAAGCTAGAATTGGAACATTAGAAATTGGATTCGGCCAATCAGAGATCGTCTCTGTGAAATTCTGCTACGGAAAAAAATACTGGCGTCGGCCAATCAGAGAGCGTCTCCGCGAAATGCGGCTACAGAAATTCTTGACGCTACTGGCTAGACCGCTTCAAATCGCGCCCGGATTCCAACATAATAGTCATATTTCAACGCACAACGCGTTACGCACTGATTGGCTTCGACGGATACAGCGATCAAACCGTGACGTGCACTCAGAGCGCTATTGCGTCTAGCCCGGGCCCAGAAATATAAAAAAAAAAAAATTATGTCACTTCCTGTTCAAGAAAACAAGTATTTTTTTATTTTATATAATAACGTTATATTGTGCATTGGAAACACAAACATACTTAAAATGAGTAAATGTTATTAATTTTAAACATGTTTATATTATTTATAGGGCTATAAAACTAAAAACGAAAAAGTTTTATTTTCTTCTTCTCTCTGATTTAACAGCAGTCAGCAGGTGGGTCGGCGCCCTTGCGCCCCTAGTGGCAGAGCCGCCACTGTCATTACCCCAATCAATCAGATTATATTTCTTTAAACGTGCCTGCTGGCAGTAGGCTTATGGATTGAATAATCAAATGAGATCTTTCTAGCGAAAATAATTAGTTCAACTATTTCAGAATAAGGATACGGCTCTCTTATCCATTGATGGATGTATGGTGGATGTTTTCTTTATCTGGCACCGTGGTCTGATGGTTGGTCCTTATGCCTTTCACGCGGACGTACCCGCGTTCGAATCCGCACTTCTTCTATTTTTTGTTTTTCTTTTTGCAATGTAAATGCTTCAATTTGGTGCACTTTGAGAGCTATATAAAGAATGACATCCTCAATGCATGTAGATTTATAATATTTGAACTTAAAACTAGGCTACTTTTGCGTATATTCATTAATATTATATTCCAAAAAAATTATATTGGAAACGCAGGGTTTCGAACTAGGGTAGTCCGCTTGACAGGAGTGAGCACTAGCCGTTGCACCACTGTGCCAGACGGGATATATCCATTGTGTATCCGTCAATGGACAAGAGACCCGTGTTTCGAATATTGTTCTTTTGAATGAAGTTTTATCTCTTTATTCTCAAATGCATTAATGTGACGTCAACGGCTCATTCAATTGCTCAAATCCGTCAAACAGCGCATCTCATCAGACATTTTAATCCCAGTTACAATATCATAATAACGTGTGAGTGATGATACAATTCAACAATCCTCAGATTCCTTGTAATTCATAATCCACAAAAACCACAATCCACGCATAGACACTTCAATTTTATGCTTGAATGAAACACAATCCGGGCGCTCCGTTAAGCAAATCTACAGCGGAGAATATATGAAACTAATCAGAGCCAAACGGCCGATAGGTTTCATTCATTAAAAATATCCCCGCAGGATTCACATTTGCAATGCGCCGTTATTAAAATAACCACATGCAGCGTGTATCGCGACTCCGAGCGCCGTATATGACGTGCATTATTTTATTTAGGACAAAGTAAATTTATAGGCTGAATATGATTTATTATCAGCATTTAGTTCTATTATTATACATTTCAAAAGCCCCCTCTAGGAAAATGAAGCACAAAAACATAATTCAGAATGGTATAATGGGATCTAGACTGTGAGAAATATTTCAGGAAGCGAGCTGGCATTTCTTTGCGAGGGCGTGGCCATGCAGGTTATCGAGCTAACTGAACTTAACCCTGCTCCGGACCAGGTTCAAACTTTCTGATCTGTTACCATGGTGATTTAGAAAATACGACTTCGGGGAACAGAAAGGTCTGGCTTAAGTCAAGCTATGCTGGAAATTATCCGGCTAACTCAGTTAGCCAGGTACGGGGAACGGGGCCCTGGTCTCTTATGATCTTGCTGTGCTGTCTGTTGTTACTTATCTTATGATCTTACTGTGCTGTTTGTTGTTACTTGTCTGGTATCTTATGATTAATGTAACATGCATGGTTAAAGCTAAACTAAATTTTTTTTTCAGACTGCACATTGGTACGAATATACCATTAAACCCCTAATTTACACACACACACACACACACACACACACACACACACACACACACACACACACACACACACACACACACACACACACACACACACACACACACACACACACACACACACACACACACACACACACATACACACACAAGCACACAAAAACACACACACACACATTCAACAAACCACAGGAGTGTGTGTGTGTGTGTGTGTGTGTGTGTGTGTGTGTGTGTGTGTGTGTGTGTGTGTGTGTGTGTGTGTGTGTGTGTGTGTGTGTGTGTGTGTGTGTGTGTGTGTGTGTGTGTGTGTGTGTGTGTGTGATCAATCTGTGCCACATGTTGGTACTTTTGAGAGCAGGTAGATTAAGGCCCACCAAGGTAGGAAATAATCAGAATTCCAATGACGCACAATTCCAACGCTGCAGTGACATTGGTTGGTCAACAACCTGGAATTCTGAGATGCTGGCATGGTATTGGTCGGTCAGAAACATGGCTTTCCATTGGCTGGTCTGAAATAGTCCACTCTTTTCCATTTGTTCTTTTGATATAAATGATGTTCTAATTTACTTTCCCAACACATCCTTCCTCTAGGCCTGGTGGGTGGGGCCCTAAAACAAAAGGCTGGCTGTCACAAAACAGTCACATCTAGAGACCTCAAAACCTAATCTAGCGAGGCCTTTAACCTTGAACTGGAGAGTATGGACTGGTCAGATGAGCTCAATGGTACACTGGTTGAAGAAACATGGCTTGGTTTCAAAACCAAATTTTCAACAATACTAAACGACATGGCCCCCCTAAGAACCACCAGGGTGAAAAATCGCGCTAAGCCATGGATGCACTCGGCCGCTATGAAAACCAGAGACAAAAAATGCTCTGAGTTTCATAAAGTCAGTCAAAGCTTACCAAAAGCATGAGCAGTGAACTCCAAGCCCACGTGACTGAACTCAAACTGGAAAGAAACAGACTAAGAAACGACGTAAACTCCATGATCAAAACTGCAAAAAAGAATTTCATCAATAACAAAATTGAGGAAAACAAAAACAAACCATGTGAACTTTGGAAATTACTCAATAATGAACTAGGCTGCAGTAAAAAACTTAAAACCAGATTCTCAAACATAAACATAAAGACGGACAACACGCTCATCACAGACAAGCTGGATGTAGCCAATTACTTAAACATTTTCTTCACAAACATAGCCACAACACTGGTAAACAAACTACCCTCCCACTCAGGGCATTATGGGGTAGAACACATAGTAGCTTACTACAAAAAGGCCACTGGCCATGACAACATCCCCTCCAAATTCCTCAGAGACTCAGCAGCCGCCATCACCCCAGTCATCACACACATAATAAACCTCTCCATAAAACAGGGACACATCCCCAAGGACTTCAAAATTGTCTACGAACAGGTCGAAAAGTACCTAGCGGAAAAAAATAGAATCTACGAATTCCAATCTGGCTTCAGAACATCCCACTCCACTGACACATCCCCCCCTCCCAGTGAGCTGTGGTGTTCCACAAGGAAGCATACTAGGACTGCTACTGTTTCTAATTTATGCAAATGTCATGTCGTCAGCGTATGACTGCAACTTGTTCCTGTTTGCGGACGACTCAGCCATGCTGGTCTCTGACAAGAAGAAGTTGCAGGTTGAAAAAACCCTCAGCTCGGAACTAGGCAGAATCTGCATATGGCTCGCTGATAACAAACTATCATTACACCTGGGTAAAACAGAGTCCATTCTCTTCGGATCAAATAACAAACTCAGCAAGACCGACGGCTTCTCAGTTACAGTGGGTGACAATATTGTCACAAGGAAAGATGAAATTACCTACCCGGGTTCCATCCTAGAGGCTAATCTTTCCTGTGACAAAATGGCATCCAATGTAATAAAAAAAGTCAACCAACAAACTCGATTCTTGTACCGGATCTCCTCTCTGGTAAACAAGAATACCCTGAAGACTCTGGCAATGACTATGCTTGCACCTCATGGTACCAAAGCACCTAAAAGGTGCTAAAAAAAATTACAAACATCTCAAAACAAACTGGTCAGACTACTGCTTGACCTTACTCCTAGAACCCACCT